>NC_141907.1:31616666-31926500 GCF_057802395.1 Ceratotherium simum simum | reverse complement strand
ATCTGGCATTGGTTTCCCCTGAGGCACATGACACCGTAGGGATGAGGAGAGTAACTGAATAAAATGGGATTCTCTTAGGAAAGAAGAAAGGTGCAATGGAGGCTGGATAGTCAACCTGCACTATCCATAATTTACTTTGATTGCTTGCTGAGTTCTTTGCCCACTTTAGGGTATGTGGCTACAGTCTGAGTATTAATGTATGTCATGTGTTTTCTGAAGCAACTGTTAATCCTGTCTTCTGAAACCGGTTTTAAAATGCTAGCTAGAACATAGTAAAACGGTGCAGCCACTGTGGAAAATATTATGGCAGTTTCTCAAAAAATTAAACAGAACTACCATACGATCCAGTGATTCCACTCCTAGATATTCAAAAGAATTGAATGCAGGGTCTCAAATAGATATTTGCACACTCATGTTCATAGCAGCCTTGTTCACAATAGCCAAAAGGTAGAAGAAACCCAAGTGTCCATCAACTGATGAATGGAGAAACAAAATGTGGTATATACATGCAGTGGAATATGATTTAACCTTAAAAAAGAATGAAATTCTAATACATGCTAAAACATGGTTGAGCCTTAAAGACACCTTGACGTGAAATCAGCCAGTCACAAAAGGACAAATTCCCTATGATTCCACTCATATGAGGCTCTTAGAGTAGCCAAATTCATGAAGACAGAAAGTAGAATGGTGGTTGCCAGGGGCTGGGGGGAGGAGGAAATGGAGAGTTATTGTTTAATGGGTACAGAGTTTCAGTTTCACAAGGTGAAGAAAGTTCTGCACAACAAAGTCAATGTACTTAATGTCACTGAACTCTTCACTTAAAAATGGTTAAAATGGTAAATTTTATGTCATGTATATTTTACCACAATTTTCAGAACCACAAATTAAAAAAAAAAATCCCATTGTGAGGGTTAATTTTACACATCAACTTGGCTAGGCTATGGCCAAGTTGACTAGTTTGGTGAAACACCAGTCGAAACGTTGCCATGAAGGTATTTTTTAGATCCGATTAACGTTTAAATTAGTGGCCTTTTGTTCTGTTTCTCTGGAGACTAATATACCTATATTTTTCATAAAAATTATATGTTATTTATAGAAATTTTATAATTAAACAAACACCCTCTCATCCCTGTGACTAGAGGATGTGGGAAACCTGAAGACCCATAATCTCAGCAGCCCTGGACCAAATGTCTATGGAATGGGTGGAAGTTGTATAGGAATAGATGAGGAAGTGTGTGGTTGGGAAAACCCCACAGAGCTTTCCCCTTGGCCTGGAATTGCCTTCCCTTACGTAGTCCCCTGCTGCATTCTTTATGAAACCACTGAAAACAATAGCTGGTATGACAAGCATGCAAAAAATCTTAGCTGCTTTTAGTATTATTTTGGGGGAAGGTGTGTCTTCCCCATTCATAATATTTCCTTTTATGTGGAGGAAGCTCCACTAGGGGAATAATCTGGCCTCTCCCGCCTCTCCTCACAGATGGCTGAGATTAGAAGAAGAAATGGAGTGTATTAGTCTCTTAGGGCTGCTGTAACAAATCACCACAAATTGAGTGACTTAAAACAATAGAAATTTATTCTTTTGCAGTTCTGGAGGCCAGAATTCTAAAATCAAAGTGTGGACATAGTTGGTTCCTTTTGGAGGCTTTGAGAAAGAATCTGTCGCATGCCTCTCTCCTAGCTTCTGGTGGTTGCCATAATTCTCGGTGTTCCTTGGCTTGTAGATGCATCACCCCAGTCTCTGCCTCCATCTTCACGTGGCCCTCTCCTCTCTGTCTTCTGCCCTTCTCTTCTAAGGACATTTGCCATTTGATTTAGGGCCCACCCTAACCCAGAATGATCTCATCTCAAGATCCTTAACTTAATTACATCTGCACATTCCAGCCTGTTTCTCTCCTTTCCTTCTTGGGGTAAGCCTGCCTGCCTAGAATACGTGCTCCACTCTGATTCTCCTCTTGTAGGTTTTATAGGAGTCTCACCCTCTGTCAGAAAGCCTGCCGTGGCTGTGCAATCCTTGTGACAGCATGGATAAATCTGTCCAATTCCGGGTTCAGAACTGGAAACACACTGACCTGCAGCCATAAAGCTTTGTTCTTCAATATCAGCTTTATCAAGTAAAGGTGACAGTTTGGTCTCCTATCTGCCTATTCTTCTATCTTATTTCTCAGTGAGTTTAGAATTCAAGAATGGAAGAAAGGTGCCCTTTTCCTGGCTCCCTTGAAAATTCAATTAATATTACTTATGGCTGAGTTCAAAAGTCAGCAACTTTCTAAATTCTTCCCTCACTCTCACAGGCAGAATTAGCCATCTCTTCTGGGCCTCCACAATCCTTCATATTATCTTCTGTTAGTACTTTTTCCCTTGAGATTGCTGTTGTTCATAGGCTATCTCCCATTTTGCGTCCTCTCAATCCCATCCCACTGTGGTCTATGTATAAAGGATTAGGACAAGCAGGAACTAGATTTTAACAACCCAGATATCCTCCTAACAATACTATAGTACAGGATGCATAATTAGCTATCGTGCATCCCGTTATTCTGTCATGCTTTTAATTTCATTGTCATCTTTGTTTTCTTTGCTGTTATGGGTTATGAATAAAAAAGGAAATACTCCCTTTTTTTGTTTTTACTGGAAGTGGGATCCAAAGTGTCTTGTATTTTTTGTCAAACCAAATTATGGTCTTTCCTTACTAAGAAAAGGTGGTCTCTTATACTGCTTTATGTATCTTAAAATTGAGAATTTTTTACCTTTGAAAGGTTGAGAAATACAAAAAATGCAGAAGAAAGAACATAAAACTCACACATCACCCCACCATCCAGAATCCCTGTCAACTTATTTTTCCAATTTATTCTCTCTCTCAGTTTCATAGATGAGTGTGTAATTAATTCACTAATAGTACTATATAACTTGTGTGTTCTTATCTTTTTTTATTTTTATTTTTTGGTGAGAAAGATTGCCCCTGAGCTAACTTCTGTGCCAATCTTCCTCTATTTTGTATGTGGAATGCCACCACAGCATGGCTTGATGAGCGGTGTCTAGGTCCATGCCTGGGATCCAAACCCATGAACCCCAGGCCGCCAAAGAGGAGCATGTGAACTTAACCACTATACCACCAGGCCGGCCCATGTGTACTTATTTTTATTTAACATTATATCAGTGAGTATTTTCCCTTGTCATGATATATCCTCCAAATTAGGATTCTTTTGGAAGGCTGTATAATATCCTTTCTTATAAATATAATTTATTCAACTATTTTCCTCTTACGGGGTATTCAAGTTGTTTTTAATTTTTAGTTATTTCAAATAACTTTTAAAATGTATTTAAAAAATCTGTCATAACTCTGACATTATTTGTAGCAAAGTTGAACAGTTGACACAACTCGATGGCAAACAATACAGTGGGACTTTGTACTGGAGAAAAGTCAGTGATGGCTTGAGTGCTAGCCTCAACCACATCCCACTTGTAATGCAAACTGCTGCAGACAGTGCTTCATGCATGGGTTGACATGATATAAACTGGAGCCCTGCTTCCCTGGCTACAGCAAACTGAACTGAGAATTGATGCCTGACCCAAAGGCGGCCATACATGGGATGTCCAGTAGCCAATGAAATGGGCTGGCACGACAGCTCTGCCCAATGTGGTCACTGTATCCGTGATGATGACTGGCCAATCAAACAAAGCCTTTTTCACACAATTTGAATTTGAGACCTACTGGGGAGACTAAGCCAAAAGATTGGGCAGAAATGGGCAGACACTCTGAGAGAGGTCAGAAAGTGCTGTCCACATGGCAGTGGGAGCCACAACAAAGCAGGGGCAATGGAGTAGAGAAAAGACATGCAGAGAGGATTTGGCAGCACGAGCAGAGAAGACAGAGGCAGAATGTAGCTGAGTCACCATACTGGCAGAGCACTAGGGAGGGAGCAACAGATGCCCACTGCTGAAGCAGTGTCAAGAGAAACAGGTGGCTGGAGGGATACTGCGTCTTGAATGACATTCCCAGCTCCGCCAGGCAGCTGCTAAAACTGCTTCCTGCTCTTCCCCACTTCCTCATATATCCTTACAATCAACTGCATTAACCCGAGTCACCAGAGCATGTCTCCTTTCCTGGCAACCTGAAAAAGCCTAATCAACGCCATGTAACATTCATTTCTCTATTATGGCATGTATCAGGTGGCGTTATGATGATGTGTTTTTATGATTCTCCCTGACTGGACTCCTTAAGGTCAAGGACTGTGTTTGATGCCTAATTGAAACATCCTCGGCAACTGGGACAGTGAATTAACACACAGTAGGTGCTTTCTAATTGTTTGATGAATGAATGACTGGTGAGGAGCACCAGTGTGCACGTGGCCAAAACAGCCACTGAGACACCGGGAGCTCAATTAGAGCATTTCTCTAAAAGAGATAAGTTTTTGGTTTTTTGTTTTGTCTGCTAATTGGTAAGGTGTATATAACCTTTTAATCTCATGAATTTGATTTAAAACAATGGCTAGGCAAAAATTCTTCTTTCATTTGTTGTAAATAGAGCACATTTATATATATATATATATATTTATTCATCAAACATTTATCAAGTCCTGCCTCATATCAGACATTACACTAAGCTCTTAGTATACCCCATTATTCTAAGCTGTATGAGGAGAAAGCACATGATAAGGTAGAGTCCAGTCTTTATGGGGCTTTCAGTCCAGGAGAGGAAGCATGCCATCCATACCAAGAAAAATAAAATAATGTAGAGCGGCTACAGCGCAGCAAAGTGCTGAGGAACTTTGTTGCTGAAATGTGATTTTAGAAAAGACACTGGAAAGTTGCACGGAAAAGTGCTAGCTCTAAGGAGACAGCAGCATCTATCTATTAACAGCGGTTAATAATACTCTCTGCATTGTCAGTTTAATAAGGCATGAGCTTTAAACTTCAGACTTGTCAGAGTTATTTGGAATGTAATAGATTGTGAGCTCCAGAGTTTACTTTTTCCTGGTAACATTGATCCACCGTCATAAGGCAGGGTGTTCTTATTACTATTTCAGTTGAGACAAGAAGTCACTAATTATTTTTTTCAAGAGGGAACTTTTAGCAAAATAGTACTCTGATGTAACCGAGTTGCGTCAGCTGGTTGATGTTTTCTAATAAGCTAAATGAGTTCAATTTAGCAATGTGAGGTTGCAATATTACCACGCTGACGCTTGCTGATAACGTGTCAGAAGTTAAGTAGAAACTTAAAATTGTGACTCAAATGACATTTATTTTACTGTATTCAAACTTCGAACCACAATCACTGAGATATCAGAGTTTTTTAAAAAAATTATATTGTTGAATTTCTCATCATATACTACAGATATATTTGAAAAGCCTCTTCCCAATGAACGCCTAAATTAGCAGAAGAGCCTCTTCACAGTTTATGTAACTAAACTTTGAAATAGAATTTCCTATTACTCAAAATTTCGGCCTACTTTCAAGCTTTGTCACAAATTTAATTGAAGAATATCCTGAGTGTTCCAGGTACGCTGTTTAAAAAATGGTTACTATTTGCAACTGCTCACCTATATGAACCAGGATTTTTTCAATACTGTGCACATAAAATATAGAAGGAAACTGGATATTGAGACAGATATAAGCCTGCAATTGTCATTCCTTATCCCAAATTTAAAATTTTTGCATTCTATTTGCAAAACAGAGTAGACTGTGTTGTTTTTACCTGCCTAGCATCATTCCTTCTTCTTCTGGTAACAGCACCTCGGTTTTCCTCTGAGACACCATCCGCCTCCACTCTCAGTCCATGGAAACCCTAGGTGTGCACAGAACCCACCATGACCATTCAGTATGTACCATTGTCCAGATCTTAGTGACAGGTCCAGGCACGGGCATGAGCCAGGCCAGGCCCACTGAGGCTTAGTTCTGGGACTGTGTTGGGCTCTTTTAGGAAGGATATTGCAACTGGTAAAGATGGTTATAAGCCCAGAGCTGCTGGGGACCGCGGCAAGGAGGTAGCCCATCTTGAGAATGGAGCAGCCAAATAGAGGGACAGGGAGCTGAGAAATGGACAGAAAGCTTTGATCATATTCTTTCAGCCCCTCAATCAACTGATTCCTGAATCCCAAAACCACTTCCAGATTTACAAGAGTCAATAAATCTTTTTCCTCCTCCACATATTTTCCCCGCTGAGTCAGTTTGAATTGGGTTTTTGGTCGCTTGTACTTCAAAAATAATCTTGACCAATATGCAAATGATTATAATTTTTCTCTCTGGTTAATTTAAGAATAAACAAATGTAATAAAGTTTAGAATATACCAAAAAGTTTGCACTAATAAAGCATCACTTCTCTTTATTATATACATTCAAGTCTTATGTAAGAATAACTTGACAGAAGTTCTGTTGAAATATAAAAATTTAAAAATAAATTTAAAAAATAAAAATATAAAATGCTTACAACACTCTGGCCTACAAAATAAGGTCAAGCGCATGCAGGTCCTTACAGAGCATTTGCAGTCTGTCCTGACCTACCTTCCCAGCCTCAGGTCTTGCACTCCCTCCATGCCAGAATTCTGGTGCTCTTTCCAGCCACCTCTGCCCCTCAACTCTTCTGAGTCATGCTTAGCTTGTACCCGCTGCTCAGAATACCACCCTTTTCTAGCTGTTGGTTTTTTCACTTGTTCTTCAAGGTTCAGCTATATAGCACCTTCTTGGTAAAGCCTTCCAGAACCTCCCCATGTAGAATTAATTGCTCTTCTGCTTAGCCATCTTCACAGTCAGACCTGTATTATTGCTCAGGGTACATAACTGCCTTCCGTCTAGTCTGGGGTCTCACAGGTGAGGCTTACTTCTTACTCATCTGTGTATACTTCCTGCTTAGACTGTCTGGCACCTAGTAGATGCTCAAGGCATATTTCTCAAACGACATTTCAATGCCAGGGCTTGGAGTAGCTTTTGCTCTTGTTTACTGTCCTAGGTGCCACAGGCCCTGCTCATCTAGGGTGTAGAGGGAGCTGTACACACTTAGTAGTTGGACTGTCAGTATTCACAGTCACCAAGCACCATAAATGACCCATGTTCCAGTCAGTTGAAGAGTCCCAGTCCAAGGGTCAACTTTTGTTACCTCTATTTATTGGCCTAAACATAAACTCCTTGGTTTTAATGGCACCTTGAGCCAAATATAGAAATGCACAGATCAAAGAGCCTCCAAGGCCATTCAGTATTGTGGATGATATCATTCTTCATCAATGTGTATTTTGGCTTAGTCGTTTAGTACTTTTTTCCTTGGAGTTTCCATTTATCACAAGAATAGGAGATGCTTACCCAAGGAGTCTGCAAGTATTTCAAAACACATTCGGATATCAGGAGGCTTGCTTCATATCCAGCCATTCTGGGTGTGTCCCCTTCTTCAGGCATGACTCATGCCTCGTGTCACCTTCATCAGGCTGCTTACTTGACTTGCGTGCTTTGGGCCACCTGACCTGGTAGTGACTTCCCATGTTGCTTTCCTGAATAACTAATGATAGATATTAAACCTACAAGTTAACTACTGCCGATTTAAGTTGGACTTGCTGGACAACATTAAATGCTCTTAAACTGACCTTCCCCTTCTCCTGATGGCTTTCATGGGCATTGAGCACCCCACCCCACAATCTCCCTGTTGAGGAAGAATATTACTGTGGACCTTTTGCCCTGTATCACAGGCAAGCCATCCTCTTGGAAGAGAATGTTGGTCTAGCAAGGGCTCATTCTTTTAACTGGTGGCTAATTAGTTGTAATGACCCAGTTCCTACTGAATGATTAGGAATGTTGTCTTTGTGAAACCAGCATGTGGAAAGGAGTGATAATACAAATGCTTAGGATTGTTGGGTTGGTCTAGGGCCAGTCCAGAGGTATCAAGACTAAAATCCTCTCTTTGGGTCTGAATTCTGCTGGATTGTCAGTAGGGAGGGGGGCTGGCAAGAGAGGTGACAAGGTCTTATTCCCTTGGGCATTCCTACTTTGTTGGACAATGTGCACAAGTTATAGGCTGGAGAATGTGCTGACATGTTAAAAAGAGATGGCTACCCTGATTTTCCAGTGGTCAATCCCATCTTAAACCATTTTATTTTCAAATCGATCTTTTGTGTTGATTTGTTCATCTGTTGTTAGCCCTCTCTGGGTTTACTCAATTGTCTCTTCCTAGCAGTTGGGGCCAGAGAAACATAGGAATCATAAAATCAAAGAGGGAGAGTGGTACTTGGAGTGAATGTGTTGCTTTTTGTGATTAAAACCTGAGAAATTCAGAAAAAAAATTTTCCTGCTGCTCTCTTTAGATCTTTTTGTGATTGTGAAAATGTAGCATTGCATGTGTTTTAGAAGGTAGAATAAAATAATTACGAACATATGATCATAAATGACTACTCTATGATCTCTGGGATCCATTCAGGGTCAGTCTGTTGTTAAGGAAAGGGCAGGACCCTTGGAGTCCACTGGACGTGGGTTCAAATCCTATCACTGGCTCCTACTGATGTAGATAGGAGGATTACTATGAGGTTCAGAGAGAGAATATGTATCAAAGTACCTGATTCCTAATAATGTGGTTTATTGTGTGATAGGAACACTTGTAAAAGTAAAACTAATAAAGAGTGTTATTCTTGAGCCTTTGGTAAATATATATACCATGCAAGAGTAAACTGCTTACTATGGCCAGAGATTCTGCCATTTCTGTAAGAGAAGGCAGTGGTGGGCAGCCCTTTCTTTGCTTGCAGACTTCCTCTTACTGCATTTCGATCTTGAGATTGGTGGATGTCTTCCTGTATCCTCAAAGGACTTATGCTTTAGTAGACACTGAGAGTAGCATCCACTTGTTCCTGCAGAGATTTGAAACAAGGGGCTTATTGGCCATTTCACTCAAAAGGCCCTAGACAGGGGGAAGGAGAAAGAGGAAGTCAAGAGATTTGGGAGTTGGAAGGAGATGAGTGCTCTCTGTATCTGCCTGGCAGAGTAAAAGCTCCTAAATGCAGAAAACATAATGACTGCCTTTGTTTGCTGGAAAGTTGCTGGTGTCTTTGGTTTTTAACTTTTTGCCTGCTTCATAGAAGCAGGCAGAAAGCAAGAGATGCTAGATTCCCTTGAGTCTGGCAATTTGTAGTGCCATGATATTAAAAAATTATTTTAATTTATTGGAATGCAAATTCAAAAGGAGAATGTGGAATTGTTGCAGAAATGTGTGATATTTTTAAGCCTAATAAGTCAAAAGCATTATAACTTTGTGAGAAAACCACAAAATGTTAAACATTTTAATGCTATTAACCTAGCAAAGTCATCTTAATCGTGTAATGTGCACTAAAAATATTGTAGACATTTATCTCTCCCCCTCCACGTTTCCACTAAAAGTAGGGGAGGGTGAAGAAAGGCTTTTTTTTGTTCCCCTTTATGCATTAACATTTTTCATTGCTACCTTTTATAATTCATTATTGTGCGGGGGTAAATGCACTGATTCGGCCTCAGTTCGAATGCTGGCTCCACTTCTTGGTAACAAGTCCCTTAACCTCTCAGTGATGTGATTGCTTGTAAAATGGCGTTATCGTGAGGATTAAGTGAGTGAACATGTGAAATGCTTGGCAATAAAGCAATGTATAAGTATAATTCATTCTTCCTCTTCTCATATACCATCAGTTTATCCTCAAAAAATTTTTGTGAGGAAGATAAAGCAGGAGTTATTAATGTCCTTGTGGGAAATATAAAGTTCAGAATGACAGAGTACCTTCCCTGGGATCAAATATTTAAGCTACAAAAATGGTATTCAAATTCAAGTATTCTGGCTTTCCACCATATCTCCTTTAGTTTCAGGAAATTTTACACTTTTGGTCTTCTCCTTAACGCTCAGGGAATGAATTAAGCACAACTATTGATTGAATAGTCCTCCTTCAAATATATATGTATGCATCGAATGGAACAACTAAGAAGTAGGTATTGCATAAAGTAATATTTGGTCAACATTCCCTGATATAATATCACAACATTCAAGGATTTTACTGGAGTATTTCTTTCCCCTTAGAGTTATCACGTGTTTTATTATTATTTTTTAGGTTAGATTGAATAAAGACAACTGGTGCTTGAACCATTATTATGCCAAATTCAACAACTAAGTGTGAACAAATCCACATGCGCAATGACATAACACCAAAGCCACATTACAAATGATACAGTCATTGAAATCGGAACATTTGCACAATCCGAAAGTATGCTTAATCTTACAAGAGATCTATTTCCATATCTTTTGTCCACAGTGTGGTTATCATCACTTTTAATCAAAACACTGAAGCCTGAATCACCCTGACAGAGCCTGAACAACAGCAACTGTGACAGGGAACACAATCTAGGAAGAAATCCCTTCATTGTGTTGATGTGTCTGCTTGGAAGCTCCAGGAGCCAGAAAGGAGGAGGAGTTGATGGCGTCTGTTGTGGGAGACAGAGAGGTTGGTGAAGTCGACAATGACGCCGAAGGGCGGAGATGAAGGGCAAGAGCTGCTTAGGGCAAAGAGCTTGTTAGGAAGAGACCAAGTCGCTATAGGGAAGTTTGTTATATTTCTTTTAAGTCTTTAAAAAATATTTCTAAGTTGATTTCACAGAATTTTTTCATTGAGAGGAACTTCAGAGCTTGTTTGCCACAACTTTTTCACTTTTTTTGGTCAAGTAGGCAATTGAGACCTAGAGGGATCAGCAGTTCCTCCAACATCACAATGCAAGTCAAAAGCATAACCGTGTCGAGACTAGGTCTTTTGCCTCTTTTTGATTCAGCAGGAGCTCCCTGAGGAATCCTGTGCCTGACACATCTTTGACACTCTGCAAATATTTGATGAATGAAAGAATGAATGAGTGGCTCTGTCTCTCACACCTTTTGTTTGTGGACCATTTTCGTACCTCAAATTAAGAAAAGGTGAAAGAAATTGTGCTATGCTTTGTAGTTGGGTGCGGAGATTGAGTAAAGTTTTTAGTTCTGGTACAAATTCAGAGACATCAGAAAAATGACCCCACTTCTTTTTAATTTTTCCATTTGCCAAGAGAGAATCATTTAGCAGAGATGTGTCTGATGAGAGGGTAAGGTTCTAAAGTAGCCACAAGATGAAAATTACAGGTAATCAAAACTGCCCTTGAAACTCTCTTAGGAAGGTGCCATGCGGGAGCCTGGCATCCTGTTTCTCAGCCAGTTTTCCTTCCATCACTGGAGCACCCAGCTGTTTTCTTGTTTGAATACCAGTGAAACAGTTAACTTGAATTTTGGGGTCATGTACATGAAAAACATGTATTTTAAGCAAAAGATTGCATGGTGAATGGTCTATGGGCACAGAGACAAACCTAGGACAGAACAGATTCATTGCTCGTGTCTCACTCTCACTCTGGGGCACATGCTTTTTAAAACCAATATCCACCCCGCACCCCACATATATAATTGAACTTACAAAAGTTAAATGCGTGTAAGATTTGACTCCACTATTGTATCTAGTCCACGGGGAAGGCTGAACTGAGTACTAGTAAAGTATTCTAGAACCAAGATCTATATTAAGGGTATTTATTTTATTGAGTGGAGCTTCTTCGATAAAGATGAGTTGACTAAACCCTAGAATTAGATAAATTCACTGGCAGTGCTATGGATTATTTTGCTGTGGAGGCTTAAAAAGAGCAGGTTTTGGTATGGCTATGCCTGGGAAAAGGAGAATGAATTATATGACTACTGAAGTTAGAAAAATCTAAATGCAAAAGGAATCAGCCTCTGCTGCCCTTGCCCTCTCTCTCCCCCTCCCTTAAAAAACAAAAACAAAATTCCTGGTTTACTCAAACTTCCTCTTGAAGACTTGGTTCAGGCATCAAAGCATTCTATGACTACCAATTTCCTCAATAGACTGCTCTTTGGTCTTTCTACCTCTCTCTCCCTTTTCCTTCCTTTCCCTCCTGCCCATCTCTACTCCTAAATCTCCATTCCCACTCTTGTTTATGTTGCAGACTCACAGCAGACAGATTGTGGTCTCATGGAGACATTTGCAAGAATTTAGTAACCATTAAAAATTAATCAACTCCTGTACGTGTTATGAAGGAAGACTTTGGACAGAGACACCTAGCTGGTTTCCTGGAGCAATACCTGGGGAATTATTTTTTTGGCTTCAAGAGGATGATATTTTAAGTTGTTATATATTTGCTGATCTTGGGGAGATTGTTGGAACCATCCAGCATGCACAGGAAGCTTGGGCTTTTGGCCCAGTCGGCTCAGAGTCTAAATATTTGGAGGACGAATACTTGGAAATGCATTTAAACATTTAAAGCATTTTATTTGTTTTTCCAGTAAGTCTCATCGTTAGTGTGATACAATTCTGCAGCAAGACTCTATCTGCTGAAGGCATGAACCTCCCGGACAAGTCCAGGCCTGGGCTCCACCTCAGGTCTTGGCGTGAAGCCAGATGTGCATGTCTATTGGCTGATTCTACACCCCTGAAGTGGGTTATTATTACAATCACTTGCCTTCAACACGCACGTTCAAAATTCATGCTAAGGGTCTGACCCACCTCTGCACTGAAACCAGGAATAGAACTTACACACACGCACACGCACCCGCACACACACCATTTTCCAGACCAAATGCTACAATGTTTCCTTTCTTTTGTCAGTGCCGGATCTTTATTATTATTGCCAACCTTCAGTTCTACCCTGACCGTCATCTGTGGTCAGTTTTCCTCTCCAGCCTACCAGGAAATATACTTTTGGGTTGGTATATGCTTGGAGAATACAAACTCATATGAATGCATTAGATTGTATAAAACATAATTAGGGAAGCAAATTTCTGTTAAAAGCGGCTATGTGTTTATAGAAGTCAGAAGCAATTACCAGCAATTGGGGGATTTTCCATGTTCTTTAGACCCACAGATATACTCTAGGACCCCAATTAGATGAACTGTTTACCTATCCCAATCAAATTATCTAGATAATTGCCAAATATCTACTTTGCTATGCTATAGTCACAAACTCTTGTTGTCGCAATGGAGTGAGAGTAAGCATCAGCCTCGTTTCTGAAATTTGAAGCAGAAAGGGGTGGGCGGGGTGAGATGAATATGGGTGTGCACCTGGCCTGGTAATCGCCACAGTAAGGCATCTTAGACAACATGATAATAACCCTCTTGATAGAATTGGGGATACGATAGCAACAGTAAAAATTATATTAAACTGGGCCCAATGCCCAGACTATTGGCCTCAAATACACAAGTGCAAGAGAAACATTTCAAGAGGGACTAAGTTGTGAATCAGGGAAGCTGAACAGGCAGAGAGGTGCTCCCTTGAGGAGACAATGCTTTCACCTCCTTTAAAAAGCTTTGTCCAACCTAATTATCATGCACAATATAATTAAAAATCTAACCATAATCCCACTGGTGGCCCCTCGCTCCACCCCTTCCCATTGTCAAGATGCTCAATAGGGCCCCCACCGCTGAAAAATTGTTGAACCAGAGTCTATTTGAGCACACACATGTAATTCCCAGCCTACTGAGTTGGAGCGAAGTGATTTGTATGGTGGATGGTGGTGTCTCACTCAGCAATGATGTATGACGTGGATTAGTGCAGAGCAGCCATCTGCTGTGGAGGAGGGTGGTAGACAGATTCTGTTCCACTGTGGCAGACAACTCCCTAGCGCTGGCCAGCTGGCTTAGAGCGGATGAAGCTGGAGAGGGCAAGTGATGCCCCAGAAACCCTCTGGGGAAGTAACTCAAGGGCCTCTCCATTGTGTGCCTATATTTATGCCTGTTTTCTTCATGCATATACATACATTATACAGCTGATAAGATACAATAGAATTTGGAACATGGAGAAGAGGGAAGAAGCACATGCCCACCATAAGAGTTAAAAATTGCTGGTCTTGGGCTGGCCCTGTGGCGTAGCGGTTAAGTGCGCGCGCTCTGCTGCTGGCGGCCCGGGTTTGGATACCGGGCGCGCACCGACGCACCGCTTCTCCCGCCATGCTGAGGCCGCATCCCACGTACAGCAACTAGAAGGATGTGCAGCTATGAGATACAACTATCTACTGGGGCTTTGGGGTAAAAATAAAAATAAATTAAAAAAAAAAAATTGCTGGTCTTGAGCATGAGAGGTAACTTGGAGTTTCCTGGTAGCCTGGGCAAAAAGAGGAAATCTGACAAACATATAGCTCATGTTATCTGTGAAAAGAAGCAAATCAATTTCTTAGAAGAAATAACGGTTTTCTTAACAACAGTTGTCAAATCTGTTTTTTCACGTTTGACTTGATACAGAAGAGAAACTGAATTTCTCAGGGTATATATATCAAAATATCAAACTGCTGGAGTGCTTGGCCTATTGACAGGGAAAGGACCAGAACACTAATCCCCCAGTGAGTGGTGAGAAATAGGTAGCACGCAGCAGTTCTCTGTGGCTGGATGATTTCACCTTACCTCTTAACACTCATCTGTTAAACACTGTATCGAAGAGATATCCATACTCCCATGTTCATTGCAGCATTATGGTTTTTTTATGTTTTTACAGACACAAAAGTTATCACAGCAAATGAAAACCACGTCTTGAATGTCTTCATATTCAAAATGCAAGGCATTTACTTTTCAGTAATTCTTTGCATTGTTAGGCAATAATGTAACAAATGTAAACATTTGTTTCTACTGAGGAAGGAGGACAATCAATAGAAATATTTTCCAATTTGTTCTTCACTACATACACACACACCCACTTTCACAAACTCATATTCACCAAAAAAATGCCCCCCAAATAAAAACAAAACAATAGCAGAATAATCCCTCAAGCCACATTTAAACTTTGTGTTTAAGCAAACAAAGATCCTGGGAGTAAGTGCAAAATGACAAATAGCATTATTAATACACAAAATATTCCTATTACATAAGTATTAGTAGATGACAGTCTCTGTTTCTCTAGAACTTTGGAACCGTATTTTTGGCAGCATTATTGACAATAGTCAAGACATGAAAACAACCTAAGTGTCCACTGTCAATATATATATACCAAAACTTCTTTAAATATATATTTATATATAAACATACACAATGGAATGTTATTTAGCCATGAGAAAAAAGGAAATCCTGCCATTTGTGACAACATGTGTGGACCTTGAGGACATTATGCTAAGTGAAATAAGTCAGACAGAGAAAGACAAATACTCTACAGTCTCACTTATATGTGGAGTCTAAAAAAAAAGAAAGGAAAGAAAAGAAAAAAAACCCCCAAACTCATGAAGAGAGAGAGCAGATTTGTGGTTACCAGAGGTGGGGGGTGTGGGGTGAGGGAATTGGAGGAAGGTGGTCAAAAGGTGCAAACTTCCAGTCATGAGATGAATAAGTACTAGGGATGTAATGTACAGCATGGTGACTATAGATAATACTGCTGTATGGTACATATGAAAGTTGTTAATAGAGTAAATCCTAAGAGTTCTCATTGCAAGGAAAAACACCTTTTTTTCTGTTTGTTTTCTTGTATCCATATGAGATGATGGCTATTAATTAAACTTATTGTGATAATCATTTCACTATATATAAGTCAAATCGTTATGCTTATACAGTGCTGTATGTCAATTATATCTCAATAAAATGGAAAAATAAAGAACTAACCAGATCATGAGTTTTATCTTCCCTTTGCGTATCTGTATTTTCTAAAATTTCCACAATGAACATGTATGACATTGCCATGTGAATGTGCTGGTTCCAGGTCTGTTTGACCTTCTATCCGTTCCTCACCCTTCCTTCCCCGGCTCTGTATTCAGGGGGCCTGATCCCTCCAGGCTGAAGTTCTCAGGCTCCTTGGCCCATGGGAGGCTCTGCTGGGAGTTTGGAGAGCAGGAGGAAGGGAGAAGGCAGGATATTTCTCCCTCTCCCTCTGTACTGGGGTGGTATCTCTGGCAGCTGCTGCCCCTTTTCCTTGCTCCAGCTCTCACCGGAAGCCTGCCATAGTTCCAGCTTCCTCTGGGTAATCCCAGGCCCTGGGCTCGGGTATCATCACCTCCTCCCTTTGTGCTCTAGCCTAGGAGTGGCTGCGACTTCCTGCTGTGGCTCGTCTCTGGATTGCCTCACAATCCCTTGTTTGGCTTCTAAGTGTTTTTCATCTCATTGCATTAAATTTCCTCTGTATTCAATACTGAGAGTGGCTTCTATCTTTCTGGTTAGGCCTGACACAAAGAAACAAAAATATGCTTGAAACAAAAATGAATGGGGCAAAAAGAATTTAGAGGAACATGAGTTGGAGAAGTAACCAAAGAAGCAAAAGGCTCCACAGATAATGGCAGCACGTGCAGAGGAGTGTCCAGTCTTGGTGCACACAGCTGGAAAGGACTTCTGGTCACCTAAGGGCCTCTGTAGGCACATTCACACCTAAAAAGAGTAATTTTACTTAGAGTTGTCAGCTCCAGCAGTGAAGGATAACAATATGTAAGATATAGAGGAAAATAACCCCATAGGATTTAGAGTCCTAATCATGAATTCAAGTCTGGCTTGTGGTGGATGTTGTGATTGACTCTGCAGCATTCATTCCACCCTTCCCATGTGGCATAGCAGTCATGGCGTTTGGAGGGAACTGATCCAACCCCCAGCTTTTGGGCTGTGGCCTTGATTAACATGGTCATTGGTTCATGCATGGGTATGTATCCCAGGCCTGAGCCAATCAGTACAGGGCATTCCTCAGGCCACTGGTGTGATAAAAGTGAAGCCTAGGACCTGTGTTTGATGGTTGGAGGAAGGAAAGTCCTTTCTCCATCTAGGCAGTGTGGTGGGTCCTAAAACTGCTTCAGCCTTTTGCTACTAAATGGAAAAAGAGCTTTCGAATAAAGCTAATACATCGAGAAGAGTAAATGCAAGGCAATCAAAATAAAACAGAGCTGGATTTCTGATCCAAGCCTGCCTGAAGCCCACCACACCACTGGATTTTTTTCTGTTACACGAGTTTATACACTTCCTTTACTGTTCAGTACATTTTGATTTGGGTTCTTTATTACTTGCAACCAAAGGCATGCTAGTTGATACATAGAAATGTTGACTTATGGGCTGTGTGTCCTTGGGCCAGTCACTTAATCTTTCTGATCCTCAGTTTTCTCATCTATAAAATGGAACTATTAAGGCAATTTACCTTAAGGAATTTTTGTGAGGATCAAATGACGTAATAAATGAGAAAGTGCTTTGTAAATTGTGAGCAGTTATTTGAATCTTATTACCACACATACAATTTATTTCCCTTGTTAATGCAGTTTTATATCTTTCCTACATAAAAAGAATTTATTTTGTGAAGCCTACAGTTCTAAAATACCTACTTCATTGCTGTATCGTGAGAGTTCACCAAGATTAATCAGCAATCACCATTATTTCACCCTGTACAGCTCTAAATAGTTTACTTTTGGACTCCCAGGTGACCTATGTAAGCTTGAAAGAGTTTACCTCAAAACTCTCAGCCAAGTGGAAACGAATTGAGTAACCCATCGTGTGACCACTCATACCTCACTTGTAAAACGCGTGGTTTTCACGGCCATCTGGAGGAGCCTGTGAAAGTGGGCGTGTGACGTTCTTCTTGATGCGTGCAAGTTCAGCCGCGTCCAAAGAGGACCAGCTCACCAGTTCTGCCCTCGCGTTTTCTGGGAGCTGCTGCCTGGAGGTTGTTTGGTAACCTGAGAGAGTGGTTTAGGCGGGAACCCTTAAAAGGACTGTAAAACTAAGAACCCCCAGGGAAACAGCACACAGTGTTTAGATTTTTGTAATAACAAAATATTAAGTGCAATTCATTTATCAAGCCTAATTAGATAAAGTCTCTAACAATTAGGGCAATGAAAATAAAAGTACAGCAGAGGCATGCTTTATCTGTTTTTCTTCTTATAATTGGCATATCTTAGGACAGGGCAAGGCCTTGCTAACATGGCAGGTCAGGGCAGATGGAGAATGACTGGGACTGAGAACTCAGCCCTCCCAGGAGGCTGGGACAAGCCTATGGGACAGGAGCTGCAAGTCCAGCCTTGATCCTTCTCGCCAAGTACTCCCAGCCAGACCTCCCATCTGCCCCTTCTCTATCTGCCTTGCCACTGAGCTGGGTCAGGCCCCATTACATTTCACCTGGGCTAGTCTCTCTGCCCCCAGTCTCAACCCACTCATTTTGTCCCCAATCACCTCTATTCATCCTGCACCCTGCTATAGGAGTCATCTTTTAAAATTACACTGTGTTGCCCCTGCCCTCTCCCTTAAAACTTTTCCATGGGTCCCTATAGCTCATCCTATGAAGCCCAGACTCCTTAGCATGGCAGGACATTGTGGGATCTGACTCCTCTTAACAACCAATCTAGCTTCTCCCCCATCATCTTTCCCACACTCCCCAAGTTCCTTCCAAATCAAATCAGAGACCTCAGACACAGCTCTTAAACGCCAGTGGTTATCACAGCTTTCTGGTCAAAAAAATTACTTGAGCTTGTTTAAAATACAGATCCCTGGGCCGGCCCCGTGGCTTGGTGGTTAAGTGAGCGCGCTCCACTGCTGGCGACCCGGGTTCGGATCCCGGGCTCGCACCGACGCGCTGCTTCTCCGGCCATGCTGAGGCCGCGTCCCACATGCAGCAACTAGAAGGATGTGCAGCTATGACACACAACTATCTACTGGGGCTTTGGGGAAAAATAAATAAATAAAATCTTAAAATACAGATCCCTGAGCCACACCCTCACAAGATTATGATCCAGAGGGCGGGTGTGGGAATCTAAAATTTCATAGGAACTTTGGCCAAGTCAGGTGCAGGTGGTCCTCAACCGTCTTTGGAGAAACACTCTATGATTGTAGTTGTAGTAGTCCACATTCTAGTCCACTTCTTTCCTTTCATATCTGCATCCGGCTAGAACTCCTTGAGGACAAGCTTCAGGTCTTTTCAGCTTTGTTTCCTCAGGACCTAGCACAGTGCTCCGCACACAGCGAGTGCTCGAGGTATGTTTGTTAAGTGAATAAATGAATCACAGCAGAGCCAGTATCTTGAGGACATGTCAGGGGTAGGAGCAGTCAGGGACCAGGGCACTCAGCGCAGGAGTGAGCAGGTCCGGAAAGTGGTAGTTCAGGGCCAGGAAATGTTGGAGATGCAAGGGGACATTGGAGGAGTTGTCACCAAAATGCTGGTCACTGGGCACAAGGTAGAAGGAGGTTCCTATTCTGTGGCGGTGGAAGGGAGGGCGTTAACAATGGCCCATCAAGGCAGTGACTCCTGCACAAGGAAGGAGAACGGTACCGTTAGCATAAGAGGAGTCTGGAAGAACTCGGCTATACAATCTGCATCAGACTAAGAAAGGGTGGCTTGGTTCCGAGTCCGAGATGATTGCTCTGGAGAGCAGCGGTTGCCAATTTGTCTGCAAATTAGATTCCCCTGGAGCAGTGTTTTTGAAACCACATGAACAAACAAAAGTCAGACTTCCAAGTTCCACCCCAGAGTCACTGAATGAGACTCTGGATAAATGTGGAGCAGGTTTCAGAATCCTTATACCAGGAGTTCTGAAACTTTATCTTCATGTGTCCATGTGTGAGACTCCCCCCCACCCCCGTTTATCCTGGTTGTTACCCAGTGGTCCATTTCTATTTTAAAAATCACATTTGTTTTTTTTAGCTCAGAGAAAATATTTTCTATTACTATTTCTTTGCTTATCTCTTTACCTCCATCTCTGCTGTCTCTTTGTCTATTACTTGTATTAGATGGATAGTGGAATTTCTGGGTCTAACTTCTATGTCTCCAAACTTTTATTTTAGTATTTTCATGTCTTTTTCCTTTAGGATAGTATTCTGGAACATTTTCTTTTCTTTTCTTTTTGGTGAAGAAGATTAGCCCTGAGCTAACAGTTGTTGCCAATCCTCCTCTCTTTGCTGAGGAAGATTGGCCCTGAGCTAACATCCATGCCCATCTTTCTCTATTTCATATGTGGGACGCCTGCCATAGCATGATAAGTGGTGCGTAAGTCTGCGCCTGGGATCAGAACCTGCAAACCCTGGGCCTCCGAAGCAGAATGTGCCAACTTAACCAGTACGCCACGGGGCCAGCCCCTGGAACAATTTCTCAGCATACTCTGCTAGCTAAGTACTGCACTCTGATATGTCCTTTCTGTTAGTCAGCACTTCTATCGGGAATTTTATTTTGATGATTGTATTGTTCATTTCTAAGATATCTAAATGCTTATGATCACAACAGCCTTTTCTTGCTCAGAGAATGTAATATCATCTCTTAATTCTCTAGAATAGTCCATGTACATTACTTCTTTCAAAGTTTTCCTCTGTTTTATTTACTCTGTTTCTTCAGATACTAGTTTTTAGATTTGTTTAGTTTGGTTTTCCTTTCATGATTTTGGTTTTCCTTAAATATTTGGTGATTCTGGATTGCGCACTCAACTTTGTATTTGATATTGTTTCTTCTAGATCAGGGCCGGCAAACTGTGGCCCATGGGCCACATCTGGTGCTGCTTGTTTTGAAAATACAGTTTTATTTTAACACAGAGACGCTCATTCATTTACATATCATCTATGACTGCTTTTGTGCCACAATGGCAATGTTGCGTAGTCCACAAAGCCTAGAACACTGATTATCAGAGGAAGAGCCCCTTAGAGGAAGTTTGCCAACACTGCTGGATCTAACCATCACTTTATAGAAAATACAGCTCAGAGAGGATGATGGTAAGCAGTGGTTGGCTGATTGGTCCATCAACCAAATCAGAATATGTCATTCTATAAGACAAAAGACTCAATTTCTTCACAAATAAATGGCATAAAAATGAAAAAGAAAAAGAAGAAATCCATGTGAATTAAAAGATATCTAATAAAAGCTATGTATGATCTTTGCTTGGATCTAATTTAAACAGGTCAGCCATAAAGCACATTTTTGAAATGTTGGAGGAAAATTGAACATGAACCAATGTTTCCAATTTTTACTGATATGACACAAACCACCCTACCACTTGGCAGCATAAAACAACTGTGTTTTTAGGTTCACAGTTTCTGTGGGCAGGAATTTGGACAAGGCATGACGGAGATGTCTTCTCCGCTCCATGACGTCTGGAGTCTCAGCTGGGAATGTTGATCTGACACCTACATGCGGCCCCTCATGTGGCTGGATTCTGAGAAAGACCAGCTTGAGAAGGAGCTTCTGGAGAGTCAAGCAGTGCACGAGGACCAGGTGGAAGTTAGGAGACCTTCCTGACCTCGCCTTCAGAGTCAGGCAGCGTCTCTCCTCTCACTCACATTCTGTTGTGCCCGTGACTGACTAAGGCTGGCCCAGAGCCAGGAGGAGGGGATTTAGACTTCGTCCTGATGGGGGCGTGGCAAGCGAACCTTGCAGAAGATGGGAGATGTTGCTGCAACCATTTTCAGAAACTACAATCCGCCACAACCAGCTATTACATGATAAATTTTTGTAATTTGTAATGTTTTCATGGATTTTATTTTTAAATCCTTTATGTGTTAGAGTCACTCTAAGTATTTATGAGTGAAATGATATGATATTTGGGATGTGCTTTAAAATACTCCAGAAGGCCGGCCCCATGGCTTAGCGGTTAAGTGCGTGCGCTCCACTACTGGCAGCCCGGGTTAGGATCCCGGGCGCGAACCGACTCACTGCTTCTCGGGCCATGCTGAGGCCGCGTCCCACATACAGCAACTAGAAGGACGTGCAGCTATGACATACAACTATCTACTGGGGCTTTGGGGGAAAAATAAATAAATAAATAAAATTATTAAAATACTCCAGAAAAAAATGAAAGGTATGGTGGTGGTGACATAAATAAAACAAGAATGACAGAATGCTGGTAGTTGTTGAAGCTGGGCAGTGAGTACTGGTTGTTTGTAATATGCTCTTTAATTTATGTATGTCTGAAGTGTTCTCATGTGAAAAAAAAAGAAAAAGAAAAATCTGGTTTTGCCTGTTGATGGATGTTCTTTCTTTCTACCTCCAGCAGTTGTGGGTGAGTCAGACCACGGTGCTGAGTGGGGAGTGCCAGTCACTCATCCTCCAGGTTTAGGGGCTCCCTGTTTCTTCCGGGTGTTGCCAGCTCCCTGAGGCATTTCCTGCCTCTTCCACTGAAGTGCTTTCACTCTCTGTTCTAGCCTGAGGCAACCCTACGGCCTGCTTCTTGGCACTGTTTGGTGGAGGGGAGGGACCTACCAGTTTGGAGACCAGGACTGGATTATTATAATCTCCCCATGGCTGCCCCACAGCTCCCTCCTGTTCACAGTGTCTGTTCCTTCTGTGTTTAGACCACACCGTGGGGCCACTTCTGCGTGTGCACCAGTCTCCCCTGAACATGGTTTTGGATGTAATTTGCTTGTCAATTTAGTCCTCTGTACTTTCTCTATTTCAAAGATTACTTAAAAGTTCTGATCTGATGATAGTATGCTTTTTATAGCATTATTATGGCTTTGACCTCAACTCCTCTCCCCTACCACCCAAAATAACCCACTTTTCTGTCATTTTTAGAGATGTTGGTTGGAATGGAAAAATATTCATGAGCACTCAGCCATTTTTATTCAATACCCCCAAGCTTTCTCGATGCATTATAACCAAGCAGTGTATATACAGTTTTGCATTTTAAACCTACATTAGAACTTAAAAACTACTTGCAGTAATAATTACTCATGATTATATTTCATACCTTAAATGTATCCTGTAATTTATAATTTCTGAACATTTACATTTAGAGCATTTTCAAATTTTTGATATTAAGGGTATTGACTGGGATAAATATCTGTTTCAATATTTAGTCTCAAAATTAATTTTATTTTCTTAGAATAGGTTCTAAAGCATGGAATCACAGTGAAAGAACATGATCTTTAAAATGACTATTGACATATATTGCTAAATTTATTTTCGAAGAATTTCTGTCCACTTAGGGTTTTCCTCCCCCTCCCCAGCAATGTAGGAGTATCCATTTCACCTGTCATTAATTATTAGGATTGTTTTTTTATTACTACTAACTTGATAAGCATTAAATGATATCTCATTCTCTCATGCTCTCCCATTATTTTTCCAAATGAACTTCAGAATAATTTTATTAAATAAAAACAAAAAGAAAAAAGAGAGAGAGAAGAAGGAAAGAAAAAGAAAACAAGAATTCCCATTAGGATTTTTATTGGGTTAAAAAAAGCCTATGGTAGTTAAAAATTACATGCATAATACGTGAATATACAATTATTTAAGAAGTCAAACAAATCAGAAATATACAGAGGGGTAAAAATTTAAAGTCTCTCTTCATCACCATTCCTTTCCCCTCTTTCAAGGGCTCTCCCCTTGTCACCAACTAGGCCCCTCGAGAAACTCAAAAGTGGGTGTGGAAGCAATTAACTGTTTTTCCAAGTTGTTTCTTTTCTTTTTGTTTATTAGGGAGATGTAACCACCAGCCATCCTGAAACTGACCAAGCCTCACCACAAGAGCTACGCCCATGACCTTTGCCTTATTTTTAATGTAAAGTTCTCTCCAGGAGGAGCTCAGGCCTCATTCTGTGGAAGCGTGTTCTCCAACTGAGCCTGTGCAAGTGAATACCCACCTTTCCCTTTTGAATATTCATTCCCCAACCAAACTAAAAGTTCCTGCTTCCCTTTGTTTGGGGACCCATGACTTTGGAAATGATTCCTCATGGCCTCCTATTTGCTGCAAATACACTGTACTTTGTGAGACAACTTCCACTGGTGTAGGGTCTTATTTAACTCACCAGGAGGCAAGCCCACTTGGTTCGGTAACACCCTCTCCAGAGATAAAATTTTTACTCTGTATCATATCAGGCTTTAAAAAACTCTTATGAATTTATGTTTATATATGTAGATATATATAATATTGGATGGATTGATTTTTTTGTTTCTTTTTTTTCTATACTGCTTTGGAAATTATACATACTATCTCTATTACTCTAATAGTTATTCTAAAAAATGTAGTACACTTATTTATACATATTATTCCCTCAATGTCTAAAGTTAAACCATGGCTCTATCCTTTCCAAATAATAAGACAAAAGTCTTAGGAAGTTTTTACTTCTCTTTTCTCTCATTTCTTACCAAAAGGAAATCATCTGAGGTTTTATTCCAGATTTTCATTATTTTTTTACATTGTATATCATAATTATTTAGACTTAATTATCCATCTTTCTACACAAGGCTTTTTGTGCCCCACTTCTGTTTTCTTCCTTATAACAAGTTTTATTTTTCTGAAATATGTTCTCAAGCAATTCTTTCAGAAAGGAGCTGAGGATGATAAACTTTCTGAATCCTTTCATGTTCAAGAAAGTCTTTATTTTGTCCTCCTATGTGAATGCTGGCTGATGGGGTATATAATTTCAGGTTAAAAATTCTTTTGTCTGAGAATTTTGAAGATTTTCTCTGTCATCTTCCATCATCCAGTGTTGTTGATAAGAAAGCCATTGCCAATCAAATTCCCCATTGTTGTTGTTGTTTAAAATAAGTGGCTTTTCCCTCTCTGTAATCTTCTAGGCTTTATTCTCATGATGCAATGCATGACTGAGAGTGAGTGCCTCCTTACATCTCCACCCTCGGCCCAGCCCCGAAGACAGGCACTGTATATTCTTTAGAAATAACAGTAAACAGGGT
The DNA here is from genome assembly GCF_057802395.1 of Ceratotherium simum simum. NCBI lineage: Eukaryota > Metazoa > Chordata > Mammalia > Perissodactyla > Rhinocerotidae > Ceratotherium > Ceratotherium simum. Next base: position 31,901,945 of record NC_141907.1, on the reverse strand, counting down.
AAACATGGTCTGTGCCTGCATGGAGATTACATTTGAGAGTTGGGGCTAAGAGAGACAAGACTATAAACAAATGAGTAAACCAAGTAATTAATGTGAGAAGAAGGAAAGGAACATGTTGCTATAATAGAGAACAATGGATTGAGTGTGCAGCTCCTTAAGATGAGGTAACATTTAGTAACACATACAAATTTTTTTTTAATTGTGGTTGATGGGCCTTTTTAATTTGAAGACTTGTGACTGTCTTCAGCTCTGGGAATTTTCATCTTCTATTTTAAAAATTTCCAGTTTCACTATGATATGCTTTTATTTATTCTGTTCAAGACTTAATTGGTTATCCTTTTGTGACTACAACTGAATATTTATTAGGACTTTTCACTGTATGTTTTGTGTCTTCTCTTCTCTTTTCTCAACCTTTTGTTTCTCCATACTACATTCTGGACATTTTCTTCTTATTTACCTTTTGATTCACTAATTCTTTGCTGCTTTGTCTAATCTGCTGTTAAACCTGTCCTGAGTTAAGAACCTGAGTTCTTAATTTTGCCCATTGTATCTTCAGTCCTATAATTTCTGTGTGATTGTTTTTCAAATTTGCAGTGTCACTTTCATAGTTTACAGATCCTTGTCAAAGTTTTAAAGCTTATATTTTATCTTTTTGAACATAGTCAGCATAGTTGTATCACAGTCTGTGTCATTTCTATTAGAATCTGCAGTATCTCTGGGTCTGTTTCTGTTGTCTGTTATGTCTACTGGTTCTTACTCATGGTGTTTTGTCTTTTTCATATGCCTAGTTATTCTTGATTGTGTCCTAAACATCTTATTTTAAAAACATGGAGAAATAATTTGAGGCCTGAGATGATATCTTTATCATGAAACAAACTATGTTTGTTTCTGCATCACATGAATGTATTAGCAATCTGGGATTACCTTAATCCAGTATGCATTGACTGAAATTGTTTAGCCCCCTGGATAATATAAAACTAGGCTACAGTCTGTGTGAGGGCCCATTTACCTCCAGTTACCTTTATACCCAGGGTGCAGTCCTTCAGGGTCCTGACTCAAATTAGGGGTGGAGGATATATTTTATCAGAGAACTGGGTTGACCCCATTCTTTGATTTTTTTTCCTCTTCATCCATGAGAGGCAGACAGTAGCAAACTTATCTTCTCAGCCCTTTCTCCAGATTGGCAAATGTCCCCTCCACAAAAGTGGTGTGTGTGCCAGGTTCCCTTCTCTAGATTCACGACTTCTCCCAGGTCTTGGTCCTTAAAGTAGACGTCTCTCTCTCTCTGGTAAACTGAAACAAGCTTTTCTTTGCTGAAAGAAAAATAAAACCTGTGAAACGTCTCTATGAAATGAGAACTCCCTCTGCACCTTTTGCAAAGCTTCCCAAACCTGGCTGATTAACAGAATCACTTAAGGAGCTTTCAATATGGCCCTGCCCTGGGCTATGTGTACTTCAGGAGGTGAAGACTTTCTCAGGATCTGTAACCATGAATGGTTTTAAGGTAATTTCCAGAGCCCCAATGTCTGTAGGTACTTTTTTCTAAGAAACCACCTGCGCTTAGATATCCCCTCTCACAGAGCCTTTTTCCTACTAACAGCTACCTGGGTGGACACTGAAGCCAAATCTAACCCAATGAAAATACACAGCCCTCCTGGCTTTAGTGGTTTCAGTATGTCCACATAACTGAATCAGGGAGAATCAGAATCCTACCTGGGATTTTTTTTCAAGGGCAATCAGATATGATTTTTACCTTCCACTGTGGTTACTGAGATGGGGGGATGTGAGTCTGGCTTTGCTGGTGGCCATCTTGCCTCCTCTGTAGAAAGAGTGTCTAAGAGATGAAGAAAAGAAGAGAGAGAAATAGATCTCTGACAACACAATGAAGCTTCTGAATCTTGAATTAGACACCATTCGCACCCCTGGACTTCATAGTTAAGTGAGCCAATACCTCCTGTTTTTTCTGCTTCAGTTAGTTTGAGTTGGGTTTGTATCACTGGCAAACAATGAATCCACTATCTCTCCATTCTAGAGAGACTGGTGTGACTAGGCAGGTTGCCAGGACAAGAACTCAGGCCCAGGGAAAGAAGGCAAATGCTTAGCTGTGATACCTGGGACATCTGGTCTGGTAGGACCCGAAGCGCAGTTTTGGAGTGGGAGCACATAAAATGCAGTCAGTGCACAGACCAACCATCTCTGTCCTGCACTCACAGAAGACATCACTAATCGATCACAGCGTTCTTTCGTATGGAGTTGGGACAAGCCATTGCAGCCTTGCTCTTCTTAACACAGAGCTCCAGGCAACCACTGTAGTTGATTTGAACTTGTGTGTATTTCCCATTCTGTATTTAATGCCTGAAGACTGAGATGCATTTGTGCAGGAACTGGGGTTGAGCTCAGAGATTAACCCTATTTTATTTGGGATTTCTTCCTTGTGGATATTTTCAGAATATTGCTTAGTCAATTTATTATTAATAAAAATACTATGAATATGAATAATGGTAAATTATTGAGCTTTCTTTTTATGCATTTTAATATTCTACATGTAACTGTAAGTTTGGTTCATGAATCCATATCTTTCCACTGCTGTCTTTGTTTCTCTTAGTTGTTCCAGAGTAATGATTTCTTCAGTTGGTTCTGAGTTATTTTTGGAGTTGTCTTTCTGTCGTTTACAGAGAAGACCTGGGAGATTTTGAAGCTGACACGATGGTGTGTCACTTGGCAGTTACAGATTTTCCTCCTGCAGTGGCACAATGCTTCCTTTTGCTAACCACCTTAATTTCCTGCCCTTATCAATCTGAAAATCAATGATAATAGTCTATTATGTGGATTTTCATTTAACCTTTTATGTTTACGTTCAACCATTTCCCCGTAACCAAGCAAGCAGATGTCCTACTCTAGTGATTCAAGTGCAATTGCTGAGAGAGTTTGCGACAAAGAGTTCCATGGGCTTTAGCAATCAGTCAGGGCAGCCAAATATCATTTAAACCTCTACCTGTTTCCAACCCTTCTTAAAATCCATTACATATTACAAAAGGAAAGTCAATTGTGTTATTGCTGTAGAAATAGTAGCTGTTTTGTCTCAAGATTTTAACTGACCCATAGATTAAATTTAAGATGTCTTAGGACAAATATAAAAAACACTCAATGCTTTTTAAAATGATCATATATCAGAAAGATCACCATAAAATGTCCAATGATAGGGTCGAAAGTACATTCATTTTGGCCAATTATAGTAGTTACTATTACTCACCATCATCAACCTCAGTTCTAATAGGTAACATTTATTTAGCATTTACTTGTGCCAGACATTGTACAAAGTGCTTTACCTGCGTTATTACATTTAATCCTAGCATAGGAAGTGTATACTTTTATTCTCTCTGTTTTACGAATGGAGTACCCGAGCTATGGAGATATTGGGTAAAGTACCCAGTATTATAACTATTGATTAATTAATGTACCACCTGCTTCAGTCCTAGATTTATACGAGTCTGGACCCTGTTTAGATGAAATATGGCCATAAAGATTTGCCTGTATATTCATTAGGATCGGATGCAAGCAACAGAAAAACTTAAAAGATAACAGGTTAGTTTATCCATTTGCCTTGTGTTTAAGGGATCTGGAGAGAGACAGTCCAGAGCTAGTATGGCATTCCATAGTGTTAGGGACTCAGGCTTCAGTTATCTTGTTACTCTTCCAATATGTGTCTTCTATTCCTGAAGTCACCTAATGGCTCAATATGGCTGCTGGAGCACCAGTCATCATATCTGCATTCTAGGAAGTAAGAATTCATACACCAGTTCTATTTCATGCTTTTGGTTTGAAGTTGGTCACAAGGTCACACCTAGCTTCAAGGAAGGCTAGGAAAGGTAGTCTTCATTTTGGGCAGTTGTGGGCCCAGCTAAAACTCAGGAAGAGGGAAGAATAAATATGGGGAGTGGTTCAAATAACACTCTGATGTCATATTTTCAGCTGCTTTTCCATAATTTGGGTGAATACCAGATTTTTATATTTTTGCATCCAAGGATATTCATATCATTGTTTTAAAAAATCAACTTGGGGGGGCCGGCCCTGTGGCTTAGCAGTTAAGTGCGCACGCTCCACTACTGGCGGCCCAGGTTGGGATCGCCGGTGCGCACCGATGCACTGCTTCTCTGGCCATGCTGAGGCGGCGTCCCACATACAGCAACTAGAAGGATGTGCAACTATGACATGCAGCTATCTACTGGGGCTTTGGGGAACAAAAGGAGGAGGATTGGCAACGGATGTTAGCTCAGAGCTGGTCTTCCTCAGCAAAAAGAGGAGGATTGGCATGGATGTTAGCTCAGGGCTGATCTTCCTCACACACACACAAAAAAATCAACTCGGAAGAATGCCATTAAAGTGTTGCTTATTATTACACATTCAGGCATTTCACAAAACAAATTAGAGCCCCAAATCTAACATGACATAAAGCAAAAGCTTGACATTATCATTTGTCTACTACGTAGGGGTGAGTCCTGCTTTTAATACTAACATGAGAAGGGGGTTCTGCTACTGAGGAATATTCTATCAGCCATGCTTTTATGCTCTCTTGGTCATTATTTTCCTGCTTAACCATCGACTAGAAGTGACAAGAGATCAAGTTGACTCTCTTTTTTATACTGTAACAAAATCTGAGCTGGAATGTGTATAACTGTGAACATTCATTCATTCAATAAAAAATTCCAGGTATTATGCCGAGTTTTTCATCAGTAACACTAATAATAGTATAAGTCTATGCTCTTGTTTATTTGTCAAATGTTTTACATGCCTACCATCTGCTTTGATCTTCATTGCTGGAAACATAAATGTACATAATCACCGAAGTCCTGGTGGAATGATCAAGCATTGTTTTCATTTGACGAAATATTTATTAAGCTCTCTATTCTAGGCACTGGTTAGCCATGTAGAGAGAAGACCCAATAAGTAACATCTCTTTTCACTGCCTGAGTTCAGAACCAACTCAGAGATAAAATAACGGAGTAGGGCAGATGAAGATGAGAATATCATCTTTATTACTGATAAAGGCTGTGTTAGGATGTGGCTTAGGTGTGGGGCAGTAGTGAGCTTCCTAATCTTGGCCCCCCGAGTTCGGCAGGCTTCATGTCCAGTCTCAGGCAATGTTAATCACCACAGGCGGTCAACATGGGACCTGCCAGGTAAGACCCATGGGACGAAGGAACCAGCCGGTAGACGGGACTGAGACAGACTTGCTCTACCTCCTAGAGGAAGGCTGTGGTTATACCGAGGAGCGTGCAATGGAGTGAGCAATAAGGTTCCCCCACAGCTGTTTCTGCCCCACAGAGATCAACCTGGAAACACAGGGGAAGCTGCCCATGATCACAGAGGAACTGTTTCCTGTCTCTCCAGCTTTTCCCTTCACCATCCTCCAGCTCCTCTGATGGAGGCAGAGGCTTCCTAGAGGAAGAAGTCCCCTCTTTTGCCTTCAGGGACATCAGCTGTCTCTGTTGGTCGGCTGACCAATCCCCTTCTACCCTCCTTCTCCCTGACCACCTTCCAATGAGAGGTGGCCATGACATTTTTGGTTTTGGATGCTGAGGTGCAGGTGGAAGTTCCTGGGGAGGATGCTATTCCCAATCTAAAAGGCAGAGCCTTTCTAAAGGAGAAGGTTTTTTGGCCCTTCATTCTTCTTTCATTCTCCTGCCTGGAATGTGCAGATGGGGTCCAGAGGAGGAGGAGCCACCTTGCCAGGAGAAGGTAACTCATACAAGGATGAAAAAGTGTCACCTGCTGAGAATATGGAGGAGAGCTGGAAAGTGCTTGGGTCCCTGATGACATTGAGGAGTGCCTTTTTGGGATCTGGCCCAGTTATCTCAAAGATCCCCAAATGATGTGAAATCCTTGCTGTGTGCTATGGTCTGAATGTTTGTGTCCCCAAAAAATTCATATGTTGAGACCTAACCCCTAAGCTGATGGTATTAGGAGGTGGGGCCTTTGGGAGATGATTGGGTCATGAGGGCAGAGCCCTCATGAATGGGATTAGTGCCCTTACAAGAGGCCCTAGAAAGTTTCCTTGCCCCTTCTATCATGTGAAGACATAGCAAAAGACAGCTGTCTATGAACTAGGGAGCTTGTTCTCACCAGCCTTCAAATCTTGGACATCCCGTCCTCCCGAACTGTGAGAAATAAATTTCTGTTGTTAATAAGCCACTCAGTCTATGGTATTTCGTTACAGCAGCCCAAATGGACTAAGACACTGTGTATCAGAACCTTGGAATGCTGAATTTTGGTTATCAGGAGCTATATTTAATTTTTAAAATATTCTTTTGGAGACAAGTATTTGACTTGACATGTTCTGACATTGAAGGCAAATTAATGCTTTTGGAGTTAAATATTCTTTAACTTTCTTTTTTGAAGCATGTATTAATATAGCTTAAAAGTTAAATGGGGGTGGAGGATGCATGGGCTGGAAGACTGAGAACAATTTGAAGAATGGACCTCTATATCTGGCACCTCACTATTCCCAATGTCCAAGCTAGAAGGGAACTCGGGGAGCTTCTAGTCCAGAGGGTCTCAGATTGCTTTACCAGGCATCTTGGACTTCCCTGGAGGTGCTTCCGGGCTGCGCTGGGGGAGGTGAGGAAGCTGAGTAGATGGACTCCACCCCCGACCCTGGTTTAACCAGAACACGTCCACTATTCTCTGGGCTCTCCACTGGGATTCTTTGTAAAATTAGTTCAGGAGAAAAAGGTGGGGAAGGTTTATGTTGTCCAATTAAGTTTAAAATTACTTGTTTAGCCAAAAGTAAGTTTGAAAACCACTTATTTTTTCCAACATCCTTATTTTATAAATAAGGAAGCTGACACCCAGCAACGTTCAAACGACTTGATCAAGTGACAGACTACAACTGAGTTCCCTAGAACCCTCCCTTCCTGTTCCTATATATTGTTATTCTTGAATTAATGCTCAATTTCCACAAATTATGAAAGAGGGAATTTTTTCCAAATGTTCCTCTCTGGTGAGACTCGATTTCTTTGGAACAGCTCCACATCCAGGAGCCTCATAATAGGAAAGCCACGGGACTGTAAACCCCAGTCACAGAGAAAAAGGACTTAGTACAACTGAAAATTTCAGAGGTATATGGACTTCAGGTTTGGCTTGATCAGGGCTCTCATTCTGTAAAATCTGCTCTCTTCCATGGTTAACTCAGTCTGGTTCCCCACATGATAGTTGCTTGAGGGGCCAAGCATGAGAATCCTGAAATCATGAAATAATCCTGACCTTTGCTCTGACTGACCCGTCTATGAACCAATAACTGTAGTGAGCTGTCCTTATTTCTAAGGACAACTGCCTTGTGTTCTTAGTGTCTGCCTAACATTCTCTTTATCATGCCTGTGCTTATTCACGGTTTTAAAAGTATTTCTTTAACTTAATTATCTTATATGATCTTGTGATCAATTTCCTTATTTTCTCTACCCCTCCTTTTCTAGTAAAGCCTTACCTGGGGTGTTCCCTTCCTGCTGCCTCATGATTTAGAATTCTACGTTATGTCCCTTTAGTGCCGGTTTCATTTTTGACATTGTTCAACCCGAAAATCTGGGTGGAATTGCTCAGGATTTGCAGCATTTGCCATCAAAGTGACCTGGAGAGTGGTCTGCTCCTCTTCTAATTGATGCGGTTGAGTTTACATCCCCTCTGTAGCATTTCTGGAGTACCCTCTCTGTGCAGATGCCTGTGGAGTGTGAGGCTGGGGTCTGGGAAAATACGTCAAGCACCACAGTGAAGCGAGGTTGCTCGGGGAAACTAATATCACCAGACCTCTCGGGCTTCAAACACTGCATCTGAAGCCCCTCTACTGCAGGGAATTGGGACTGGGGCTGTGGGGTATGTCCCAGACTCTGAACTTGTGGAACATCCGTGTGCTTTCTACTTTGTCTGTATTAGCAGCAAATCCCTTAAATCAAAATGCCCTGTGTCTTTGTTCCCAAGGACAATAAAAAAGGATAAAGCTGGCTTGGGGGAAAGGAGCCCTAAAGCATGAGTAGGGGGTGATGGGGGAGGAGGGAGAAAAGGCTGAGAGGGAGGCCCCACCAGAGTCTTTAGGAACGGAAGCCCTGGATTCTTGACAGAGTTCTTGCTCCCGTAGGTATATAGTGGGAGGATAAGGGAGACGGTTGGGAGCTCTTTGGGGATTTTGAAGAATATCCGAGTCAAAACACTACCTACTTGTAGTTTCATTTGCAGAAAGTTAAACTAAACAAATCGAAAAAAGAAAAATGCCATATGAGCAACAATTTTTGTGGTGGTGTATATATAACTGTACATAATACTGTGTTTCTGCAATAGCAAAAATGAAAAGCATTTTGAATACCCCAGGACTGCGAAACAAGAAAATAAACCAAGATATCAACACAATGAAATACTATGTATCCATTGTAAGAAACACGTATGACGACTCTTCAGAATTGTGTTGGCCAATACTGGAGTCACTAGCCATGACCGGCTATTTAAATTTGCATTTGAATGACTTAGGTAAAAAATTCAGTTCTCAGTTGCTTCAAGAGTTCAAGAACCACATGCAGCTAGTGGCTACCATCAAAATGCAGGTATTGAATGTGTTCATTATTGTAGAAAGTTCTATTGGACAGCTCCGTCCTAGAAAACTGGAAAAGTGTTTACACGTGACTGTTCAAATGAAAGACAAGCAGCACGAGAAGCGCACACACTTATTACACCAATGTGAAAATCATGCACATGCAGGGATAAAGATTAGTGAAGACAAGGAAGAAGCATTAAAATTACTTCCACCAGGGAAATAAAGGCACCAGGTGGATTCAAAATTTACCTTTTAGAGCGATCTGGAGTTCAACTGCTAATATAAGAAATTTTTGAAAGCTCTTTTTGGGAAGCCAATTGTACCTCCTTCCCCTGGGCTACAGGGAAGTCATGGAGGTGGCGTCATGAGACGGAGAGTAAGGTTCTTATGCCGGCTTTGCAACTAAAATGGCTCTGTGATGTACGGAAGTCATTGCAAGTCTCCTGCCCTCTTCTGTCAGATGATCTCTAAGATCTCCTCCAGCTTAAAGAAATGGTTGTGTTTGTCTTCCACTGGAGGACAGGTGTTCAAGGCGGCTGCTATGCTAGTTCTGGGGAGGCTGTAGGAATGGAGAGACAGGGCAAGTTATCAGGTAGCGGCAGGGTTCAGCAGAGTTTGGTGATCACTGTGGATCCCAGGGACCAAGGAGGAGAGGTGGAAAGAATTCCCAAGGATGGAGCAGCCAGTCAGTGACAAGATGGGGGACTGTATTCCAGACACTAAAGAGCTATAAGAACAATAGCATTTGTTTTTACCTAATGTCAGAGATTACTTTGAATAGGACCTAAGTGAAACTGCAAACACAGCTGAGAAAATCCCGGTTCTGTCTGGTTCCTCCGAAACTCCGCCCCCCTCCTTTTCCGGCTGGCTCTCTAGTTATAAGTGGTTCACCCAACATCCTCCCATTGGCTCATGAATAACACTCCAGGGTAGGGCAGTTCTTCCAGATGTTCAACTCTCTCTGATGTCAGATCATAAAATCGTACTTCTTCAAAGTCACTTATTCTTGAACATTTCCTCTCTGAATTGATTTTACAGTGACAGCATTTTATCTAAATCATTTCACATTTCTTTTTAAAGTTTGAAGGTATGTAGTGTTTCATCCCATTTTCCTCCTTATATATTTTTCTATTAAACATCACATGGAGAAATGCTTCTATTAAATAATTGATATTATCATCCACCTTTATGATTTTGGATGCATAGTAACTACACATTCCCATGCCTTTGGTATGTGTCATATATACTATGGTGTGCTTTCCTGTTTATACTTTTTTTGTGTGTGTGTGAGGAAGATCAGCCCTGTGTTAACATCTGCCAATCCTCCTCTTTTTTTGCGGAGGAAGACAGGCCCTGGGCTAACATCTGTGCCCATCTTCCTCCACTTTATATGGGATGCCACCACAGCATGGCTTGCCAAGCAGTGCGTCGGTGTGTGCCCGGGATCTGAACTGGCGAACCCCGGGGCCGCCGCAGTGGAGTGCACGCACTAAACCGCTTGCGCCACTGGGCTGGCCCCCTATTTATACTTTTATTGTACATTTAAATGGAGCAAACTACCTGAATCTGTACCTGTAAAACTCTCTAATAGTGCAAAAATATGCATGGTTGGTGTGTATGTGTGTGTCTGTGTGTCATCTACACATTCATTGAATAATGAGCCACTTACTATATGCCATGCCCTGTGGGAGATCAAAGTTGAAAACACATAGTTCTGTCTGCCAAGAAGCTTATAATCAAATGAACATATACTTTGGTCATTTCTGGACAGCCTCCAAATTGGAAAAATATTAGGTCCCAAAAGTATATTGTAAAGACAACAGCTCAGAACCCAAAAGGTATTTTTCCCTATAAAAATTATATACGTTTAATAGTTTTCAAGTTCAGTCTCCCCTAAATGACTGCATGCATAATATACCCGAGCATAAATATATTTAGTGTAATTTAATTCAATTTACCGATACATTTATTGCTTACTTTGTAAGGAACAAGAATACAAAGAGAGTAAGATATGCTTCTTCCTCTCAAGCAGCTGATAGTCTGGAAGAGAAGGCAAATTGGTAAACACTTAACTGCCAATAGGCACAGTGGGTGCCTTCATGGAGAACACTGATTACCAAGCTACCAAGTACATGGGCACTATTGCTAAGGGACAAACCAGGAGGCCTGGAACATATTTTCCACTAACAGAGCTCTGGTGGAAGAAGAGGAAGGATCTGCCTCTCCTACTCTTCCGATCTGCTGCTCAGGCTATGGAGAAGCATCAGCTCCAAGGTAGTAAGATTGTGGCCCAGAGCAAAGGCGGAATGACTTGTCAAACCAGGACTTCCTGCCAATGCAACTCTACAGACTAACTTCCTGTTTTTCCCTTACTCTCCATCAGGAACCAGGAGGGATAGCCTGGTTTTCTTCCACTGACAACACCATTGATTTCTTTCCTCTCCTGGCCCTCTGTGCAGCTAAGAGTAACCAACTAAGAGCTTCTTACTGCCCTTAGGGTAAAATCCAACCTCCCATCAGGGCTGGTCCTCATCAAGCTCTCCATCTTCCTCTTAGACACACCCCATGTTCTCTTTGCTATAGCCATGCTACACTCCTTGTTCCTCCCGCATGCCACATACTCCAGTCTTTTCTCCATTTCTTGTACATACTCTTCCTTTGGCCTAAAGTACTTTCCCTTCTACTTTTGGCCTGGCTGGAGCCTAGTCAATCATCCATCTTCAGCTTACATGTCATTTCCTTAGGGAGTTCTTCACTGGCCTGAGATGAGGGAACTCTGAGATGGCCTAGGACTTCCCTTATCTTAGGCCTCATCACACTTCATATGATTATTCCCTTCACTCCTTTCTCCAGAGGGAGTGCACAGCTCACCATTGTATTCCAGCGCCTGGCCCATTTGGTAGTTGTGGGGTGGGCTTCATGAACGTGCAATCTGTGCAGCTGCACAGTGCCTCACAATCAGAAAAGTAGATTTAATGCTTTGCTGTCACCATCTTGAAAATTTTTAATAAATTTGGACAAGGGGCCCCACATTTTCATTTTCACTGGGCCTCACAAATTATGAAGCTGATCCTACATGGATGAATAGATGAATTAATGAATATACATTATCCTTAAAATATGCTGAACCAAGGAAATAAAGTCCTAATTATGAACAATAAAAAGTATTTTGGAAAAAAATTACAATGTATTACATAGACATCTTTTTGATCTATTTGCTATTTTTTATATATTGTTTGTTCTTATGAGGAAAGAGAAGCAGTACCTGAAATGCACAGTCTGTTCTGTGAGATATTTTTTCATTTAAAATTACTTTTTATTCAACCACAACATTTATGAATTAGAAAAAAATTGAATTCAGAATGATTTACTTTGTCTTGTGCCTGATTCATTACAATTGGAAAGATGGATATAACTTCCTAAAAAAGAAAGAAAAAGGATCAGGAAAAATTCTGCCAAGAGTGAATGCTACCTAGATTTCTACCTTTTTAGGGTGGATGAACATCAACAGGAATATCTGTTTGGGTAGTAAAAGCAATATTAGAAAAGAATGAATCTCAAAGGAAAAAAGATGCAAAGTATGGACATTCCATTCAAAAACTCAAGGACACCATTCAAGAGAGACCATGTCTGGGCTTCGAGCTTTTAAAGCCTGCAAAGGGTCTCCTGGTAAGCATTGTGAGGGCCGTTGGGAAGACCTATAGTTCTTTTATTAAGGATCTCTCTGAACCTTCACCATCGTCTGTAGCAGGGGCCAGTGGCTGTTTTTACCGTCTTGATCAATTGTGGAGAACGTGGATTCCAAGAGAGTGGGGCCTGGAGTTTCTCTACCATTTAGAGAAGCTGATTTCTTCTCACTCCTATAGGTCCAGAGGACCAGCTCCAGGTCCAGCTACGCTGATCACTTGCTGTGTGACCTTAATGATTTCCCCTCTCCAGACTTCAGCTTCCTTCTGTAAAGCTGCAGACAGACAAACGCTTCATGTCACCTCCAGCTGTCTTTCCAGTTCCCCAAGTCTCCACCAAAGGACATTCCCTTCCCACCTCTGGGAGTTTGGAACTCACATCCTAATCTCACCCTCTGTGTTCATCTTCACCAGATTCCCATTTGCCACTTCCTGAACCCTCCTTTCTTGCACATGCTGTTGCCTTTGTCCCTGTGTCCTAAGGAATATCCTCCCCTAGCTCTCCATACTTTCTTGATTTACCTGCCTCATGCCTACTCATCCCTCAAAAAGTTAAGTTCCATCCTGCCCAAAGCTCTCTTGAGCTTTGCCCTCCACTCCACATCCTGCACAGTCCTGCATGGATACTCCATGGGTTCTCACACCCTCTGCTTTCCTCAGTTCTAGCTCTCATCACACTGTATCGTTATCATCTCCTTCTTTGTTTGTTTCCCTCAGGAGTCCCAGAGTTCTCTGAGGGCCTGGACTTTGCCTCTTCAACATCTAGCACAGTCACTGGGACATAGTAGGTGTTCAATTAATGTTTGTGGAATCAGTGAACAAATGAAGGAATGAATGAATACCTCAATATCATCCAATAGAAAGCAGTATTGCACTTAACTGGGCCTCCTGGAAACAGTGCCTTAATGAAGGAGGGTCAAGTGGTAGAGGTTTGGGCTGGTGCGAGAAAGAGGTCCTTGTGCCACTCAGCTGGCTCTTCCGCTTGGTCTAGGCCCAGTTGGCCCGGATCAAGGCGTAATTGGGGAGAGTAGCAACAGGCGGCATCAGGAAGCTCCTTGGGCTTCATTGACCTCTGCCTCATCTGCTGGACATCCTCACCCTGTCTTAATGGTAATGGAAATGGGAAGTAGGAGAGGGGAGCGGTTCTCCCCACACATTGTAGCTCCTGCCAGGTTGGCACAGTTCCTCCCTCAGAGATACCCAAGAGTGTATGTCAGAGACAATCCCTAGGCTTCGCTAGGAGAGTGAAGTAGCTGATAGAAGTCATGTGTTCAACATTCATGTGGCAGGTACTATGCTGGTGCTGGCACAGATACGCAGAGAACCAGACACAATACCTGGCCTCAAGAGGCTAATAGTCTACTGGGGGAGCCAGACAGTGAACAGAACATTATAGTGGATTAACAGTTAGGTAAACAGCTAAATAAGCCCAAATCTCTGCTTTTATGGAAATAGAAATGTCAAGCTGATGTTAGACATTTTTTAATTAATCAAGTTCTTTTATACACATGATCTTTAGCCCTCACAAAAACCTTATGAGTTAAGTATAATTGTCCTCTTTTTAGATAAGAAAACTGAGGCTTAGAGAAGTTAAGCAATTTGCTAGAAGTCACCTAATTTTCAGGAGTGTCTTGGGATCAGTACATTCAGATCTTTCTCCTAACTCTACTCCTGGACCTGCCATCCTTCAAAAGCCCTGGTACTCAGGAAGAAGGGTCTAAGGCTCACTGAGGTCCCAAAGTGCCTTTGAAATGATCAAGAAGATGATTAGACTAAATATATTTGTGTCTTTTTCATTCTTTGAAAATTAGACATCCGTGGAGGGCATGTGACATAATATGACCAGCTCTGGGCATGAGAGTGGGAAACTACAGCCTGGGGTGGAGGGTTGGTTGGGAGGGAGATGAGACAAGATGTGGGGCTTCTCTGGGTATAGGAAGTGGCCTGGGGTGCTACTCTGGAGGCAGAAGCTGGGCTGGGGAAGGAGGCCGGGTGACCCAAGGCATAGTGGTTAGACCGTGCATACTTAGGCCAAGTCTAGACCAGCATTGGCACCAACTGGCATCAGAGAAGGCAATCCAACAACTGGAAGTCAGCCAGGAAACTAGACTGTGGCCTAGAGCATTGCAGCCAGTGCAGCCAAGGCCAAGGCCAAATCTGAACAGACCTGCCTGAGCCTCCTCCCCCAAGTCAGGGTGGACAGTAGCACTCCAAGGGGCTCCAGGACACCCAGGGTGCATAACATCCAACTCTGTTTGACTTGACAAACTGAATTATAAGTTCTCACCCACCATGGTATATCTGAAGCCACTAACCTTTTGCCCCAACCAGACACTGAAGCATGTCTGGGCCTGCAAGTGGATGGAGCCAATAGGAGATCTAGTCCAGGCCAGGAAAAGGCTGGGGAAAGGAGGAAGAGCCTGATAGTAAATGTAGTAACTTGCAATTAAGTGGAAGAGTAAAGAACTCAGAAGACCGCATCCCTCAACCATTCTGAAAGGCGTTTACTGTAATTCTGGATAAAAACAAAACTTTCAGAGCTGATACTTAGAGCCTTGAGGCAGGGCTGGTCTATTTTTTTCTACAGTTTCAATATAATTCAGCACTTTCACTTTGCGAAGATAGACCTGACCTTAATGTGGTCTGCAGAATGCTGACTCAACATCAGGGTAACCAGTGGTGCAATCATGACATGAAACAGGACCGGTGGTTGTCAGGGCTTTTAAATCTCCTGACTTGGGTTATCCCACGATCTCTGAAAACTCTGTCTTTATCAGAAATTAGAGCCCTTATGAAACAGAGGTCTGGATATGCATACATTCATTTGAAACCTTTTTTAAAAGGATTTTTTTCCTAGTTTGTAAGGGGTAGAGTGCTGACTTAGCTAATGTCTTTCCTCCTTTCCTACAGTACTACAAATGGCCACTGAAGGGCTGACGTCAAAGGAAAGGGGAAGGAAGAGGTGAGAAAAGAGGAAGAGAGGATATGGGGAAGAGGGAGGGCAAGCGAGGAAGGCTCGCTTTTACTTCCTTGGAAATGTTTTGTTCATTTCCAAAACTCTAACTTGAAGTGTTCTTGGAAAAGAAAAAGGCTTGGGCTCTTCCACATGTCTGTTGGTGTGATTTTTATCTGGCTTGATTTTATGGTTCCTCTGGAATCAAACTGTGAATTTAATTATTCCTCATGTGAAAAACATAGACAAAAGT
Source organism: Ceratotherium simum simum (assembly GCF_057802395.1). Taxonomy (NCBI): domain Eukaryota; kingdom Metazoa; phylum Chordata; class Mammalia; order Perissodactyla; family Rhinocerotidae; genus Ceratotherium; species Ceratotherium simum. The sequence goes on along the minus strand of NC_141907.1, from coordinate 31,886,475 downwards.
TCCACCCTCTTCTCCAAAACACAATGCACCCGCCTCCTTACCCCCACCACACTTCAAAGCACCAAATTGACGTTGTCGACATACTTATCGTAAATCAAATCTGCTGTGCACACCAGTAAATCATGCCGGGAAGCCAGGTGTAACCGAATCAGATTTTTCAGCCTTGACTTCCAATGGTGAGAACAAGTATGTGCTGACAGACAGGAAAAATGATGAGGCATGGGTGCCCTGTGCATACCCTTGCAGAAGACATGCAACATTGCTGGAGTCTGGGATAAGGAGAACCTGGAATCAATGATGATTCAGTGTTCTTGAGGGACAGACTAAGGAGAAGCCCGATGGGGTCACATTTTAGAATTTCCTGTGGCCGCAGGGTGCCCCTGGTGGGTTCTCTGAAAGAACAGATGTGCGCTCTGGTGCCGATAAAAGGGAAGATCTGAGAAATGATCTATATTCTGGCTGGTGGGACCTAAGCCCTGGCTGAAGCCTCAAGCAACAGCCCCTGATCCAAGTCTTCTAAGTTGTTCCTGACACTCATACCCCACCTACTATCCTTGTTCTAGAAACACGATTCTTGCCTTCGTCCTTATTTCATTCCTTGTGTCAAGGTATATCCCACCTACTGACCGCTGATGCCTTTCCTTGATGTTGACCACAGTTCTGCTTTTATCCTCCTAGTTTTGCCTCCTCCCTGTTCCTCATTTCTGTGTTGTCTTCCTTTCCAGCCCCTTACATTTCCCATACCCAGCCTTGGACCTCCCTCCAGCTGAGTCTTTTTAGGGGCAAGTACAGGTCTATCACTGCTGGATTCCCTCAGTCATTACCCCTCCCCAAAAGGTTCATTTCATTTTCTCGATAAGGAAACTCTTCAACTCCTTAAACAGCATTTTCCATAGCTTATTTCACAATACGATCTATGAAAATAGAACCCTAAAGTCAAATCATGTGATCTCCATCTCTTTCAGACTCTTAATTCATACTAACTTATTACAGACATGTTGTTAGTAAAGAAACCAGTTTTGCTCTGTAAATCTGACTGTAGAGTTGTTTTTGCCATTGTTGCTGGCTTCAGGCCTGGTATTGCACAGAGCCCACTTTGGGAAACACTGCCCTTACTGGTGAGATGTGGTGCAGTACGTGTCTGAAGGCCTTGATGTGGAAACTCGATGCCTCTTACTAGACATGTGACCTTGAGTGAGTGAGTTAATTTCATCTTCATCTGTAAAATTAAGCTGATCGTAATATGTTACTTTATAAGGACAAAATGAGATCATTGAAGCAAGATGCTTAGAATAGTAGCTGGAATATTATACCCACTCAGTAAGTGACATTTGTTATTATTATTTTTCTTATGCTCTTTTGGGCTACCTCCAGTTCTGTAGTCTATGATGTTTTCAAGGTACTCTTTCCTGGCAATAACTAACACCCAGGGCTACCATCCTGTGCAAACGTTTTAGATAATTTCCCTCTAATTTACGATCTTACATTGTCAGGGGCTTTATAATAAAGCCCCTTTGCCATATTTTTGCTTGCTTCTGCAATCTCGGGAGGTTTTCCTACACTATATTTAGTCACTTAAATAGTGCCTCAATTAAAACAAAAGCTCCGTGATGATTGGGGAAAAAAATAATCTTGTATCTTTCACACAAAACAGATGGAAAATGATTCAGAACAAGACAGTCTCTAGAGGTACAAATAGTACCCTTTCTTTTGGGAGAAAGATTGACTTCTTTTTTGTGCCTATGCCAAAGTCTGAGATAAAATTGAATTGAATTACTCCTTGTTTATTTCCTTTTTCCTATGTTATCTTCAACTGTCTGATGATTCTGCCCACTCTGAGTGTAGCATCCTTTCTCCACCCAGAGGTCGTCGCTCAAAGGAGTGAAAATATGTCTTCAGACACAAACGAAAAAAAGCAAAAAACCAAAAAGCCCCCCAAACTCCCAAAATAATAAATTAAAAATCTATTTTATTCTCAATTATAAATTAACACATCAGTATATTCTCTTACAGACAAGGCTGAAGTTTTCATTGACTATCAACTCAATCTCAGGACACTTATCAATTTGCACATACATGCGCTTACACATGCATGCGCACCTATGCTGTCTTGTTTGCTTTTACATAAATTGAATACCATTTTATTTTTCAGTCTACGGTCTTTGATTGAAAAACATCTTTCAGGGGCCGGCCCGGTGGCACAAGTGGTTAGGTGTGCACTCTGCTTTGGTGGCCCGGGGTTCGCAGGTTCGGATCCCGGGCGCGCACCGATGCACTGCTTGTCAAGCCATGCTGTGGTGGCATACCACATAGAGTGGAGGAAGATGGGCATGGGTGTTAGCTCAGGGTCAGTCTTCCTTAGCAAAAAAAGAGGAGGATTGGCATTGGATGTTAGCTCAGGGATGATCTTCCTCACACACACACAAAAAAATCTTTCATATTGATTTAAATGATTCATATGTTAGCCTTTGTTGTTCACAGCTGTAATTTCATCCAGTAAAAACACACTCCAAGTGCTAATAGTTAATACCATTAATATTTGTGGCAACCTTTTCTTGTTAGATTGCTTAGGTCAGTGGTTCTCAAACTTTGCTACGTATTAGACACACTTGGGAAGATTTTAAAAATCTTAATGCCCAGGCTTCGCCCAGGGCCAATGAAATCAGAATCTCTGGGACATGGGCCCAGGCATCAGTAGTTTTAAAAGATGACCAGGTGGGGCCGGCCCCATGGCGTAGTGGTTGGGTGCATGCGCTCTGCTGCTGGTGGCCCGGGTTTGGATCCTGGGCACGCACGGATGCACAGCTAGTCAGGCCATGCTGTGGCAGCGTCCCATATAAAGTGGAGGAGGATAGGCACAGATGTTAGCCCAGGGCCAGTCTTCCTCAGCAAAAAGAGGAGGATTGGCATGGATGTTAGGTCAGGGCTGAACTTCCTCACAAAACAAAACAAGATGACCAGGTAATTTCAATGTGAAGCCAAGTTTGAGAACCAGAGGTTTGAGGAGGTGTCTGGATCCTGTCTCCTCAAGCCTGATTCCTAAAGACTTCTTGTTCAAATCCATGTTTAGAGAGGTTCTGAATTTGTCATTCATCCAGGCTCCCAGGGATGAAATTGGTCTGCCCAGGCAGATTAGAGGAACCTGCTCTTCACTCATGGCCACTACCAAAAAGAAAAGCTGAGAAATAGCTTTTTATTGTCACTTCTTCTCTGAAAATTTGGAAATATTGTAACAGCTTCCTTCTGAGCTATCAATAAAACTTTAGAAAAATAATCGAGGATACCTGGGGAGGCTTTTCCCTCTAAAATTTACATATCAGAAGGGATTTGTTTTCCAGAACTCTGGGATAAGTCCAGCTTTTAGATGCTACTTTGGTGACAATACCAGGGAGACAAATAGCGCTAATGTATGGAATTACAGATGCCCAGCTTGTACAGGAAATAAAAGGTAATGATTATTAAGCGGCTGTGGAAAGCAGAATAATGAAGAGCAAAAGCAAGGACTTAAATTTAGATAAACCTATGTTCAAATATTGGCACCACCACTTGAACTGTAACCTCAGTCAAATTACTCCATCTTTTTGAGATTGTTCTCTCATCTGTAAAATGAGCGTAATACTGCCTACCCCATATATTTGTTCTGATGATTGCTGAAAATTTTGTTAAAATACCTAACAGTTATTGGCACATAGAGGCATTCAACAAATGCTATCTGTTATTGCCATTTCAAAGACTGAAAATAACCCATTATCCAGTTGTTTAGTGGTCTAAACAGAATTTGAATATTGATTCCCACCACCCCCACATTTACATCCCACAATTTTAAGAGAGAAGAAATGATCCACAGGGACAGGAAATAGATTCTTTTTAAAGGGGAATTTAACAGTAAAGGAGACTAGGCAAAGGTGAAATATTTAAGTATTACTAGTCTTCAGTTTGCCTGGTTCTAATACGCACAAATTTCAGTTTACCATAGTTCAGTTAAATAGCACCAGATCTCAACAACACAGTTTAAATTTCGGTTACATGATATATTAACTGTGGGCAATTGTACAAATACAATAAATTACAAGCTTTGCTGCTAGCTCTTCAGTCCACAAATCTCTATGTAAATAACATATGCAATATAATCATGAATAATCACATCACTTCTTTCAAAGTCTATTGGTGATTGGTCACTGGGCATCTGTTATTAAGTTCATACACAGACAGCAAAGCCTGTAGTCATGTTGCTTCCTTGTCTCCCAGTGATAAACCCATATGACATTTTACAAAAGTGGATAATCAGAAGGAGGAATTGGCCAAAAAAATGAAAGTGAAGCAAGGAAACAAAATGGAATAATGTTGTAAGTGAATTTGAGTTGAATATAAATAAAAGGAATAGCTGAATGTGAGAGTTTCGAGGTATGCTGCCAGAGAAACTTGGTGAAGTTGCACTTATTGACATAAATGAGGAAAGTGGTTGTGATGAAAAGATGAATAAAGATGTCCAAGAGTAAGTGATAGAGGCAAAAAACTTCGCACTGAAGGAATTCTTGGATGTCTCTTTACTACATTGAAAGTGCACAGGAGGAAATGTTGGAAGCTGATCCAAACTTAGAAGGGGATACGACAATTTGCTAAGGCATGGGAAAAAATGCTTGCTCCATATCATAAGTTATATGGTGAGAAGACAAGCGCTGTTCACACTACTCTTGATCAGTTTTTGACAAAGAACTAAAACACTTTGATTCTCACTGTTTCTAATGTTTTAAATTACCATCTACTAAACAAATATTAGTTTTACTGTTTTTTTATTTCCCTATGCATTCATAGTTGATAGTAAGAGTTTTTAACATTTTGACAAAAATTTTAAATATCACAAAACCAGTGTAATTTTCCTGTTGATTATTAAGATTACTTAGCACAATTTCAGCTTGCACAGTCATTTTTACGGTCCCATGATGCCATACAAAGCCTGCACTTCCAAGACGTGTGAAGGAGAACTTGTAGTTGAGTAAGGGAGATTAAATGCAATCAACAGGAACCCTGGCTCCTCCCTCTGCTACTTCTGGGGAAAGCAAATAAGAACACCTGTGCCCCTCCAAAAGCCACATGTGGGAGAAACCCTATTTGGAAAAAACCCTAAATGGAAAATTATTTAGATTCTTTCTGAAGCTTAATCCTTTCCTAAGAATTTATTTCAAGTCTGTGCTGTGAACTATTACATCTGCTTCTGCAGAACAATTAGCTTCTAGAGTTACAGGCAGGATTGGGTGAGAGTACATGCATAAGGCACTTGCGTGGTGCCTGATATGTAGTATGTGTTCAATAAATTATCGTAAATCTTATTGTTTGACTTGAAGGCGACCAACTGTCAGTTTGCCCAGGACTGAGGGGTTTCCTGGGATGCAGGATTTTCAGTGCTAACACTGTGACAGACCCAGTCTAACTAAGATGGTTGGTCACCCTATTTGACCCTCTAGCTCTGGACGAGACAAAATACTGAAGTTATTGCAAGAAATTCTTTTGGGATTGAGGAAGTAATTAGAAGGGAGAAAATTCCCCATGCATAGTTTCTAGCTTAGAACTTTAGGGATAGAAAAGATGTTGTGGCCCATGCTTCAACACTGCACACGATGGTCTATAATTTATGCCATGTAGACTCTGTTATTAAAGCCTATAAGGGAAGAAAATAAATTACATATTCAGTTGATAAATATCATGCACCAATCACTCTGCCAGAGGCTGAAAGAAACAGTAGATAAATAAGACTCATTTCCTAACCTATAGAAGCTTGCCTTCTGGAAAAGGAGATCACTAGTTATACGTACCATGAATTACTAAGAGACCACACTTTACAGAGAGCTGAAGCTGTGCAAGATGATTTAGACGTGTGATCTCATTTAGTCCTCATGACAACTCCAATAATGTATTATTATTCCATTTTACAGATGAGGAAACAGGTTCAGAGAGGTTGAGTTGCGCAATGTCATAAAGGTGGTAGGTGTTATAATTGATTTCAAAACCCAGGTGTGTAGTGGCTGAGAGCATGGGCTCTGGAGTCACCAAATCTCTTTGATTCTGATTTCTACTGGTTTGCTATGTGACAAATGTCCATGAGCTACTGTTTCCTCCTCTGCAAAATAGGACTAATAATACTCTACACTTTTGAGAGTTGTGAAGATTAAATGAGAAATGCACTTTGCATGTGCTTGATGCATAGTAAATACTCAACAAATATTTATCATCATCACCATTACACCAAAGCCTGTGTATTTCCCCTAAAGCAGGTGGCCTCTTCCATTTCTAGGCAAATCCTTAGGGGAAGGAGGAATGAATGAAATGCTTCAAGAGTTCAGAGGTGATCAAGACTGTTTCAATCTGTGTTGATCCATAAAGACCTCTTGCAGTATTGGAACTTGATGTTCATGAATAGATAGACTTTCAACAGGTTGAGGTTGGGGCAGGGAGAATATTCCAGATGAAGGGAAGGATTTTGGCTGAGGCAAAGAATCAGGAAAGCACAATGAGTTTGGGGAATAATAACCACTGATGGTTAGAGTGTAGGTTTCTTGTAAGGAGACTGGTGGAGTGAAATCCTCATAACTCAGGCAATGTTTCTAGGAAGTAGTACATGAACTTTCCTTCATAAGCTGCTATCACTCTCTTCTCAATTCTGGACTCTCCAATGGGCTCAAGTCAAGAATTGTTTCATTTGTGCTTCCTCCTTCCTGGGGCTGTTCCCCTTGACCCTGAGAATTGCTCTCATCTTCATCCCCACTTACACAGTGTGCTGGAACCAGGGTGTTGTGTTCTAACTCTTCCAGGGTGTTCTCGGATACATTCCCTTGCTGACAGGTTGGGATTAGGGGTGGGGCAGAGGCTGAAAGAGAGTCACTACAGATTAGACTGTCTGGAGAAAGACAGGGAAGACAGCACTTGTTTCCCAAGATGGACACATTTCAGGTTTCTTGGCTTTTTCTAGAGGATTAAATCAAATCAAAACAAAATAAACAAAACAGCATGTGGTATGTATTGGAGGCATGTATTTCTCAGAAGGTCTGTTTCTGAAAGGATGGTCCTGGGTGGTTATAGGAAATTTAGAAGGATGAGAGGATTATTTTATTTTTAGAAAGAGGGGATTACATGGGGGAAATCTCTGGAAAGGATAGAAGAAAAGCAACAAATCCAGTGTTATGACCTAGAGAATAATAACTGCCTTTTTCAATAACACAGGCAGAAAGAAGTTGCTCTGCATGGAGGGTGTTATGGGCTGAATTATGTCCCCCCAAAATTCATATGTTAAAAATGTGACTGTAGTTGGAGATAGGGTCTTTAAAGAGGGAATTAAGGTTAAATGAAGTCATTCAGTGAGCCCTAATTCAATCTGTTATCTTTATAAGAGGCAATTAGGACACAGACACACATGGGGGAAAGACCATGTAAAGATAAAGGGAGAAGATGGCCATCTATAAGCCAAGGAGAGAAGAAACCAACCCTGATGACACTTTGATCTCAGACTTCTAGCCTCCAGAATTTTAAGGAAATAAATTTCTGTTGTTTAAGCCACCAGTCTGTGGTATGTTATGGCAGCCCTAGCAAACTAACACAGAGGGTAAGTGAGTATTGTTAGCTCGGCTTCTGATAGCATTTGGTATATTTCATTTGTCGATTCTTTTTCATTTGTATGTAATGTGTCCAAAAAGGCCACATACTTCAAGGATTTATCTACCTAGTTTTTAGGATTCTGTTAATAATAAAAATGAAGAAAATTCATGGCTCCCAGTGACCAGTGTGGGCTGTGTGTGGCTCTTCCAGTGGCAGCCTTGAAGCAGGGCTCAGCGTTCCATCCTCTCCTGCAGCATAAGCGAGCCATCTAGATTTAACTGAGGATTGTAAAGGGAGATGGCAGAGGGTGGTTCTATCACACATGGAACAGTAAACAACTTAATCAATAACCCTTTAAGATTTCTGTCCCCTTTAGGCCTCCTCACCTGGATCTTCCTCTCAACCCCTTCATCAAGCAGTCCTCTGATCTCCCCCCTTGTTTATGCAGCGTATCTTAGCTCCGTCTAGCTTGGTCAATCATAGGGCCCCCAACCCACAGCCCTGGATGCTCAGCCTCTCCAATGGCTTACCAAAGCCTTGACTCAACAAAAGTGGGTCTTTCCTGGGAGCTTAATCTGCTGCTAAGGAAACTATGGTCCTTTTCTGTATGTTTACATCTTGTACTGGGCAAGTTTTGCCACCTTTACATTATCTACCAGACTTTTCTCTGTACGAAGCGTGGGAAGGGAAAATCAGACACAGCTTTAGCTTGATGTAGAGGGTTCCTGCCTGGTCAGGCTGGGGTGGGACGGGGCTCAGGCAGGAAGGACAGTGACTCTTCCTGAATCTCATCAACTGGGTTGAGTAAAGAAGCACGATCCCAAGAGGAGTCCACCTGGGAGAAGGAGTGGGGAGGTTGGTCATGAATTTGAGGAGGGAAGAGCAAGTATAAAGGCCCTGAGGCAGGAATAAGCTGGCATGCTTAAGGGCAGCAAGAAGGCCAGGGAGGGAAGGGGCAAGGCAGGAGAAGTAGGCAGGGGATGGCCCTCGGGGGGCTTCACTCCAAGTGTCAGAATCTCAGAGAACTGAGGTGCACCTCATCACTCCCAATTCCTAAACCCGCATAGGTGTCTCTGAACCATAGTGCTCAGTCTTGTCTCCTGAAAGTAGCCCTTTCCATCACTCCTCACTTCCTCCTCCTGAATTAACTTCACTGTCGGGGAGAATCTGGGAGCCTCCCTGTTCCCTGATGAAGTCTCAGTTTTTTTGGTATTAACACTCCCTTAGGCTTGATTTTCAAAATTGTGTTTACACAGCTTAGGAGCTGCAAAGTCTTTCAAGTCTGACACAGAGGTGTCTTTGGCCTTTCTGTTGATGTGTGGTCAGAAACTTGCTATATAGATCCCAGCAGCTCACCACACCACTGTATGCCTGTTTGAGGGCCAGCAGGCATTCTACCACAGGAGACTTTGTGGCTTTGAGGCCTCGTATAATTGCTAATACTAGAACCTCACAAACTTTCCGCTAATTTGTTACTTCTCCACCCCTGGGGTTGGCCAGGTCTGAAGCATTTCTGCTGCATGGTCGACTTACAATTTGAGGCCTCCTCTGCAGTCCCTGGCCTTGTATTGTCCCCAAGCATCTTTAGCTTTGGGCAGTACTTGCTGGAAATTCAGCCCCACAAAGGGACTCCAGGCTCCAGGTAAACCCACAGCAGCAGATGAGGCCGGGGCTAGGGAGTGGAATTCATCTCTGCAGTGGGTTTCCTTTCACCTTCCAGGACAGAATCCAATTTCTCAAGGACTTAGGTATCTCCATCAAGGCTAGCTTAAACACCAGCCTTGGATTTTATAAGGGAGTTTCTTGGAGAAAGTGCACCAACATCACATACACTGGCACTTCTCATACACTGGCATTTGTGGATAACCTTCAAAAGTGGTCATGCCAAAGCCAGGGTCATTTCACAGCTCCCATCTGCTGGTGTGGTACATTTGAGGACCTTTGTGATGGTGTCAGTCCAGCCTCCTCTCTCTCTGGCAGTCAGGTTGAGGGTGCCCACGTGGCTCTCTTCTCAGAGGACGGTTCAATCTGAGCTGAAGCTGGCTCCACTGCCTTAAAGATCCTGGGTGGGACTCAGAACCATAGCCCAAGTATGGTTGACCTCTCACAGGAAGCCCTGGTTTCACCTCAAGCCAACCACAAGTTTTGTCAATATGTTCTCATATCTCCAAAATGAAATATAGAGTAATGTATTAAGCATATGGAGTAATGTAGATTATACTGAGAATTTGATGAGGACAGGGAGATAAGGGCTTTACATTGTACCCCATGTAACAAACAACAAAACTATTGACCACTTGGTTTTCCACACCTGCAGCCAATTAGTTCCCTCTTTAGCCATCAGCTGCTTGGTCTCCCACCCCCAATTCCCCAATCCCCTCTCTGAACCCTTTTCTCACATGTATGTTCTGCACTTGTTTGTTGTAGTTCTGTAATGTCAATGAGGTCAAAGTGGTGGGTAGTGCTGTTCAAATCTTCTACAGTTTTATTAGAGTCATTTTCAGGTTGTCTTTTGCCCCCTCTACCCACACCGTTTCTGTTTCTCCTGAGTTCCTTTTCCATTTGTTTGTTTGGTTGGTTTTTGGTCTCTTTCTTTTGTGTTAGTTCTCTTCAAGTGTCTGATGATCCTTGGTTGTCCAACCATAGTTAAGAGCAAGACACTAAAAAGCTGATGAAAGCTCTGTGTGTCTTCACAGAATTTGTTGATTTGTGGGCTATACCAAAAGGTGACTAGGAGGGACCCAAATGCAGGACTCATAAATGCCTGTAGTTCTAAGTCTTTATTATTGAAAGTTCTATTTCTCTGGAGAAGAATTCTCTGGGGTCAAAAGTGAGAAGGCATATGGGTCTCACTGTTCAGTGTGTACTTGCCCCCCTTGACTTCAACTGGGAAGGTCCTACTTGCCCTGCTCTGTCCTCCACAGAACCTTCCAGCTTGGTTTCTCTGGAGAATAAACCCAGTGGGGGAGGGGCAGCTGCTTCACTATTCTGGGTGAAGGTAGGAATCTGGATATTTGACTACTTTTCGTTAAGGTTTTAAAGCAGTCCTGGTATTTCCAGCCCTACTTGTCACTGCATGATTGTGAACTGAGGCTTCCAGTTCCTGAGTCTTTTCAGGGTGCTATGACGTGAATTGGCTTGCTTTTTTGGGCACCATCCCCTGACCCCAAGAGAGTTAGGTTTCAGCTTTCTTCACTTTTTCACTTTCTTCATCTTTTTTTAATTAGATGTCTAGAAAAAAAATTTGTCAGTGGATGATGGAGCGAGGGGAGAGAAAGGGGCTTTGGAAGGTTTTCAAAGGAATTGGCATTTTGACTGGGTCTTGAAGAATCAGTCAGATTTTGACTGTTGTAAGATTGGCGGGAGTATTAGAATGTAAGGAAGAAAATTCTAAGTCAAGGAAACCATATTAGCAAATGAGGAGCAAAGTGATTTAGGTTAAATGGTTTCTTTTTATTATTATTATTTTATTGAGGTCACATTGGTTTATAATATTGTGTAAATTTCAGCTTCTGAAATTTCATTATATTTCAGCTTCTGTATAGACTACATCATGTTCACCACCAAAAGTCTAATTTCCATCTGTCACCATACGTATGTGCCCTTTTACCCCTTTCACCCTTCCCCCTCCTTCTTCCCCTCTGGTAACCTCCAATCTGTTCTCTGTATCTATGTGTTTGTTCGTTAATCTTCCACATATGAGTGAAATCATATACTGTTAAATGGTTTCTTTACTCTAAGGTAGTCACCAACTTCACTGTCTGCTTTCCATATGGAAAAATTTGGACATCTCTGGCCCACAGTTGTCTTGTTTCCTATACTTTGGTCTTTTTCCATTTTTGGTCTTTTTAAAGATCTTTTTGTCTTTGACTGTCAATTGAATGGGGCTTGGATGGAGCTGTAATAAACGCATTTGTTTAACCCAGGGTTTCTCAACCTCAGCATTGTTGACATTTGGGGCTGGATGATTCTTTGTTGGAGGGAAGGAGCTGCCCTGTGCACTGTAGGATGTTTAGCAGCATCCCTTGTCTCTATCTACTGGATGCCAGTAGCTCCCACCCCCGGTTATGACAACCAAAAACGTCTCCAGACATTGCCAAATGTCCTTTGTAGGGGAGTGGGGAGGCAGAGATTGTCCAGTTGAGAACCACTGGTTTAATCTATCATTTTTTACTGAGTGTCTAGAAAAATAGATTCATCAGGGGTTGATGGGGAGAGGGAAGAAAAGGGGGCTGTGGAAGGCCTACAAAAGATCGGCATTTTGACTGGTCTTGAAGAATCAGTTGAATTTTGACTAGTGGAAGACTGGCTAGTGTTAGAATGTAATGAAGGAAATTCTAGGTCGAAGAAACCAAATGAACAAATGGGAGCAAAGTGATTTAGGTTAAATGGTTCTCTATAATCTCAGTGTAGGTACCTGTGGTGGGAGAAGGGCTGCAAAGGTAGAAGGCAGATTACAAAAGCCTTGATGGCGAAGATATGGAATCTAGATCCTGCATTGACATGATCACACCTGTTATTTTTAACAATAACTCTAACTTTAGAAAGTGAGACCTGTGTGCTAGAAGATCAGTTAGGTGTCTACTGCAATAGTCAGGGATGATGAGGCCTGACTGGGGCAACAGGAATTGGAGATAGAATCTTCAAGTGTCTTCATTTCCACGATAATTAATTAAAGGAACTGAAGGGAAGCCAGAGGATGAGCAGTGGTTAATGAAACTCTCTGACATATATATTTGAATATTAAAAGAAAAACTGTCTTTATTTAAGGAAAGTACCTTACCAGTGGGAATTTCAGAGGGTGGATACCCTTACAACCACACCCATGAAACAACAGCCTGCTTTATTGGTGTATTGTCAGCCCAGGGTCCAATTATAGTAATTGCCTATAACAAGTGGCATTGATGCTTGAGGTTAAAAAGGGAACTAATACTTCCTAATGAAGACCGTTTGAATTTGCATTTGAAGGCAAGGTGGTCTACAGAAGAGCTGAAATGCTTTCAGAGGGAACATCACTGCTGTCACCCTTGACACCTCAGTTCCTAATCTTAGTAAGAGAAACGGAACTACCCTTTTGTCTCAAGTCTGCTTGGAAGATCAAGCCAATTTGGCTTTTTGACAGCTATTGCTTTTTATTTTTTTAAGGTAATTGTAGGAACTATCTCTGAATTGTTTTGTTTTACAAGTAACAAATTCATTAAAAGCAGAGATTGAGAAAGAGAAAAATAGAAATTGCTCAGAGATCCTGGAATTTGGAGGGTTAAAAAGGAAATATTTAGAGATGTATCTAGAGGTAAAATTGCAAACGAATGGCTGAGACAACAGTTGTCCCTCCAGGGGACAAGTGAGGTGGTCCCACCACAACACTCCAACTTTCCCCTTCCCCACTTTCAATGTCTCCTTACTCCCCCATCCTCCTCGTTAGTGAAATGATGGGGAAATTTTGGTGTAAAGTGAATACTTCCTGATTTGAGTAAAATAAGAAAAAAGTACAGAAAGGAGATATGGTTTTGAGAGCAAAGGGAAATTGACTAAATGTGAAATCTTTGGTGACTGCACGAACTTGGGAGTCTCCATGTTGAACTTTCTTGGAGACAGAGGTGCTGAGATCCTCACACCCAGTAATGGAGTGAGGAGTCAGGCCTGATGTAAGTGTCTCCATGGGACACCTTCATCTTAGATTTTATTTTTAGACTTGGCTTCCCACTGGAAAGTGTCACACAATTGACTGCTATGGGGCTAGAAATTTGTTCCGTCAATAGAAAAAACGACAACGAGTTTTGAAGATTCTAGAGCATAAATAACGCTAGCAGTGACTTGCTGCTTGAGAGGATAAACCATTAGCTAGCAAAGGATCTGTGTTCATTTCATTTCTTATTATCTCTTTTGAATTAAAAGGGATGAGACCAATACATTTTAACAAATGATTCTCAACCTAAGCCTGTCCTCCTTCCATATAAAATATCCGAGGCAATTGTAAGAAAAACAAGTAATTTTCTAAGACTGTAGTCCTAGTCTGCAAAGTTCGTCTTTTCGTTCAACTCAGCGAAAGTTTTTATGTTGGTGCCCTATGCCATGTTAACGGTACAATGCCCTGCAGGTTGCAGGTGGGTGGAGATATGACAGTGTACATCCAAAAATTGCCCAGTGCAAATTTATTATCAGCATAATAAGGGATTATGCCTATTGACGTGTCTGTTTGCAGTAATAGTTTGCCTGTTGAGAAGGGTGCTGTTCTCTGAAAGCTATTAATAAAAAAGTAAACCTTATACAAATTAGACCTGGGAAGAATAGAACAAATGTTGGTAAACTTTGTCACAAGTGCTATTTTAATTTCTTCCAGTTGCTCAGAAGGAGGGCAGTCATTGCTTAAATAAATAAGCTGTAGGATGAAACCCCAAATATCTACATAGACTCAATCTATGACTTGCTAATCATTGCTAGAATTTAGCTGGGTCAAGGACCACGCCTTTGATAGACACATTGAGAGGAGTGGTGTTGCTAGATGGTCAATTTCTTCTTTTGCTCTTTTAAAATCCTCTAAATGTTAATTATCCACTAAAATCAGTAAACCTCTGGAACTATTTTCTTGTTCTTGTGATATAGTGGGGTACGTGATGGGGACCAGATCTTGACTTTTTGCAACCTGGAAAACTGCCATTTGGAAGACTGAAAGTTTGATGGAGCCTGCAATCTGTCTTTAGTATTGATTGCTTTGGGGAGAGGCTACTTTGTGGGGCTAATTGGAAGGCCCAGATACCAACAATAATGACAGCTAGCATTTATCTAGTACTCACCACATCCCAGGTACCCTTCTAAGTGTCTTACATATGTTAATTTATTTAATCCTCAAATAGCCCTTTGAGGTGATATCCCTATCTTACAGATGAGGAGACTGAGGCACAGGGATATTAAAGATATTGACTGCCAGTACACAGTAAAGCCAGAATTCAAAGCCAGGCTGTCTGATGCCAAAGTCTATGTTCCTAAGGTCTTGCTTCCTCTTGAGATGATGTCAGGGCAGAATCTGGAACTCCCTATGTTTAAGCAAGATGGTGATTCAGACTACTTTGGGGGCCTTAGAGACTGGAGGAATTGAGGAATTCTGAGTGACATATGTTTTTATTGTCCAAAATCTGAAATATGCTACCTATTTTTAGGCTGTGATCACACGGGGTGACGGTGATTAGTGTAGGAAAAGGATGCAACTTATTATTTAATTCATCCACTTATTCAACAAATATTTATTGTCTACTGTCCTATCTGCACCAGACAGCCATACAGAGCCAGAAGAAACGGTAGCACTCCTCTGAGGCACAAGCATCCCTGACCTTCCAGTCTGGAGGCTCTGGCTTCCGGTGGCCTTCTCAGGGAGTGCCAGCCACTCAAGTGTGGCCCGCTTTTCTCTCTCCTCTCTGCTGGGACTTGTGTCCCAGGGAATGTTCTCAGGAGTTCTAGGCATGGCCACCAGCACAGTGAGTGGTGGTCCTTGGCAGAACTGGAAGGGGCAGAAGGAACACACAAAGCTCAGGGGACCCTGCCCACAGCAGTGCAAGGGGGAGGGAGTGACTCGGGAAGCGCTTATGATAAAACATCCCCTTCCCCAGTACAGGTCTCAATTCCTCATCTACAGCTCCCATGGGTTTGGGGGGCTTATCTTTATTTGGCAACAGTACCTGACTTGATAAGGGGCTGTTTCCTCTTTATTCCACACTGTAAATTTTCACAGGTTTTACTACAGAAATATTAATGTGTTTGATTATGGGGACTCCACCGGCTCCCACGAAGTGTGAAAATATATGATGTGCATACTAGATTACTGTACTGGATGCCTTTTTTTTGCCCAGATCTGCTCTCCATCCTTCTTCACCTTGCTCTGGACCTGGGAGGCCAGCTGTGCGGACACTTCACTGGGCACCTCTTGCCATCCAGCTTCTGGTTGAGATCAGTCAATGGGAGCACCAGTTGAGATCAGAGGATGGGAGGAGAGAGAGATGGGGGTATTTACTCCCCTGGCTGCCCTGCTTCTGGGCCATGAGGTGGCAGTGGCTCAGTTCTTCTGTGAAAAGCCACAGCTCTTGTCAGACAGCCTCTCCTAGGGCTACGGTTACAGTCCTGTCTGGGTTTCTGTAACCACTACCTTCCCCTATCCTTTCAGGCCTATGAATTACTAGTGTGCCGGGATACTTAAAATATAAGATAGAATTACAGGACATAAGGCATTATCTCAAAACTCTCTAGGTTGTTGAGAATGGTGGAATAAGAGGAATTATGGCTTGGAAGTTACTTTATTGTGCTCAGAAGAAAAAGGGGAGGAAGGAAGGGAGAGCCAATTAAGTTCAGAGAATGGTCATTTATTGAGCATCTATTATGAGCCAGCTTCATTCGCATGTATCATCTTGCTTAATTCAACCAACAGCCCTGTGAGATATGTTACTCTTCTTAGAGATTAGGGACCTGACTATGGTTAGCAGCTAGTAACCACTGCTAGTCAAGTGGCAGAGCCTGCACTTGACTGCATGCCTCAAGAGGAGATAAAAATTAGTGCTTCTGCCCTAGGCACCTCCTAGGAACAGGATGCCCCTCCCTGGCACTGCTGGGATAGGAAAAAAGGATACAGGAAAAGGGAGGCTGGGGTATTGCAGACAATGATGGATTCCAGATATCAGATTCTTTCCTATTTTAACAGAGCGTGAGCCAGCAGGAAGCGACCTGGGGTACCAGGACTAAGGGAGAAATCACCTCTGGGAGGGATGAAAAGGTGTAGAAAGTGGGCAAGCACTGAGAGCTGACCTCAAGTACATCTATGTCATATTTTCTCTAGGCTCACCCTGCTTACTTACAACTGTATCAGAAAAATAAGAGGCAAGGTCTTCAGGTCCTTTTGTTTAATGGGAACCGTGAACACGAATAGCTCAGGGAGACCACTGGCCCTATTGATACCTGGGAATGCCATGCAAACTTTATTTTATAGAAGCTTCACACTGAAAGGGTCCTTTAATTGGACACCATTATCCTTTAGAATCAAGTGACAAAGAGTGGTCTTCTGTTTTGAAGAAGGGATTACAAATACTTCTTCCATGAAGAATTCATACTGTTCTTCTGATGATAGCATCTAGAACTGTAACTGTGTGGGAGATAAGAGCATGACTTTAGACTCAGGCAGAACTGGATTCAAATTCCAGCTCAGCTATGAAATAAGTTAGGGTATAGATTGGCTATATAAAAGAAATCCAAAATCACAAATTTCAATAAGAGAGAAGGCTATTTTTCCCCTTACTTAATAGTCGGAGGTAGGTGGCCCAGGAATGGTATAGCTTTTCTACACTACGAGGCTGTCAGGAACCAGGCTCCTTCAATCTGGTTGTTCCAATCCTAGGATGATGGCTTCTACTCTAAGGCCCAAGATGTCTCACCTCTTTATCAACATGTCAAGCAAAACAGGGTAGAAGAAGAGAAAGCTGTGGGGGTGGGGGTTGGGGGAGCTCCTTCCCTTTAAAGGCAAGTCCAGGAAGTTACCTATACTGTACCATTTCCCATTGGCCAGATCTTAGTCTATGTCTGTACCCAGCTGCAAGGGAGGCTGGGAAATGAAGTCTTTACTCTAAAAGTTTATGTGCCCAGAAAATCAGAGGTACTATCACAATGGGACTAGCTGTCTGACTTTGGGCTGGTTATTTAACTTCTGTGTCTCAGTTTCTGCATCTGTGAAATGGGAATAATAAAAGTCTACCTCACAGAGTTGATGTGATGATTAAAGAGGAATGTGTTTAAGCTCTCAGTAAAGATAGCCATGATTATTATTAAGCTATTATTATTACTGAGGCTGGGAGCAGTTACGGCACCACCTACCTAGCCTGTCAGGATTCTGACTTTGCCACTCCTTTTCAGTGTAAGCTTGTGTTTGAATCCTCTAAAGACATTTCTGGCTAGGGTTTAGTGACCAAAAAATTAGCTACCAACAGTGAAAAGCTAAAGGTACATTCCACACCATTCTTAAGAGAAAAGGAGTTGGCAGTGGCTGTGATTTCCTTCCCCATTGACTAGCTCATGGAGGACCATGGATTGGGGGTGGGAGATGGAGGCGAGGGGCAGAGATCAGCTGCATCTCCTGCTGCCCAGTCATGCCCAAGGCTTACCTTTTGTCTCCCAAACCCAGCAATCTAGGTTCAAGCTGAAGTAAGCCAACTCCCCACGTACTGCTTTTGCTTCCATTCTCTACAGCCTGGCCCCTGTCCAGCCCACCAGAGAGCCAGCCACATTTAGCTGGAAGTTAGCAAAGAATCACTATTAGAAAATAATTTTTACAATTGCCCAGTTTGCCTTTTGCTGGCTTTGTTTCAAGAAACTGGGTAATAATGCAGGTGCTAAATCAGGTGGGAGGGAGAAGCTTCTTCCTTCCAGAAGAAGTATGGCTCAGAACCTCATTAGAGAATGTATTTGCTCTATGATGGGGCTAATCCGTTTTAAAAGACCCTGTAAATTATGTGGAGTTTAGAGAAGCTACCTGAGCCTCTCTGAGGGGTAATTAGTGCTGTGGCTTATAAAATACCAGCTCTTCCATACATGTGGCTTAAAAGGCACTCTTGTTTTCAAGCAGCCACAGTTTTGCTGAACATCCTCAACTCAAAGTCAGCAATCACTTGCTGCAACTTACTGTGTGCCAAGCTCTTGCATAGCCCTTGGGTCTCCCACTTTCCTGGGGTGGCATTATCAGCTGCTTTTGCAGATGAGCAATCTGACCACTTAGCACAATCAAACCTCAGAGTTCTGTGGTGATTCTCATCACATTTCAGGATGTTATTTCCTTGCCCCATTCCTCCTCATGGAAAGAATTATCTCCTTAACTTCATCACTACATCTGGCAGCAAACACTGGGAGCCCAGGGCAGTTGAAAACATGCATATATTTTAAATCGACAGGGGTTCGAAGTTCCTCTTCTTGGCTGTAAATCATCAAAGAATTCCTCAGCTGCAAGGGTTTCACTGCTAACACACAGAGATGCTAATAAAAGATGTTGTAAGTCAATAGCTTTTCTTATTTCCTTCTTTCCTTTCCCCTTTCTACTTCCCTCCCTCCCTTTCTTCCTTCCCTTCCTCCTTCCTTCCTTCTTCCCCCCCCTTCCTTCCTTTCTTTCTTCTCTCTCTCCTTCCCTCCTTCTGTCCTTCTTTTCTTCCATTTCCCCACTTTTTCTTTGCTTTCCTTCTTTCTTTGGGTCTGTGTAAATCACTGTGATTGCGATAAACAGCCTAAAGATTTTGGGGTTTTGGTGAACTAAGGTTTACGGATCATAGTTAATCACTAGTTTGTCCTCACTACGGTAAACTTACTTGGTGCTCTCTGCACAGTTAAGGGAACCAAAATGAATTCAGCTCCACACTCTGGTAATCCGCGAGGACCTATCCCTTGATATGCAACACTTACAGTAAAAACTGTGGTTTTTCAAATTGATTCAATGTCCCTCAATTCCATCTGGATAATAGAAGTCATAATGTAAAACAAAGGCAACTCCGGTGCATAGAATAAGGGCCACGTGTGGAATCGAAACCAGTTTTTTTCAACGTAGCTTATTTTCCAACAACGGTTTTGGGAATCTCCATTTATGATAGCAAGGGAAGGTAGCACAAGGCAGCAAAGATTTCCGCCCCCAAAATCCTTTAATCTTTTTACGTTGATTCTTTGCCACTTAAACCTAAGGAAATAACTTGGCTTAAATATAGTATTTATGCATTACAATAACCTGTTGCTAGGTGTGGTTTCAAAACAGTTTTTATTTCCAATATAAGTCCTTTGATAATGAAATAACATGACCCTTCTAGTAATTAGTAATGCTTTTCAGCAATCACTCTCACAGAGGAATTGGCATAACTCTGCAAGTATAGTGATGTTTTTTGTTAATATTTGTACATAGATACAGGGAGGATATTATAGACATGCAGAAGTATTATACTTAACAACATAGAAACCAATAAAACCCCAATTGGAAAGTTTCTCGCTGTCCTGTTAGATTCAAAAGCAAAAGCCTAGAAAAGGGTAATCCATTTTTGGGGGTTTTTTTTGCTGAAGAAGATTGGCTCTGAGCTAACATTTGTGCCCATCTTCCTCTATTTTGGGGATGCCGCCACAGCGTGGCTTGATGAGCAGCGCATGGGTCCACGCCTGGGATTCAAACCTGCAAACCCTGGGCTGCCGAAGCAGAGCATGTGAACTGAACCACTATGCCACCAGGCCGGCCCAGTAATCTGTATTTTTAACGGTTTGGTTATTAAAGAAAAATGTTTTATTTCTTCAAATAAATATAAAACAGAACATAAAGATACTGGGTAACTTGAAAGAATGGCAAGACGCTTCTTCCAAACTCACAGAAATTGGCTTCAACTGTTTTCTTTTTTATTCTAGGAAAAAAGACCATTTTCTATGATGTAGTAAAATAGCCCATAAGGCATTATTCAAAGAATGGGGAGAAACATTTCATTTTAGCTGATTTTAGTGTCGAAAAGTTTGCAGGACATGTTCATAATTTAAATTTAAGTGAAAGAAAGCAAAACACAAGATATCATGAGCCCAATTTTGTAAAAACTGGAAAAATGCATATTAAAAAGATGGAGAGAATACATACTAAAATGTTAGCATTTGTTTTCTCTGGATATTGAGATTATTTATTGGTGATGTTAAGCTTTTCCTTTATTCTTTTGTACCACTTTCCATTGCTATAGTGATTAGGTTATATTCGTTTAAGAAAAAAGTGCGAATTTAAGAAAACAAAAATTAAAATAATACAAGCCTTCTCTACCAATAGAAATAAAACAGGAAAAAAATAGAAAAGATATTGCTTTGGGAAAGTGGAACTTGGGGTATTTTTTTTTTCTTCCTTTATTCCAGGAGTTGGCAAACTTTTCTGTAAAGGGCCAGATAGTAAATATTTTATACTTTGTGGGCCATATAGCCTCTGTTACACCAACTGTACCCTGCCATTGTAGTGCAAAAGAAGACATAGATACTACATAAGTGAATGGGCATAGCTGGGTTCACCGGTTCGGATCCCGGGCGCGCACTGACGCACCGCTTGTCAAGCCATGCTGTGGCGGCGTCTCATATAAAGTGGAGGAAGATGGGCACGGATGTTAGCCCAGGGCCTGTCTTCCTCAGCAAAAAAAGAGGAGGATTGGCAGATGTCAGCACAGGGCTGATCTCCTCACACACACACACAAAAAAAGTAAAAACCATTCATAGCTTGTGGATTCTATAAAAACACATGACAGGCCAGATTTGGCCTTCAGGCCGTTCTTTGCCAACCATTGCTCTATTCTATTAGTCCATGTTTTTCAAAAAAGTGTAAAATGGAGATGCATTAATTTTTTCCCAGTTTTCTTACTTTAATAATTTTAATAACATCAAAATAATTAAAAATGTATGCATATACTTAGGTTACTCATATTACAAAAGTTTATTCCTGTGAGTAGGAACCAAGTTGGGTCCTACTGCTCCAGCTGAAATCCTAGGTCTGTGCGATCAAAGTCTACAGTAGGTTAGAATTCAAGTCACGGCTGGTGTGGCTTCTCCGTGCTGAGGAAAGGGAAAGGGGTCTTTTCCCAACAAACCTGGCCACGTCAGAGCCATCAGAAACCACTCCACTCAAGGTATCTGGCAACAGTTTCAGTGATATTTCCTGAGGCTTCATCAGGACCTCAGTGTGGAGGAAACAATAATTCTCCCGTGGTCACAAGACTGAACTGAGGGCGCTTCCCCCTCTAGTATGAGTCAGAAGTAACCCCACACTGGTACCTCACTGGTTCAAAGAGGATGTTGTTTATAGGAGGGGGGTATATGAAGCCAGAGGCCAACGTGGTTCAACGTCAGTAATTTTGTGGTCCTTCTAAGTGACTGTTTTGTAAGCTGCGGTGATTTGGGGGTGGGAGGGAGTAGAGTCAGACCCTAGTTGTTTTTTTCAACTATGAACAGACTGTTTTGTTGGAGGCTTGCTTATTCCTGGAGTCTTTTGTTATTGTTGCTTTTCTTGTTTCTATAAAAAATACTTTTTTTTTCTTTAACTACTTCATTACCTAATGCAGGAAAAAACAGACTCATCTTGGCAAGATCATGGTAATGGAGAAGAGAGGGACAGTGGGTATGTGGGGGAAGAACACAATTGGGGGAGACTGTAAATGCCATGAATCCAACAGCGAGGATGGATCAAGGAAGGCAGAGTATGTACTTCCAATAATCCATCAAGAAATCTATCACAAAGCACTCATTACATACCTGTTGCAATCTAGATCTCCAAGGCCCCTGGTACATTCTATTTGCTGTTTTATACGCATGATCAGACAGACATAATATGCTTCCAGATATGATGAAGGGTCAGTGGAAAAGTGCATGGAACATTCTTTTATTAAATACAACTTGACAACTTACAAAAAGTCAAAATTTTGCTTATCAAAAGGGGGCTTTATTCAAGTGACATTATAGAACTAATTAATATCCTTTATTTGTGTAAAAAAGTGTTTTTTAATAGTCCCTATTAAAAAAACAAAAGCACACATAAAGATTTCCTATTTTACTTGGTAGAGAAAGGTCCCGCTCTAGAAAGACACACCTTATAAAGATTTGAACAAAAGAACGGATGAGTCTGCTTCATTTGCTGTGGAGGAGTACCCAACTTTGGAACCCCTGAGGTCCTGGAAGTGATCTGTGTTAGAGCATCTCTGCAGATGATCTCCTGACAGTCATCAGAATCCTCTGTATGTTCCAGAAGGACATCAAGACACTACCCTGAGATCTGGGCTGGAGTGTGACCCCAAAGGCCTGGAGAACTGGAAGCACCGTAAATGCCCTCCCTCTTTGACAGATCTGCTCTTTTATTCTGTGTTAAACCGGCAAGAGCCATAGGTAATCACTTTAGGGGAAGAAATGAATTTAGGTCATCAGGCCCCTCCAGGATCTGGACACAGGTGGGGTGGGTGGGCACTAGGATATTAAGGATACCTTAGATTTTGTCGTCTTTCAGGCTGACAGAAGACAACACTTCTCACTCTCTGTCAGAGAGGAAAGACCATTCAGCTTTGAACCACCTATTTTTTGTGAGGTCAAGACGTTTTATAAGTCCATATCTCTAGAATAATCACAAATGGGAAAATTTCACTTGTTTTGCAGAAATTAATTTTATAGTTTTTTTCAGGGACATTTTATTTTCTTTTAAAGTAAGGTACCCCTTTATTATTATTTCCTTTTTAATGAATCTCATGCTTTCTGGGATTTTTTTAATTCAACAAAACTAAACTAGAAGAGGTAGTCAAAAAGAAAGATAGGTGTGTGTGTGTTGTGTATGAATGAATGAGAGCTGCTGGTACACAACAGGTAAAATATAGGATTTGTGAGTCAGGTAGGCACAGGTTAAAATCCTAACTAACTCCAGGTTTATTAACTAAGTGATTTGGAGCAAATTAGATAAGCTCAGTTTCTTCATCTGTAAAATGGGTATAATCTTAACTGTTTAGCACTAACACACAGAAGAGGTACTCAGTAAATGACAACTTTCATTATTATAATGAAAGCTCAGAAAAAATTTTACATAATTCATGGCCCACTTCCATAGTTTTGGAAGTTCTACAGCTTTCGATTATTTTACCCATTTGGCTTGTGAATCTTCATACCTATTAACTTCAGTTTCAGGACTCCAGATTTTGAAATGCATATAGCTCTTATGTTGTGGGGATGGAAACACGGAGCCCAGACCCATGTGTTGTGGATATGAGGGTTGGCCAATCTGTTTTGCACATCCCATATTCACAGTTCTCAAATTGGTCATTCTGAATGTCTAATATGGTACTGCTCAAGATAACTTGGAGTTATTAAAGTTATACTCATTTGACAAATTCAATGAGTAGAGAAGAGTATGCATTGTCTGAACTTTACTTCCAGGCAGAAGGGGGTGTAGGAAGTGAGTCCTGGACAAGTGTTCTGGGAATCTGGGCTGGAAAGCGGGGAGCAGGGTAGAAAGCGCAGAGGAAATCTGGAAGTCAGTGTTGAGATAAGGCCAGAACTGAGAGACAAGCAGACAGTCCACCTGAAGTGTTACCCTAAAGCGGCTGAACAGAGCTGTGGACGCATGGAAACAGGATCAATGGAAATCCTTAGAGAAAGCTAGGAGGTTTGGGATGGAGATAGGAGAGAGGCCTGAGAAAACTCCGAGATGGTAGAAAGTCGCTGTAGGATACCCGTACATGGGAGGATGGAGGTTGGAGAGTGGGGTGAGGGAGGTATTGAGAGTGCCAAGCTGAGTCAAACACACACACACACACAAAGCACAACCTTTATACCACATAGTATTGGGGAGTAAAGAGCTCCTAAAAAATATTTGTTTTTCAATAGCTGAATTTACTACTTAACACTGTAAAAATGGTTCTCCACTTTGGCAGCACACCAGAATCATCTGAGGAGCTTTATAGAAATGCCAACTCCTGGGGCTGGCCCGGTGGCATAGCAGTTGAAGTGCGCGCTCTCCGCTTTGGCGGCCCAGGGTTTGGAGGTTCGGATCCCTGGCGTACACCAACGCACCTCATGTCAAGCCATGCTGTGGCGGCGTCCCATATAAAGTAGAGGAAGATGGGCACGGATGTTAGCCCAGGGCCAATCTTCCTCAGCAAAAAGAGGAGGATTGGCATCGGATGTTATCTCAGGGTTTATCTTCCTCACACACACACACAAAAAGCCAATTCCAGGGCCTAAACCCACAGCAACTGAATGGAATCTGGTGGGTGGGTCCCAGATATGAATGTTTTTGAAAAACCTTCTCCAGTGATCCTCCTGTGCATCCAGGTTTGGGAACCACTGCCCCAGAACATATTGAATTTAACTTATTTTAATGAACTGATTGCCACTTACAATGCACAGCCAGGACTTATAATTCATGATTTTATTTGCTATTTAACTGTTCTCTTTCTCTGCTGTTGCCATCAGCCATCCTGTCCCTGGAGCTATTGGTCCTCCCTCCTGCTCTCCTGTAATCCTAATTTGAATCTTCTACTGATGTTTAGAATATCTGGGGAGGCCGCTAACGAAGCTTGTTAGAATTGCGGTTCACAGTCATTCTACCTATTTGACTAGTGGCTCTCTGGTCCTCTCAACTTCCAGTTTCAAGATCTCCAAGTATTAAAATGTCTGTAGTTCTTAGGTCTTGAGGATTGAGAACTGGGAGCCCAGAACCATGAATCATGGAAAAGATGGTGGGCCAGTCCATTTGGTGCACTGCAGCCTCACAATTCTTAAATCGTATTGTTTGAGCAAGAGCCTCAGGGAGTCCACTAGGTATGGAAAGGCAGAACAGAAACAACCTAGAACCTGGAGACCTGTGTTTTAACGCTGTCTCTCTCGTTAGCTGTGTGATCTGGGGCCATTTATTTTCCTTCCCTGGACCTCTGTTGCTTTAACTGTAAAGTATGGGGGATGGAGTAGATGGTTTAAAAAATTACGAGTTATTTTAAAGAGAAAATCATATAGAATAACATAACAATTATGTATGTACCTACCACCCCCTTTAATAACTCCTATTACTTTGCCATATTTGCTTCTTTATATGTTTTTAAGATATCTTTGAAACCTCTTCTGAACCCCCTCCTTAATCTCATTCTCCTCTCTTCATCCTCAGAAATAATCATTATCCCATTATTGGGGTTTATCATGCCCATGTATATTTTTTATACTATAACTACACCTGTCCACAAACAACGTATCACATGATTTTGCTTGTTTTTACACTTGAAATGAATGGTATAACTAGCCTTATCCTTTTTCAGTTTGTTTTTTAAAAATTTAATCCCACGTTTTGAGGTTAATCCACGTTGAAGCATGTGGTTCTGGTGTGTTCTGTATAATGTCCTATTAAATGAATACACCATTTGATTTAGCCATCCTTCTGGTGATGGATCTTAAGCTGGTCAGAATAGAGAAATTTTAAGATGTCCTCCAATTCGAACCTTCTAGGATTTGGCATAAAAATATGATTTTTCAGAAGCACTTTTGTAGGAACACCTTTGGCTTTTCCTATTGTTCTCAGGTGTTCGCTTTTTCCAGTGATGCCTTGTGGGAGTGTGTGAGATTGCCAAAAGCCTGTTCCTGGACCAAGGGAGTTGTCCTCAAGCATAGTGAGCACCAGAGAGGCTGTATCCTGCAGTGGCTAAAAGCACAGACTTTGGAACCAGTCAGACTTTGTTTTGCATCCTAACTTTGCCATCTGTGAGTTGAACGATGGTGGGCAAATTATGTAACCTCTTTAATCTGAATTTCCTCATCTGCAAAATGGGGAAAACAATTTCTACCACATACGGTTGTCACAAGGATTAAAAAAGATAATGCATGTAAAGTACTGGGCAGCATGCCTGCCACTTAGCAAGTGCTAGACAAAGTGAAAGGACATATATATATATAGTGTGTGTGTGTGCACGCGCATGAGAGAGAGAGAGAGGGTGCTCTGCCAGGACCAGCGCTCATGTTTACTGTACTCTCCAAGGCATTTCCAGCTAAACATGATGCCTAGCACATAGTTTGTATCTGATAAATATTCACTAAAAAAAGAGTAAATTTCTTACAAAATTAAGCATATTCTTACTGTATGATCTTACTTGGTATTTACGCAAAGGAGTTGAAAACCTATGTCCACACAAAAACCTGCACATGGATGTTTATAGCAGCTTTATCCATAATTGTCAAAACTGGAAAGCAACCAAGGTGTCCTTCAGTAGGTGAATGGTTAAATAAACTGTGGTACATCCAGACAGTGGAATATTATTTAGTGCTACAAAGAAATGAGCTGTCAAGCCATAAAAAGACATGGAGGAAACTTAAATGCGTATTACTAAGTGAAAGAAGCCAATCTGAAAAGGCTACATACTGCATGGTTCTGACTATATGACACTCTGGGAAAGGTAAAACTACGGAGACAGTAAAAAGATTGGTGGTTGCCAGGGGTAGGTGGGGGAGGGATGAATAGGCAGAGCACAGAGGATTTTTAGGGCAGTGAAAATACTCTGTATGATACTATAATGATGAACACAAGTCATTATACATTTGTCAAAACCCATAGAACGTACAATAACAAGAGTGGACCTAATGTAAACTATGGACTTTGGGTGATTAGGATGTATCAATGTAGGTCCATCAAGAGTCACAAATGCACTCCTCTGGTGCAGGATGTTGATAATAGGGGAGGCTGTGCACGTGTGGAGGCAGGGGGTATATGGGAAATCAACTCCCCTCAATTTTGCTGTGAACCTTAACCTATTTTCAAATATAGTCTAATTAAAAAAAAAGAATAAGCAAGTATGCAAATACATATATAAGACTATTGGAAAATATATATACCAGGGGGATGGGAGGAAGCGTAGTCCACGAAATGACACAGAGGAGTTTTTCAGCAGTTCCAACTAATAAAGGGTGACTCAGAAAAGTCGAGAGAATTTTTCCTGAAGATCAAATATTCTGTCATACACATCAGTCACTTCTTTCAATCCTCCAAGACAATCCTGCTGAAGCTTTAGGCAAATAATAGCCCCAGAAGCAGCTGACAGCTCAGATATTACCTACAATTTCCTTTTTGTCACTGTGGCAGCTCCTGGCCCTAATTACCCCTCCTGTCTGATCGGAGTTCATTCTCTAGACAGCCTGACTTCTTAAGTGAATGTCCACGTTTACACTAGAGCAGCAGGCACTTCCTGGCTGGCTCCTTCCAGACAAGGAGCCTCTGTTCGCCTTGGGACTGGGGAGGAAACAGCCTCTGACTGTCCCAGCTGGTGAGCAACGAGCCCCAGCCCTGGGACAGCAACTTCACATACATATTTTTGAGCAGTGGATGGGGAGCAAACCAATAGGTTATGATATTGCCAGCCTTTTAAAAGGCAGCACTTAGCAATAGTGTTTACAGGCTAGCGTTTAAGAAAACAAAAATGCCTATCTACCAGGAATTCCTTTTAAGTGATAGAGAGTTTGTAAAGGTGTCATTTCCAAATAAAGAGCTTTTGATAGACACTTGTGCTAAATAATGGTGGAGTATTGTTATGGTTCTGTTTTACTTTGGAGATTGTGTTTATATCCTATTTCAAGCCTTTAAAAATACTGTCTATACATTTGAGATTATACAAGTTTACTTGGCTCCTATTTGAAAAAAAAGAAAAAGAAGATGAAGAAAGCTAGCATTTCTGTTTGATGTAGAGGTTAGTAAATTGAGCGTGATGGGTTTGTGGTCTTTGGTTTGCTCAGCTTAAATTGATTCAAATCTCTGCTTTGAATCCGCTTTGGCCTGCCTTGGGGGTCAAATTGGGGCCTTTTGTTAGGGACCATCCTGAGTGGCGGGAGGGCCAGGGAGGTGGAGGAATGACAAGTATTATAGAATTGTAAGTTGCTATTGTCTCACACACAAGCTCGAACAACCAAACTGTTTTCTTCTGTGGAGAGGAAGCTGGATAAAGAGAGAGACAGAGAGAGAGAGCTCGGGACAGAGAAGAAAGAAGGAGAGGGGAGAGGCAGAAGGGCTGGTGTAGCCCTTTAGGCCTGACTATCCCTCACTACTCCCAGCCCCCATCCCACTAACCCATCGCCTCTTTGCTGACCCAGAGAGGGAACATAGATGGTATGCTTTGCCCATGCAGAACACTAGCTGGCAGTGGCCTGCTTGAGTTGATGCCGTTTTCCAAGCCACTCACTAATCAGAAGTGACTGAGGCTCTGGAGACAATACAGTCCAGCCTCCTTCCACCCTCCACGCTAATGAAGAAGGCAGTGAGGTGGATAATTAAGGGCAGTGATGTGAATAATTCCACACTGATAATCCAAAGGTAATGAAACGCATTATGAGTTTTGGGGACAGCAGATTTCCTTTAGGCTGTTTTATGATAAAAGGAGCTTGCCTTTTTCTAAGCACAGATCTGCTGACTCTGGGAGGACCCGGCCTGGGACGGCAGAGATTGTAGGAGGAGCCACCCTGGGATTAAGAATTCACAAAGTCCTTAAAAATAACCTTTAGGAGACTTCCATACCCACACGGGGAGACACATGTGTATGATTTTAAGTGAAAAAATAAAGAAGCATGCAAAGTGAATATTTTAGCCAGTCGCAGCTGGTACCAAACAAAACTTTATATACATAGAAGAACAACTAGAAGGAAATATACCAGAATGTTAACAGTAGTTATCTGAGTACTGAGTGTGTGGATGATTTCTTTTATTCTTCTCTCTACTATTATTTTCTAAATTCTCTTACATTAACTTGGCTTATTTTCATAATAAAAAAAGTGAACACACTAAAAAAAAATTGGGCTTGGGAGAATTCTTCCCCAGAACAGACAGTGGAGAACTGACTGCAATGTTACCTTTTGACTGGTGTGGATGGGTGCAGAGTCCAGGCAGGCTAGATTCTACTGCAGAAGTTGCTAGAGGTCCCAGCAGCCCTCTTCCGGATAGGAATATTTCCCCTCTGTCAAATTCAAACTGTGTGTGAATCTCCCTGGCCCTGCTTTTCTGAGAGTTTAAGAGATGCTTTCAGAGGCAGCAGATGTTGGCTACATGTTCTCCTTAGCGTGTAACCAACTTCTACCATATTTAGTAGCTTCCTGGAACTTCCTCCTAGTTATGTTTCTTTCTCAAGTCTTCTAGTTTTTGGACTGGATAGGAAAACAACACTATCAAATTAAATGGACTCCTTATTCACTAAGATGTGGCACTGGCCAACCTGTGGGTTTTATAGCAGATATCTGGGAGATGATGACTGATTACTAATGAGACAAATGTGGGGACTTGGTAGTGAACTCTTTATTTCACAAAGATTTTTAATTAATGAAGGTGATCTGCCCCCTAAAAAATAAAATCCATACTCCAACTACAAATGTTTAGGTTTTAAAACACAAAACCCTTAGGAACTCTTTGAATGCTCATTCTCACGATGTTGCTTTTGGCACTGGATCTGCCAGAGGTTTATGCCGCTGTTGGCCGTGACCTTGTTTAGGGTTGGGTGGGTTTAATTGTGCATTGCTGGACAGTTAAGGTCCCTCTGTCTTATTAAGTTGAGTTGATTGCAGTACTTATTGCAATCTTATGATATCATCCAGATTTTCAAATCTCGTCCTAATAGTTTAACATACATATTTGTGCTAATGTACAATTATTTCACAGTTCTATATAGCGTAACCTAAAAAATGAGGACAATGATACCTCAAAAATTATTAAGAGAATTAAATGAAACATGTGTGAAGTGACTAGTACAGTGTTCAGCAGATAAGTTCTGTATTGGACCTGTCAAGTAGGGGCATGTGAGTTACAATGCTCACTTGGAGGAAGCCAAGTGCCTAGGATACCCACAGCCCCTCTGAGCACCTCCTTATGAAGTGCTATGAAAGACCTTATGAAGGTAAGTTCCTTATGAAGTACAGAGACTATAACACAAGATTTTCTTTTGGTTTTGTTTTTGAGGGACTATAGTCCAAAAACTTCTTTATCAGGGGAAGTATAAAACTTTCGGTATGTAGAATACAAAGTTGGAAAGTGTCATAAAAGGAAGATTCCGAAATAGAAACTTAAAACGGCTTTACTTTTTCTTCTTTTGAAACATGTGACCTGATACCATGTGGTGTGTGTGTGTGGTGGAAATTCTGCCTTCAGTGTCCCACCACATTTCCCCAGGACAGATTGAGGAGAATGATAAAGCAAGGCTCTAGTTTTTCCAAATATGCTTTTTTATACTTCTTTTGCAATGTATTAATTTATTCTTAGCTAAGTGTATTAACTCATATTTGCTTTAAGTATTTTTTTGTGTGTGTGAGGAAGATTAGCCCTGAGCTAACATCTGTTGCCAATCCTCCTCTTTTTGCTGAGGAAGAGTGGCCCTGGGCTAACATCGGTGCCCATCTTCCTCTACTTTATATGGGACGCCGCCACAGCATGGCTTGATAAGCTGTGCGTGGGTGTGCGTCCAGGATCCGAACTTGCAAACCCCCAGGCTGCTGAAGCGGAGCGCGTGCACTTAACTGCTATGTCACCTGGCCAGCTCCTCTTTTTTCTCTTTTTGAGTGCTGAAGCCTTTATTCTGATGTCCTCAAAATTGACTGTGGAAGTAAAATTTTCTACATTTACAAAGTTTATGTAAATTACATGAATTACAATTTTCACGAAATTCAAAATGAAATGTTCTGCATAGGACAAAAGATATGCCTAAGCAACATACCATATTTGCACAAGGCTGCTGAATGTCAGGATATTAGTAACAAATGGAAACCCTTGTCTATGGCAGACTGAGCAAAGATTTTCGTTCAGTATTAATATAAGCCCAAGATCGTAAACTGCTCTTACTATGCAAAAACTCTAATGACATACAGAGTTTTGTGTAGGAACTCTTGTGCTTCTGATTGGCACATCATACACTTTTTAATATATGAAATTAATACAGACATTTGTAAGAGGTTGTGCAAAACTACTGTATTTACAAAAATGGCACAAAAGTGAATTCGACAGTCAAAGCATATGCACACTTCATTCACATCTTCAACAACAAAAGGTATTCTAACACTGCAGAACTGAATAAGAATATTAGCTTCAACAGCAGCTGTTAAGTACTAGAGTCACCATGAATTATACCAGAAAGGGCAGATATCGCCAAGTAAAATTCTATTGTTAAAGCTGAAACAGGTAACAGTGTAGCCATGTCTGCGCTCCAAAGCCTGTCCCCTTGGCTACTGCTGACTGGACTGGACAAGTCATTCTATGCTCTGATTAACAGCTTAATAAGTTATACCTGTCTTTGCCTACCTGGAATAATAGCAGCTCCCTCTCAACTCTCTGTCCCCGTGAGCTGGAACTCAGCACTGGTAGAGTCAGTCAGCAGGAGTGTCACTGGCTAGACGATCCTCCAGAAACTCAAAGGTGGGTTTGGAAGCAATTAACTGTTTTTCCAGGTTGTTTCTTTTCCTTTCGCGTGTTAAGGAGATAAAACCACCAGCCATCCTGAAACCGATCAAGGGAGGTACTCAAGGGAGGTGTAAAGACCAACCATCCTGAAACTGACCAAGCCTCACCACAAGAGCTATGCCCATGACCTTTGCCTTATTTTTTATTACAAAGACCTCTCCAGGAGGAGCTTAGGCCTCACTAGCTGGAAGCATGTTCTTCATCTGAGCCTGTGCAAGCGAATACCCACCTCTCCCTTTTGAATATTCATTCCCCAACCAAAATAAAAGTTCCCACTTCCCTGTGTTCGGGAACACCATGACTTTGGAAATGATTCCTCATGGCTTCCTATTTGCTGCAAGTACACTTTACTTTGTGAGACAACTTCCACTGGTGTAGAGTCTTATTTAACTCACCAGGAGTCGAGGCCTCTTGGTTCGGTAACAGGAGCAATAGAGACCGAGTCAGAGGGTAGCTGAGTCCCTGAAAGGGCTATAACTTTTGTCTGCCCAGCTTCTTTCCCTCTGCCCCCTTTCTTTTGGAGACAGACTCCAACATTCTCACCATAGTTACCCAAGCCATTCACTCACCCTAGGGATGGACTTTCTCCAAGAAGAGGGACTTTGGCCACAGGCACTTTATGGAGGATGTCATAGGCTGAATGTTTGTGTCCCCTCCAAATTCATGTGTTGAAATCCTAACCCCAAGGTGATGGTATTAGGAGGTGGAGTCTTTGGGAGGTGATTAAGTCGTGAGGGTGGAGCCCTCATAATTGAGATTAGTGCTCTTATAAGAAGACCCCAGAGAGCCCCTCACACTTTTCCCATGTGAGAACACAGTGAGAAGGCGTCATCTGTGAACCAGCAAGCGGGCCCTTACCAGATGCAAATCTGGCAGCGTCTTGATCTTGGACTTTCCAGCCTCCAGAACTGTGTGTGACTGACTGTCTAAATGATATCAAAGATAGAAACCCTAAAGACAAAGACTGATATATTTGACTGAATAAAAAAATCAAAACACTGTAAGTTAAAAAAATAAATTATAAGGCAAATTATAAACTTAAAAAAGTACTTGCAATAAATACTTTTGATGCTGCCAATTACAGCTGAGTATTAATGCTATGTGCCATTTTTCTGTCTTGTTGAAGTAAGGTACTTTATTCAGGCAGGCAGATCTGGACAATTTTCTCCACGAGGTGACAGAGTGTCAATTAACCTGTGAGTTTTATAATTCTATTCCATCTAAGCACCTAATCCCCCGCATCAGTCTGGTTCTAAGACTCTGGGGGAAGTTAAGTATTTGGTTTTTGAGCTTTTTACTGTCATTTCTATGATATGTTATCTCCAGACTGGACTCTCAGATAAAGTATATTGAGAGGAACTTTTAAAATGTAAGTTTGTTTTATGTGTTCTGCTCTTCTTGGAGTACAACAACAAGACACCACTGCCCAGTGGAGACTGATGACTATCACCTACATGTTCCTGGCTCTGAGTCACATAGGATTGGAAAGATTATTATATCTCCTTGCAAAAATGAATCATTTTATACAAGTAGCGTAAATGAGCTCAGTTCAGATAAGGCTTCCAAATTCCCTGCTTTGGTTGGTGCTATCTTTTAACCTATGAGAATTAACTAAAACACATGAGTTTTAAACAGGCAACATCATTTCCCAGCTATGCTTTCCTCCGTGACCCAGGAAAGCCCCTAACTTATAGATCTACATTACAGAATTAAAAAATCTTTGTTAATACCCAATAACACAAGCCTATTGTTTTACTTTGGAATGTGCTAGACCCTGTAACTTCATCCACAACATCACAGAACTTGGACAGCTTTGGAAAAAAAGCTATGAACTGGATAACAGAAACACGGTTTTAAGGAAAGATGGCAGTAGACTATATACTTACAGAGAAATTTTCACTATCTGGGACTGTCTGTTGGGGTATTCTTGAAAAAAGATTTTTAAAAGACAGAAAGCAAGAAAACTGGAAGGCAAGCAGGGGAAATGATCACTTCTTATTGATAGATAAGGTAGGGCTAATTCATGATGGAACCCTTCTGATGATCGCCTTTCGTTGTGGGGCCCTTAGTTAGAGCCAACATCCAGGAAGATTCCCCAGAAGGGGAAAAGAGAGCAAATCACAAAGATGAAAAAAAAACATGACTCTGGTCATCTTGTTGCATAATAAACCACAAGAAAAGTTAGTGGCATAACAGAACAATTTATTAGCATCTCTCATGATGCCGTGGGTTGACATGGCTGGAAGAGCTAGGGTCTATGGGGCACCGCTGTCCATGTGACCTCGCCACACAGCAGCCTGGGCTTCCTTACAGCCTGGTGATCTCAGGGTAGCATGATTTTTTTTATGTGGCGGCCAGCTTCTGCCAGAGCAAGTGTTCCAAAAGGCCAAGGTGGCAGTTGCCAGTCCTGTGAAAAATCAGCCCAAACCTGGCATAGTATCACTTCTGCCATTTTGTGTTGGTCACTGGCTAGTCACAGGCCAGCCCAGATTTAGGGAGAGGAGAAATTAATTACACGTCAATGGGAAAGGTGTCAAAGAATTTGTTATCATCTTTAATCCATCACCATCATCAAGGTGATTTTGAAGAGCAAAAGAAGAACCAAATTAATGCCCAAGGAGTCAAGTGGAAGGAAGCCTTTTCCTTTCCACTGGCTCAGCTTTAGAGTATGTAGTTGTTGCTTCAGTAACTGGAGAGGGAGATGAGAAATGCGGAGATGTTTCAGAGAGAAGAGGACACTACAGA
Organism: Ceratotherium simum simum; assembly: GCF_057802395.1. Taxonomy (NCBI): domain Eukaryota; kingdom Metazoa; phylum Chordata; class Mammalia; order Perissodactyla; family Rhinocerotidae; genus Ceratotherium; species Ceratotherium simum. Next base: position 31,852,193 of record NC_141907.1, on the reverse strand, counting down.
GATGATTCAGATGTTGGGAATGTTGGGAAGCGAGATCTATACAAAGGGATTAAAAGTAGGATTGATTTGGCCTGAAGCAAGGAAGGCTGAGGGGTAGCTGAATAATTATCTTTAAATACATGAGGGTTATTATGAAAAAGATGGATGACTATCGAAGCTGACCATAAAGAGACTGGGCTGGAAACACTGGAGAATTTCCCACCAAGAAATGGGCATCTCTGAGACCTGAAAGAAATTGCCTTTTCTGAAGCTGTTTGAAAGAGAACACATTTTATAAGCCTGTAAATGACGTAGGATTAGTTTTACTGAAGATAGAAATAGTAAACCAGATCATCTCTTTCTTTGGTAGCAGAATCATTTTTTCAAATAAAACCTTTTATATAAAACAGACAAAAAGTGATGCTGTTTGTGTTGAAGTGAGGGCATGGCCAAAGCCACACTTGCTCTCCTCCCATCCCTTACCTCCCTTATGACCCTAAAGGTCACTGTATAAGGTCACAAAGACCTTGCTAAAGATAGTTGGAAAATAATTAAAAGCGATAGAGTTTCCTAACTGTTCTGTAAAAGCTCTGGGTGCTTGGAGATTTTTTTCAAATGGAAGTTAGGCCCTGAGGGTTTTGTGAAATTGCTAAATTCTTTCCATGGTTCAAATTTGTGAGATGATGTTATTTCTGAACTCAGGTTCTGTTCTTTTGTGTATCGTCAAATGGCACTCATAGTCACTCTTCAGTAGCACATTTGTCACTAAGTGTACCAAAGTATAAGGAAAGCAATGGTTGAAATTTTTCACCTTTTGGTAACTTCATTTCATTTGCTTGAATGAACTTCCAGTAAATGAAATCAACAGTTTTACTTCACTAATGGTCAATGAAATTAAAGGTTTGCTTGATGAATTCTCAAGTGAAATCTTTGCAAAAAAGAGAAAATTTTATAACCACCAAGGCTGTCGTTCCAATGTTATTATCCTAATAGTTTCATTAATAATCCATTTACTTTGGAATTCTTCCTACACAAACAGATAGCACTATTTTAATACACACATATTATTATAACTTTTAGTACTTGATAAAGTTTACATAAAAATTTTAAATATATAAAGATTTCATGGTTGACACAACTGCTAGTTTCAAGATGGTGAACTGCTGTATCTCTCCCTCTTATACCAAGGCCATACAATTTGGTAGAAAATATGTTGAAAAAAACTACACAACTGCACTGAAAATCAAGTACAGTCAGATTGGATTTTTCAAATCCAGCTATGTTTTTTACAAGAAATATCGTAAAGCAAAATGACACAGAAAGGTTGAAAATACGGGTATGGAAAAAACTTACTAAGGAAATGCTAACAAAAAGAGGCTATAGCAATATGAATAGCAGACAAAACAGAATTCAAGGTGAAAAGGACAATATCAGACAAAAAAGAATTCAAGGATTAAAGAGAGTGTTTCATATTGACAAAAGTAACAGTTCACTAAAAATATACGGCATCAAGAGCTTTTATGCACCTGATGATGGAATTTTGACGAGCAGACAGATTTGAGGACATGTGTCATAACATTGTCTCTGGTTACAAAACATAAATTAAAACAAAACTAAAAGAACCTAAAACCCTAGCAACTTGTGATTGGCTAAATAAGCTGTGGCATATTAACATGATGAAACACCTTGTAACAGTTACAGAGACGAGGTCAGTCTATATATTAATATAGCTATCCCGCTAAAATATATTATTGTCTGAAAAAGCAACTTTGCAGAAAGATGTGTGTAACAATATAAAACCATTTATGTTAACACACACACACAATGATGCTATGTATTTTCTTTGGATACAGAAGTCTCTATATAAATAAATAAGAAAAAAAATCAAGAAAGAACACATACAAAAGACATAACTGTGGTTACTTCTGGGGAGAAGGAAAGAGATGGACCAGGGTGGGGGTGCTTAATCAGAAAGGACTTTAAGCTTTATCTGAAATGCCTCCACTTTTAATAAGCAAAATTGATTTTTTTTTTTTTTTTTTTTTGGCTGAGGAAGATTCGCCCTGAGCTAACATCTGTTGCCAATCTTCCTCTATTTTGTATGTGGGTTGCCACCACAGCATGGCCACCAACGAGTGGTGTAGGTCTGCGCCTGGAACCCAACCCAGGCTGCTGAAGCGGATTGTGCCAAACTTAACCACTAGGCCACGGGGCTGGCCCCCAGGAAAATTAATTTTTTATTATTCATGTTATTACATTTTTTTGAAAAAGATTCCATGATTTCAGAAAGTTCTGAAAGCCCTGTGCTAGTTGATATGTCAAGTTGAATGCCTTTGGATGCAAATATCAGAAAACCTCATCTGAACAATAAGGCTTGAACGTTAAGGGAGTTTATTATTCCATATAACAGGATGTTCAGCAGAGTAGAGGGTCAATTAACTACAAAGTTCAACCATGTCGCTGATGACCCAGGTTCTTTCTATTTCTTTGCTTCAACAAATTTGGAAGAAATTTACTTCAAGTTCTCTTTGCATCCTTGGAGTTCGTTTAATTCTCAGACTCATGACAAGATGGTGCCAGCAGTTTCAAGCAAACAACATCCAGAACAAAATAATAATAAGCAGCAATTATACAGGGCTTACTATGTGCCAGCCTTCTACATACGTTAACTCATTTTTTGTTCTCATAATTCCTTTTCTGGATGAGAAAACTGAGGCACTGAAAGTCTAGGTCATTTGTTGAATGTTATGTAATTTGTAAGTGGTAGATTCAAATCCAGTCAGTCTGGCACAAGAATATGTGGAGTTAATCTCTGGGCTCTCGTCTATCCCTGCTTTTTCTTGTGATTTTTTTTCTTTCTTGTCTTTTCTTGTAGTTCTTGCTAAAGAGTAAGGAAACTTTTCCCAGAACCTTCCCGGTAGACAACTCTTCACATCTCATTGGCACATGCCCACTCCTGAACCAATTAGATTACTCTTAGCCCAAACAGACCCCCACTGGAGTTGCGAGTGGGTCAGCTTCCCCAGGGACATTGCTGTGGGGGAAAGTGTAGACACATGAACCAAATCTGGGTTCTCTTTGGAAGGAAAAGGGGGTGGAGTGAGGTTGATGCTAAGAAGATAACCAATAAAGTCTCCAATAACGGTAATTTCTGTTAGTCCTTTGCAGCTCAATGACTCATTCATTTGAATGCCTGTTATGTTGGGCACACAAGTGAAAATTTCGAGGAAGCATATATGGTTTGAATCTTGAATAGAAGAATCTGGGCCAGAAATACAGATCTGGGCTGGAGATAGAGATCTGAGCATCACCAACACATAGATTATAATTGTTTTAAGTCGTGGAGATGGAGAAAATTCCCACAGGAGAGAGTAGAGAGGTTTGAGAGAAGATAGTCTACAATAAGATTTAGTGTTTTCATCTTCCTTGTTATTAGATAGAAAATTTTCTTATGATTTTTAAAAAACTAGAACTGTAGCTAGTATACGTAACTGTTATTAATGAAATAGCCACACATTCATTTATTCATTTATTTGTTTGTCTCTTTATTAGTTTAATTTATTTGAAACATTGTGAAGAATCTTGTTCTTCACCAGTCTAAGATGTTGAAGGGTCCAATAATCAAACCTTTGCAAGAACCACCTAAACTGTCCCTGGCTAAATAAAAGGCGTGAAGTAATCTTTCACCAGTGATGGTAATGGAGTTGTGCCCTGGCGTGTGTAGCCTACCGACTTTGCTTTGGATGTATCTTGTACTCAGCAGTCTTCAGACTGCTCACTCCTCAGTGTGTGTTAGTCAGGCTAACCTAACAAGCTCCAGAGCTCAATGGCTTAATCCAATAAAGGATTATTTCTTGTTACATTGCAGTCCAACTTGGGTTGGCAGGGATCCTTTCATCTGGCAGTTCCTTTCATCTAGCAGCTCCACCATGCTTTTGAACCCTGAAGTTCCCCACTGGATCCTCAGCATTTGGCTAGGGGAGGAGAGGAGAGAGAAAAAGCACAGGGGATTGCTTGAGAAGCCTTATGGGCCATGCCTTGGGGTGGTGAATATTGCTTTCAACACACATTCCATTGGCCAGAACTCAGTCACATGGTCAAAACTAACCACAAGGAAGTCTGGGAAATGTAGTCTAGCTAAGTGTGTCCAGGAAGAAGAGGGAAATGGGTTTGGTGGGCATCTGGCTAGTCTCTGACATAAAATGGATTGAGTGAAACGTTAATATTTAATGTTTTTATTTGGTACGTTTACTGTTTCTCTCCAATATCTTGTCCTGTTTATAAGAGACTTTTCTTAGCTATATTCTTCCTCACTGAATACAGCTTGGGCATTATTAGTTCATGTTTCTAATTATTGAGAATCCTCCCAATTTTGCTCTTGTTATTTCTAGTTATTCCATTATTTCTTCAAAGTTCTCTGCCTTCCATTTCGCAGACTTGCATTTCAGTCAGAATCCATTTGATCTCTCCTCTAACGCTTCAGTAGAATTTTTCTCTGTTTTTCTTAGAGTTCTTACACATAGATCAGCTATTTTTATGTATCTTAAAACTTTTAACTTTGCAATACATGGACAAACATTCAAAAATACACTGAATTATTTGATTAATTAAATAAAATCCTCAGAAATGCATACAACTCTTAGAAATAGTTTAATGTACTACATTAAGTTCAAAGCCTACAACTTCTATTTAACATTGAGTTGTAGAAATTATAAGCTTAATTTTAAAAAGATTAAGGAAATGCTCAGAAATACAGTATTTCCTGATAAACAATCATCATGTACCCATCAACTGTCACTGTTAACGTTTAAAAATTAACCAGCATGGTTTCCATGTGATCCTGGCATGATCAGGTAAAAACCACATCCAGTTGAACCTTGGGGAAACGTCCTTGAGCATTTCAGATATATTGATGTTATTTTTCCCATTGTTGTCATTCATCAAGATCGACAAGGTGCTTAGAGACATGTTAAGCCACAGCTGTTGCAATTAATTTTACCCTTATAGCCTCAAGAGACAAGCCCCAGCAGTGGTGGACAGCTTAGTTCCAGGGAGTGACAGGTCCTAACAAGGATGCCTTGGCAGAGTGCTCTATTGGTGCCTCCCTGGAGACAATCAGTAGCTTGATTAGGTGGAGCTGGGGCCAAGCCTGCCCTGGCACAGGGGCTGGGACTGGGCCTGGGTGGTGGCCGTCTCTTAAGTGCAGGGCTTTCATTGGCTTGGCTGCACCCCACTCAACATCTGGCTAGGTGACTCCACTTTAAGTGAAGTGAAGCAGTCCAGGAACCACAAACAGGGCACCTGACAATTAGCTGCCATTTTACAAGAGTGGGTCTTAGGGTCATCAGTCAGCGTTTGCCGGGACAGGCCTGCTGGCTCACTCTTAGAGACAGCGGTGAGTGGCGGCTGCAGCTCTTCCATGCAGATGAAGTGCTACAATGTTTGATTTTGCTAAAAATTGGGAGCCCAGTCTGCCCAAAATTTGATCAACGTTTTACTGCTCACATCAAGTCGCACAAATGGTGTGTAACATTTTAGTATTTCTAAAAATTTGTTTAAATGATCTCTTTTACAGCTTGCTCTGAAGGCAGAATTAGACTCTTAAGTGCTGTATGAAAAGAATTCTAGGCAGAACTAAATCTAATTCAACCATTTGATTATCTACTGGCTCTAAGTACGTTCTCCTCGTATTGTTCTTGCCTCAGTGGGATAGTTAATAAGCAACTCCACTAGGTGTTTGTGGAAAAACAAGGTTTGGGGTGATCCCATGCCAAACAAATGCCCAAAATGAAAAAGAAGAGTTCATCGTTTTATAACCTGTCTCCTGGTAAATGTAAACCTTGTTTTAATGTAGCCAAGGACCTGGGGCAAAGTAGGAGATCAGGGGAATCAAGTGGAGATGTTACTAAGCATTTAACAATGCGTGCCAAGCCCTGGGGGAGGGGAGGGCGGGATGGGGACACCCTCAAGTGCCTGGAGGTTGGTCTTAAATATGCTTTCTTTGTGCCATTTCTTTCTGGATGGAATCTGTCTGCTCTGACTCTTGATTATACGACACAGTCATTCAGCTCCCATTAAACAGGTCACTGCTAGAAATGAGCAAAAATAGAAATCACTCTAGATTGAAAAGGGTGGGGAAATTTGAGTTAGTCTCGTGGAACTTCAACCACTCCCAATGTTCTCTATGCCAACTTAGACAGCATCTTTAAGCAAAATGCTGAGAATGTGGACGTAAGTCAAGAATGGCCACAGGATCACACATCTGGCTTTAAAGGTACACAATGTACATAATCCAACTTGGTAGAAAAACATGCAGAGAAGGAGGAGATGCACCAAAAGGTTAAGTGATTGAGTGGGATATGGACTAGCTAGGGTTCGGCTGCTCAGGGAAATTCTGAGTTTTTTCTTTGTGGGGCAGTGGAGTGGGGTTGGGGGCTGGTCATGAATCAGGATTTGGCTAGGCAGGCTCTGAGTCACTTATCCTCTGTGGATAGCGTCCTGGGTGCCTGGAGACAGGGAAGCTACATCACCAAAATTTCCAACTGTCAGCATCAGGGTGTTAACTGGTTGTCATTCCTTTAACACCAACTAAATGTTCACTTGGATGTTTTAATTTGGGTACCTTTGCAACCTCTACTGTTTTAGCGTCATCAAGGTACTATTTAGCAGTGTAGGTGCTATAAGAAACTGGCTATATTTCTGTCTAAAAAGCTTAACAGTGCCTTTTAAAACGTTCCCACCAAATCACTCGAGATTGTATCAGCACTAAGTATGTCACCCACATGAATATCCTGAGAGTCTCACCGTGAATAATGCGATTAACAAGCATAAAGTGTGGCCACCTGGCACATCGGGAGCTTCATCAGGCTGACTCCTCAGCTAACTTCCTGGGAGGGACTGTCATAAACATCCTCCAAGATGGCATCTGTCTCGAATAAGAATTTTCACAGGCAAAGGGGATGAGATGAAGAGTACTTCAGACCTTAAGTCCTACTATGAGGGACGGTTGAAGGATTTTTAATTTTTATTTTGCATATATTTATTTTTGGTAATGGACTGAGGTAAATTAATCCCTTGAGAGGAGACCCCCCGGCGTTGATGGACTCAGTCTTTCCAGCTAGCCTATTCCTCTCTCCCTCCAGCCACAGACAACGAGGCGGTTGGTGGCGGTGGTAGGGGGAGAAGTTCACAATAATTACCACCATTTTCTCTACCCTCTGGGCTCACTCTGACCTCCCAGCTGTCCAGGTCCAGGAGAAGGCAAATCCCTATCTCCTGTAAAATCTGTCAAAAGAGACTTGACTAAACAAATGAAGAGAAAAACTCCACCCTCTCCTCAGCTCTCTAAACAGAAAGAAAATGCAAACTCTCAAGATGGTCACATTTACAGTGACCAGATCCTATACACTAACACCATCACGTATGGACAGAGCTCAGCTCCCCCGGCCTCCCTTACAGAGCCTTTCCTTATAGCTCCACCCACCCCTATTCCTGTCTTCCACAAAATTCTGTTCACTTTGAAAGTAAGGTCAAAAGCTTAGGCTCCTATTACTACAGATTTACAATAACAGCAACAACAACAAAACATTTAAACTAGCAGTAACGATATGCGGTAACAGGAAGGTCACTCCTCACAGATCCTTCTCTGCGACAGAGAAGTCAAAGTCGCCAGCATTTGCCTTTTTGCATAATCTGATGCAATTTTCTGCTGTTGTCAAACTCTCTCTATTCAAAGACCTTTTGGTGAAAGTGTAACCTTACATATTTAAAGTTGACATTCACCAAGCACTCATTACTTGCAGGGCACTCTGCTGGGCACTCTGTACTAGTTTCCTCTCTTGATTTTCACATTATCCCTCTGGGACCTATAAGAAGCATGTGTGATTGGCTTTGCCATCTTATAGGTGAGCAAATGGAGACGCAGAGTGGTTGGGGAACTTGCCTGGAGTCGCCGCGGCTGAGCCATTGTAGAGTTACATTTTGAACCAGATCTCTGCGGCTTCAGGTCTATCTGAGTTCACACTCTTTGTCACTACAAGATGGCGCCATAGTCTAACAAGGCGATTTCGCCCATTGAGGGTCATCTAGGTTAACGTTGAGAACTCAAACAGAGGAAGCTGGTTGGAGAGCATGACTTGCAACTCCGATTTTTGTTTCTTCGTTCTTTCCGCCCTCCAATTCACATGTCTTAACAAGACCAGCTACATAATTTGCAGGGCCCAGTGCAAAATGAAAATGCGAGTCTCCTTGTTCAAAAATTATTAGAAATTTCAAAATGGTGACCATGAGGCTGGCTGTACATCTAGGCCTGACTTAAGTTGGTTAGTCTGTTCTTCCAGCATTCTGTCTCTAGAACTCTCTAAACGCCATCTGGGAGGCCCTCCAGAAGAGTGGCTCCAAGAAGTGGATGTCTAAATGGGGATCTAGATATTGCTGAGTTTGCATTGGTTGTATTTTCTTGTGACTCAGGTCACCGAGGCATGTTAACATTGCCCTGATCATGCTGGCAGCAAAGTGATGCTGCACATTTTAAACTTAACAGTTAATGTAGTTTTTATTTGTTCTAAGTAAATAGTTGACAATATCTAGGTAATGGATTCTGTAGATGAAATGGCCCAACCTGATGTCTCCCCAAATAGCTAAAAAAAAAACCAAAAAACTATCCATTTATTTCATTTAGTTTATGCAAAACAGCTTTGTGTGCAGGAAGCAAGAACACTTTTGAGACAGCATCCTGGCTCTGAGTTCTCCAGCAGGGTCCAGAGGGTTGTTTACAGCGTGGAGAGGCATTTTCACATACAAAGCCCTAGGCAAGAACCAGGTTCACCCAAGGAAAGACCTCTTTTGCCAAGACAGAACCTGGGAAGGGTGTGGGCTCCACCAGGTAGGCTGTGCTCTAGGCCCGTTAAGCAGCTGGGCCAGAATCTCCCTGTGCAGGGCAAACTGGTCAGGGGAGGTTGCAGGAGACCTGAAGAGACATGCATGACGGCAGGCACCACACATTGTCAGGGCGGAGACCCCTAAGGGACTCGGGAGACCAGGGTAGGACCTGGGTGGGGTCAAACCCACAGGCAAAGATCTGTGGGCCTGCAGCTAGTAATAATGTGTAACACGGATGAAGCAGGTAGTATGTGCCAAGCAAGCCCTTGACACGCATTAACTAATTCAGTGGTTCTCAAACTTGAGCATGTATCAGAATCATGGCTGTTAAAACACAGATTGCTGAGCCCCACTCTCAGAGTTTCTGATTCAGTAGTGCTCCCTCTTTCTCTTCTTTCTAAAGCCTATCCATCATCCCTTCATCTCCAGGACATCTTCCCTGCCCATGCTAACTCAGAGTTATTTCTCCTCTGAACTCTTCTACCTCTAAGTGCATGGGTTAAGGGCACATACCAGATCTGGGTTTGAATCCTGGATCTACCACTTAACAGCTCTGTGACTATGAACAAACTGTTTTATCACTCTGTGCCTCCATTTTACTCATATGTAAAATGGGAATTATAATACAGTACCTACTTCATAGAATTGTTATAAGGATTAAATAAGGATATCTGTCTATATAGATAAATAGATATACACAGTTATATAATTATACATATGGTGAGGATTAAATGAGTACATATAGATACATTTTTCAGAACAGTTAAGAAATGTTATATATATGTGTATATATACATATATGCATAATATATGTGTGTATATGATTTTCAGAACAGTGTAAGAATTTATATTTTGCTTCTTATTTAGTTGTGACAAATTATTCTCTTTTTCTTGGTGAAAATTATAACTGTAACTTAAAATATAAATTGAAGTATTATTATTAGATCCCATGGTGATAGGGTCTGAGGACACTCGTTGGGAACCCAAGATAACAGCAGATCAAACAGACGTGGGGAATCGAGAGGAGCTACAGGAAGGCCTTGGCCTTCATTGGATTGAAGGAATGTCAGTCATTGCAGGATGTCAATCAGCTCTGCTCTGCAAATGGGCTACTCATTAGAGGCTTCTCTCAGGAAAGACAGGAAGTGAAAGAAGCAGCTCCTGGAGAGGACACTGAGAATGAGGAGATTAAAAAGTCCTTTGGCAGACAGAGGAGTGATATATTGTGATCAGGATCTGTAATATAGCTGGCCACCCAAACAAGCCTATGTGGTCACTTCAATGCCCAAACCAAGAGACCACTTTAGAACAACATGGGAAGAAGTTACCTACCTATGAAGAGTAGAAACTATATTAGTCACCATTTCTGGCCAGGAAATTTGCTTCTGGCAAATCCAATAGGCCAGAGGAAAACAAGTCGGGGCACAAGGTCCATGCCCAGGGCTAGTTCAGAGTCACAGAGTCCACAGGTGAGATGCGGTCATGGAGGCTGCTTGGTCATTGAAGACTGGAATGAAGCCCAAGAGGGAAGATTCTATGGGGACGAAATAGGGTAGTATCTTTCACATCCCAAGGATCAAGCATCATGGCAGGAAGGGTGATTGCAAGCGGGACCAGTTACATAATTGGCAGGGCACAGGGCAAAATGAAAATGCAAAGCCCCTGGTTGAAAGACCAGGAAAAAAAATGTGTTAAAGGTATTAACTCCTTCCAGGGTCTCTCTCTTTCAGCTTGTCATGGCTTTTTAAATCTACTATTTAATGTTGCGCTGGAGCACAGGGGCACCTGTACTACAATGTATGTACAGACCTTAATAGTCGCCACCCTTGACTCGTTGCGCATGCGCACGTGGCCCACCTGCTTCCAGGTGGTTCCCTTACCCGCAGCCACTAGACCAATAACGCTGACTCTGGGCGGGTTGGGCAGGTTGAGGCCGCCATCTCCCTTCCTACAGGCCTACCACGCCAACTTTCAGTGGACAAGGGACACCCCACTCTTCCCCCACCCAGGATATTGGAACCTCCACACAAGACCCAATAGGTATGCGGATCGGGGCTGGGTGAGAGGCTCCCCTGCCCAGCGTCTGTACTGTGGCGCTGCCAGCCTAGGGCGGGGATGGCTGCCACTAGGCTCAGCCCCAAGATGCTGCTGGGTGCACGAGCCTGACCCCCACCTTCCCTGCGTGTATGCCCAGACTCCTGTCCAGGTGGAGGACCACAGTGGTCGCTGGGTTGGGGCTGCGATGGGGAGGCCAGGTGGGGCCCAGGGAGCTCAGGAAGGGGGAAGCAGGTGGCTGAGTACCTGTTCCTGGGAGCAGCCAGGCGAAGGGAGGCTGGGCCGCTATGAGCAGAGGTTCAAGCCCCGTGCCCTGTGCATTCTTCATTGTCCCTTTGGACTTCACTTGCAAAATACAAATTCAAAGATCAAATTATCAAGAATTTCAAGACTGTGCCTGCAGAGCATTAAACCCCAAGCTAGAGGCCCTTTTGAGCAGGAGGCCCTGTGCAGCTGTATTGGTCAAACACCCATGAAACTGGCCCTGGTTGCAAAGGAGAGAATTTATCACCGTTCAGAGCCAGAGAGGATGGTTTAGGCATGAGCAGGAGGGCCAGGAAGCAGGTTCCGGCTCTCAGCGGATTGGGAAGACTTGTCAACTTAAATCTACTTTGGAGGAAAACTCGGAATATTTTATTTTAGCATCTAGCCCAGATAAGCAGGGTAAAGGAATGAAATTTAGGAGTTTACCTTGTAAACTGTGCTATCAATCTCAGTTCAGGTAAGTAAGGTTTAGCAAAATATACTTGGTAAGTTCATCCAGTTTTAGTCTTCTGGGAAACTATCTTTGTATTTCCTTTCTTAGTTTGATTAGTAAAAATATCTTCAGAGGATTGCCAGACTTGATTTGGCTGAACAAAGAGAACAAGGTATTTTTCCACATTGAATTGGGCAGACAGGGCCTCAGCGTCTCTCTGGCCAAGGGCAGGGGAGGCTGGGACTGACTCACCCTGGTGTAGGGAGATCGGCGTGGCTCGATGGATGGTGGGGAACTCCAGGGGCTGTGGACGTGGTCAGCTGGGGGTGCTGCACCTTCTGGTCTGGACCACTTGCTCCTGCTGGCACATCATTATACACAAGGGGTGATAATCATGGAATGAGAGTGGTTTTCAACCTTCCCAAGCAGATTACACACGAGTGTGCATTTTCCTTCCCAGAAGTTATTTGAAGGCTATGCACACACCCTGATGATCCTGTGGGCCAGTGTGGTAGAGGAGAAAGAGTTTGGACTTTTAAAGGAGTCAGACCTGGAATAGAATTGTGGCTTTGCTGTGTTTACAGTTCCCGCCACCCCTTCCTTTCTCCCTCCCTTCTTTCCATTGTCCTTCCATCCTTCCATCTTTCCTCTCTTTTTCACTCCCTCCTTTCCCCTTCTCTCTTCCCTCCCCTCATTCCATCAATTCATTCACCAAATATTTATTGAATTCCTGCATTATGCTGGTCTGTGCTAGGTGCTGGGGATACAGTGGTAAACAAGGCAGACACTGTCCCTTCTCTGATGGAGCATACAGTGGGGAAGGCATTGAATAATTATTACTAGGGGGATGTGTGTAATGACAGGCAACCAACCAGATGCTGTGGAAGGATGTAGCACGAGGATTCAACCAGGGTGAGGGATCATGAGCAAGGTCCTCATTTCCTCATTGTCTTTTACTCTAAATGGTGAAAATTAGAGATAATGTATGTAAAGTGTCTAGCACCAAGCTTAGTTCATGATGACACTGTGACTACTCAAACCAGCTTTGGGATTCTTCTTGGGGAACTGTCACCAGAGTCAGTTTCAAGCTCCATTGATGGTCATTTCTTTATTATCCTGCCTTGCCTTTGCTTGTACTAACTATCTTTTCACCCTGGTAGACATTGCTGCCTCTCTGAGCCTGGGGTTCCCTGGGGGGCAGGGGCAGCAGTTACCCTCTTTGAATCTCCAGAGCACCTACAACAATGTCAAGCACATAGTAACTGCTCAATAAATGTTGCTGGATTAAAATGAGTTGAATAATGAAAATGGAAAAGAATCCCAGAGAAAGGGCACCAAGCAATCCAGAGAAGGGGAAAGTCTTATAGGAAGAAATTGCAACCTATCCTGCTGATCTGATATTATCTTTGTGACCTCTTGGGAGAATAAAAAACAACACATATCACACTTCTTGTCCATCTTTTCCTCTGATATCAGACAGAGAGGATTAATAAAAGAAAGAATATTTAGTTGGGGTTTTACTCCAAGGGATCCTTCTTAATTAAGTGGTGAGGCTTAATTAAAAATCCAGTTAATCATAATAAGCTGTTGCTGTTGTGTTCAGCAATAAGACACAGGCTTTCTGAGAACATGAAGCTACAGAAGCTCTGAGCTGCATGTAAGAGAAATATCCCCCAACCCTCCAAATAGACGGTGGATTTCTGAGCAGGGAATCCTCCTGCTGGGCTGGTTTGGGACTACTGTTTACAGGCTAATACACAGAGATAGACTTACCATGGAGCTAATGAAGCTTAAGCTTTGGGCCCGTCACTTGCATAGGCCCTACCAAAGTCATGGTAGGGGACCTCAGTGTATGTTTGGCCCTTTTCTTTTGTTTTGTAAAATTTGCAGTGGTAAGACACTTGTGTACTCTCTTCCTTAAAGAGGGTTTCCTTAAGCTTCAAGTCAACAAAGATGGAATTTCCCTACTAACATGTTTCCTAGGAAAAGTCTAGGGTGTAGGATGGAGCCCCGGTGGAGTGACATTAATAATGAGGATGATGTTGATGATGATAATGTAGGCATGACTGTACAGAAAGAAGAGCTGCACACAGCTCAGAGAACTTGTCGGAAAATTGTTTTGAATCAAAAATTAATGGAAAAGGACTGGTGAAAGTATCTAAAAGTCAATTTATCAAGATCAGAAGGCACACACTGACCCTAGGACCAGGGTCTTAAGCCAGGGTTCATGAAGGGGCTTCAGGGGCTCCATGAGCACCCTGAAATTGTAGGCAAATTTTTTTTGCATACAAAAAAATGTGCATTTCTTTTTTCTGGGAAGAGAAATTCTGCTCGCAAAGATGGAAAACTCTGAAATGGACATAATTGAGAATGGATTCTGTAAAATTATATTGTTCTAGTGAATAGAACAGAAAATGGTAGGAGAAACCACGATTTATAAGCAAACATAGTGCATGAAGTAGTCTTAATTCTGTCTTCATTGTCTCTTGTTTGAGTCCATGTCATGAGCAGGTGCAGTAAGACAGGCTGGAGGCAACCTCCAGCTTGTTGGGGGGTGCGGGTGGAAAGGGGAAGCTGTGCTAGAACCAACCCAGGGAGCAGAAGAAAGGAAGCCTAGAGCAGCCTCTCAGACTGCCTCCATTTGAGGGTCAACAGGCTCACAACTCATCAGAGAGGAGGCCAGAGAAGGTCAAGGGCACAAAGAGAAAGGTGTCCCCTGGGGATCTTCTGTTATGGTATAAGCTGATTGAGGGTTTCAAGATTTGGGATCCTGGCCAAATCTCCTTCATATCATGATTTTTCATATCGTGCATAAAGGCCAGAACCAGAGACTGAAAGAAAGAACTAGGAGAAAGATTTTTTTAAAAAAAGGATTCTTGATAACAAGATAGTACCTATTGCCTAGAGCTTCATCTTGACTAGAGGTTGAAAATAGTAGGTCTCAGGCCCAAAGAGGAAAGAACTCTGCTAGGGTCCTTATCAGCCCTACCAGGAACAGTAGGCTTGATCTTAGACACAGATGTGAAGTTAGGACCAGTTCAGAAGCTATGGCAAAGTCGAAATCACAAGATAAAGGCCAGACTGAGAAATGGGCTGGGAAGAGGGCTCTTTAGACTCCAAGGAAGGAGCCAGAGAGTTCATTGTTCATGGGGTCAGGGAGTGGCATTAGATCAGAACCAGATCTACAGCCAGAAACCAGGTGCCTGTCTGTAGTTTCCACCTACACACCCACTTGAGCCAGGTGCAGCCGCTTCCCTGCCTGCACCTGCAAGGCCTAGGCTGGCTGGGTCCAGAGTCTGGTCCCACCCCAGTTGGAGGGATGTCAGGAGCTTCCTGCCTAGGGAAAACATTTGACTCCAAATCAAGTTGTCCTTGCTATTTTTCCCTTGTCTGTGCCTGGCCACTGCAGCCTTGCTGCTCAGACTCCCAACCCCTTAGAATTCCCCCAGCCCAACCCAAGCCCTAATGTTTCATCCTGGCTTTTCCAGTCCCAGCCTCTTGCACTCTCCCTGCGATCCTTCAATCCCATCCTAGCACCTACATCAGGAAATAAGGCCAGCCCCAAATGCTGTCAGGATGGGGCAGGGGGGAGGATACTCAGGATGAGGGGTGGGAATACCTGAGGAAAGAAAGAATGGGGTAAAGGCTGTGACTCAGGTCATGTTAGAGAAATCGCCTCTTCCTTTATTCCCCAGTAGTGTCACTAACATGTTAATTCAAAATCCAAGAAGCCAAAAAGCTGGAGGAGCCTATGAGGAGTATGCATTTTGTCACTCTTGGCCCCTGAGCAAAGAATAAGGGACAGTCAGAAAGTCTCTATAATGTTCTGAGAGCACCTATCACAAAAGCCTATCTACTCAGATCATGTATGTTTCTGAAGAGTTATAACTTACATAAGTAGAGTCTATTTTCTTTCTCCAGTATAGGGTATATGTGCTAAATCTGGGCAAGGGTTAACCATTTCAGGAGATTGTATCAAACTTGGGTTTAACTTTTAAACAAGATGCTAAAAGGCATGTCTTAACTGTCATGTTGCATTGTGAATTTAGACATTAGATGTGGAAGCTCTGCCTCCCTGCTTTATAATCTACACAGGTGTACAGAGGACCTCAAAGCTAGTTCTAGAAGGAGGTTATTGAGAATTACCTCTGGGGAAAAAAGAAAGAAAGAAATCCCATAGAAGAGATGCTGAGAGAAGTGAACTAGGCCCTCCTTGAACAATTGCCTTTAGATTAATTTTAAAATTCCAAAATCTTCCTCTTGTGCTCTTGCTCAAGAAGAGGGACTCTCCCATTCCAAACACTGATTTCAGATTTGATAACCTCTATTCTTTTCTGAAAGTGATTCTAATAGAAAGTTTTCCCGGGGAAATTTTGGCATTACATTAGGCAGTTGAACAGGACCTGTAGCAGTTCTGTCTTCCAGCCTAGTACACTACACGTTCTCAGACATTGCTTCTTGCTATAATTTTATAGTGGAGAAACTAAAATGTGGTCATTTTAACATTTGCTTCTCTTCTATAAAAGCAATTAAATTAATGAGCATAGTATCCTTTTTTTATGAGATGGTGATGCTACCTAATTGACTAATGTTCAATAGGGTATGTACTTGAAGTTGTATTTTTCAGCAATGATGTTGAGGCTTGATTGTTGTTACCATATGGGAAAAAATTCCTCCTTCTAAATGTCAATATTTGAGTCCTACTAAAAGCTGAGGGGGATTTATACATTTAGCTTAAAGTATATTTTACTTCTTGGTATTTTCAATGAGTTGTGGCCAATGAATCATGAAAATGAAATCTTAAAACCCCAGGAAACCACCAGAAACCAAGCTAGGCATTTAGCATATCTCACAGTAATTATTCCCACCCTACTCCAAAAATGAAAATGTTTGTTTTCCCCGATTTGTTTGCTTTTCTTCATTTATTGACATTTTGGGAATTTCCAGATTAAATTGCCCATTCTACTGAGGGTAGGGTAACTGAAATTGGAGTTTGGAAAGTCCTGTTTAATTCAGCCAATCTCACTCTTTACCAGAGAACAGGAAAGATAGTAATTTTTCTCATATCATAGAGGTGTCTCACTTTTTTTTCTAGGAAAGACGATTTCTACTAAGCTTTTTTTTTTTTTTTTTTTTTTTTTTTAATTTAGAACTTCCAGCTTAACTTTCTGGTTAAAGTATCTACCAAGTTTAGTCATTCATTTTCCAGGTAATAACTAAAACAAGTCAATTTGTTTAACCATTTGTCATGTTACCTTCTAGATTGTCACATAGCTGAGCTACAGGTACCCTGTTTATTATTTCCCCCCATTTCTTCTTCTTTTTTTTTTTTTTTAAATTTAGGAAGTGCTTTTATTTATTTTATTTTATTTTTTTTAATTTTTTGTTTATTGCAGTAACATTGGTTTATAACATTGTAAAAATTTCAGGTGTACATCATTATACTTCTATATCTGCATAGATTACATCATGTTCACCACCCAAATACTAATTACAACCCATCACCACACACATGTACCGAATTATCCCTTTCACCCTCCTCCCTCCCCCCTTCCCCTCTGGTAACCACTAATCCAATCTCTGTCCCTATGTGTTTGTTTATTGTTGTTATTATCTACTACTTAATGAAGGAAATCATACGGTATTTGACCTTCTCCCTCTGACTTATTTCACTTTGCATTATACCTTCAATGTCCATCCATGTTGTCACAAATGGCTGGATTTCATCGTTTCTTATGGCCAAGTAGTATTCCATTGTGTATATATACCACATCTTCTTTATCCATTCGTACCTTGATGGGCACTTAGGTTGCTTCCAAGTGTTGGCTATTGTGAATAATGCTGCAATGAACACAGGGGTGCATGTACCTTTACAAATTGGTGTTTTCAAGTTCTTTGGATAAATACCCAACAGTGGAATAGCTGGATCATATGGTAGTTCTATCCTTGATTTTTTGAGGAATCTCCATACTGTTTTCCATAGTGGCTGCACCAGTTTGCACTCCCACCAGCAGTGGATGAGAGTTCCCTTCTCTCCACATCCTCTCCAACACATGTTGTTTCCTGTCTTGTTAATTATAGCCATTCTGACGGGCGTGAGGTGATATTTCATTGTAGTTTTGATTTGCATTTCCCTGATAGTTAGAGATTTTGAACATCTTTTCATGTGTCTGTTGGCCGTCTGTATATCTTCTTTGGAGAAATGTCTGTTCAGGTCTTTTGCCCATTTTTTAATTGGGTTGATAGTTTTTTTGTTGTTGAGATGCGTGAGATCTTTATATATTTTGGAGATTAAGCCCTTATCAGATGTATGGTTTGCAAATATCTTCTCCCAATTGTTAGGTTGTCTTTTCGTTTTGTTGATGGTTTCCTTTGCTGTGCAGAAGCTTTTTAGTTTGATGTAGTCCCATTTGTTTATTTTTTCTATTGTTTCCCTTGCCTGGTCAGACATGCTACTTGAAAATATGTTGCTAAGACCGATGTCGAAGAGTGTACTGCCTATGTTTTCTTCTAGAAGTTTCACAGTTTCAGGTCTTACATTCAAGTCTTTAATCCATTTGGAGTTAATTTTTGTGTATGGTGTAAGGTAAGGGTCTACTTTCATTTTTTTGCATGTGGCTATCCAGTTTTCCCAACACCATTTGTTGAAGAGACTTTCTTTTCCCCATTGTATGTTCTTCGCTCCTTTGTCAAAGATTAGCTGTCCGTAGATGTGTGGGTTTATTTCTGGGCTTTCGATTCTGTTCCATTGATCTGTGTGTCTGTTTTTGTGCCAGTACCATGCTGTTTTGGTTACTATAGCTTTGTAGTATATTTTGAAATCAGGCAGTGTGATACCTCCAGCTTTGTTCTTTTTTCTCAGGATTCCTTTAGCTATTCGGGGTCTTTTGTTGTTCCATATACATTTTAGGATTCTTTGTTCTATTTCTGTGAAAAATGTTGTTGGAACTTTGGTAGGGATTGCATTGAATCTATAGATTGCTTTAGGAAGTATGGACATCTTAACTATGTTAATTCTTCCAATCCAAGGGCACGGAATATCTTTCCATTTCTTTGTGTCTTC
Organism: Ceratotherium simum simum; assembly: GCF_057802395.1. Classification (NCBI taxonomy): domain Eukaryota; kingdom Metazoa; phylum Chordata; class Mammalia; order Perissodactyla; family Rhinocerotidae; genus Ceratotherium; species Ceratotherium simum. Next base: position 31,833,519 of record NC_141907.1, on the reverse strand, counting down.
TCAATTTCTTTCAGAAATGTTTTATAGTTTTCGGTGTACAGATCTTTCACCTCTTTGGTTAAGTTTATTCCTAGGTATTTTATTCTTTTTGTTGCAATTGTAAATGGGATGGTATTCTTAATTTCTCTTTCTGCTACTTCGTTGTTAGTGTACAGAAATGCAACTGATTTTTGTATGTTGATTTTGTATCCTGCAACTTTACCATATTCGTTTATTACTTCTAAAAGTTTTCTGGTGGATTCTTTAGGGTTTTCTATATATAAAATCATGTCATCTGCAAATAGTGACAGTTTCACTTCTTCCTTTCCAATTTGGATCCCTTTTATTTCTTTCTCTTGCCTGATTGCTCTGGCTAGGACTTCCAGTACTATATTAAATAGGAGTGGTGACAGTGGGCATCCTTGTCTGGTTCCTGTTCTTAGAGGGATAGCTTTCAGTTTTTCACCATTGAGGATGATATTAGCTGTGGGTTTCTCATATATGGTCTTTATTATGTTGAGGTACTTTCCTTCTATCCCCATTTTATTCAGAGTTTTTATCATAAATGGATGCTGTATCTTGTCAAATGCTTTCTCTGCATCTATTGAGATGATCATGTGATTTTTATTCTTCATTTTATTAATGTGGTGTATTACGTTGATTGATTTGCGAATGTTAAACCATCCCTGCATACCTGGAATAAATCCCACTTGATCATGGTGTATAATCTTTTTAACGTATTGTTGTATGCGATTTGCTGGTATTTTGTTGAGGATTTTTGCATCGATATTCATCAGTGATATTGGCCTGTAATTTTCTTTTTTTGTGTTGTCCTTGTCTGGTTTTGGTATCAGGGTAATGTCAGCTTCGTAGAATGAGTTAGGGAGCTTCCCTCCCTCCTCAATTTTTTGGAAGAGTTTGAGAAGGATAGATATTAAGTCTTCTTTGAATGTTTGGTAGAATTCACCAGGGAAGCCGTCTGGTCCTGGACTTTTATTTTTGGGGAAGTTTGTGATTACTGTTTCGATCTCCTTACTGGTCATTGGTCTATTCAAATTCTCTACTTCTTCTTGATCCAGTTTTGGAAGGTTGTATGATTCTAAAAATTTATCCATTTCTTCCAGATTGTCGAATTGGTTGGCATATAGCTTTTCATAGTATTCTCTTATAATCTTTTGTATTTCTGAGGTGTCTGTTGTAACCTCTCCTCTTTCATTTCTGATTTTACTTATTTGTGCCTTCTCTCTTTTTTTCTTGGTGAGTCTAGCTAAAGGTTTGTCGATTTTGTTGATCTTTTCAAAGAACCAGCTCTTGGTTTTATTAATTTTTTCTATTATTTTTTTGGTCTCTATTTCATTTATTTCTGCTCTGATTTTTATTATTTCCCTTCTTCTACTGATTTTGGGCTTTGTTTGTTCTTCTTTTTCCAGTTCTTTTAGGTGCATTGTTAGATTGTTTATTTGAGATTTTTCTTGTTTGTTGAGATAGGCCTGTATCGCTGTAAACTTCCCTCTTAGAACCACTTTTGCTGTATCCCATAAATTCTGGCATGTCGTATTTTCATTTTCATTTGTCTCCAGGTATTTTTTGATTTCTTCTTTGATTTCTTCGTTAACCCAGTCGTTGTTCAGTAGCATTTTGTTTAATCTCCACGTATTTGTGGCTTTTCTTCCTATAGTTGATTTCTAGTTTCATACCATTAGAAAAGTCAGAAAAGATGCTTGGTATTATTTCAATCTTCTTAAATTTATGGAAACTTGTTTTGTGACCTAATATGTGATCAATCCTGGAGAATGTTCCATGTGCATTTGAAAAGAACGTGTATTCTTTGGTTTTTGGATGGAATGCTCTGTATATATCTACTAGGTCCATCTGTTGTAGTGTGTCGTTTAAGGCCAATGTTTCCTTATTGATCTTCTGTTTGGATGATCTATCCGTTGGTGTAAGTGGAGTGTTCAAGTCCCCTACTATTATTGTGTTACTGTCTATTTCTGTTTTTATGTCTGTTAATAATTGCTTTATATATTTAGGTGCACCTACATTGGGGGAGTAGATATTTACAAGTGTTATATCCTCTTGATGGATTGTTCCCTTGATCATTATGTAATGCCCTTCTTTGTCTCTTTTTACAGTTTTTGTTTTAAAGTCTATTTTGTCTGATATGAGTACTGCTACCCCAGCTTTCTTTTCATTGCCATTTGCGTGGAGTATCTTTTTCCATCCCTTCACTTTCAGTTTGTGAGTGTCTTTAGGTCTGAAGTGTGTCTCTTGTATGCAGCATATATATGGGCCTTATTTTTTTATCCAGTCAGCCACCCTATGCCTTTTAGTTGGAGCATTTAGTCCATTGACGTTTAAAGTAGCTATTGATAAGTATGTACTTACTGCCATTTTTTAACTTTTTTTTTTTTCCTCAGTGTTTTAGTAGTCCTTCTCTGTTCCTTTGTTCTTCTATACAGAATTGATGGTCACTTTAGTTTGACCTCTGTCTGAAAGCTGTACTCTTTAACTCCCCTCCTCCCTCCTTTTATGTTTTTGATATCATATCTAACCTCTTTTTTGTGCATTTGTATCCATTACGTTCTTATCATGGAAATAGATAATTTTTCCTATTTGTGGTCTTCTCTTTTCCCCTTAAATCAGTCCCTTTAACATTTCTTGTAGCACTGGTTTCTTGGTGACAAACTCCTTTAATTTTTGCTTGTCTGGGAAATTTTTGATCTCTCCTTCCATTTTGAATGATAACCTTGCTGGGTAGAGTATCCTTGGCTGTAAGTTTTTTCCTTTTAGCACTTTAAATATATCGTGCCATTCTCTTCTAGCCTGTAAGGTTTCTGCTGAGAACTCAGCTGATAGCCTTATGGGGTTTCCTTTGTATGTAACTTGACATTCTCTTGCGGCTTTTAGGATTCTCTCTTTATCTTTAATTCTGGACATTTTGATTATGATGTGTCTTGGTGTGGGCCTCTTTGGGTTTATCTTGTTTGGGGCTCTCTGTGCTTCCTGTACCTGGATGTCTGTTTCCTTCCTTAGGTTAGGGAAGTTTTCATCTATTATTTCTTGAAATAGATTCTCTGCCCCTTTGTCTCACTCTTCTCCTTCCGGGACACCTATAACATGGATGTTAGTGCGCTTGATGTTGTCCCAGAGGTCCCTTAGACTGTCCTCACTCTTTTTAATTCTTTTCTCTTTTACCTGTTCAGCTTGGCTAATTTCTTCTAGTCTTTTGTCCAGCTCGCTGATCCGTTCTTCTGTATCCTCTACTCTGCTTTTGAGTCCCTCTAGTGAATTTTTCATTTCCAGTATTGTATTCTTCATTTCTGATTGGTTCTTTTTTATATCTTCCATTTCTTTGTTGACATTCTCACTGAGTTCATCTATTCTTCTCCCCAGATCAGTGAGCATCCTTAACACTCTTAGTTTGAACTCTCTGTCGGGTAGGTTGCTCATTTCTGTTTCACTTAGTTCCTTTTCTGGAGTTTTGTCCTGTTCCCTTACTTGGAATGTATTCTTTTGCCTCCTCATTTTGCCTCTTTCCCTGTGCTTGTGTCTATATATTAGGTAGGTCAGCTATATCTCCTGCTCTGGGATAGGTGACCTTATGTAAGTGATGGCTTAGGAGGCTTCCAGTGTGCTTCCCTCAGTTCTCAGTGTTCCAGGGGTGACCCCTATGTGGGCTACCTGTGTCCTTCTGTTGTGGCCTGTTTGCTCTCCCTGTAGGTGCCCAGGGAGGCTGAGTTATGCTCCTGGCCAGCTGTTGTAATGCTCAGCTGCTTGTAGTTGTTGTGGGCCCTTCAGTCTCTTTATCAGGTGTGGGGAGCCCCAGCACAGTTGGCTGCAAGTTCTAATACCACATTTGTGTTGCCGTATTTCTTTTAAGTGAGTAGGCCCCCAGCGTGGCAGGTTGTTAGGCTCAGGGCCTTACAATTGCTGTAAGCCTCTAGCCTATTAGGTCTCTTGTCAGCTCTCTGAGGATTGCAGCTGGGTGGGGCTGCCCTCAGGCACAGGAGCACCCAATTGTTTCAGGCTTTGGAAGGTGGGGCAAACCCCCTATGTGGGTCTTTGAGAAGCACAAGTCTTCTGCAGCTGACAAGCCCTGTTGCCCACAGGTCCACACACACAGTCCACACAGTCCTGTCCCATGTGCACGCCCCGACCTCCCCAAGCGGATCCAGTCTCTCCACGGCGGGAGCCCCACACACTCCACCCGCTGCTTGTGCACACCCTGCCCCACTCAAGTCGGCTCAGTTGCCAGGCTGCAGAGAATCCAGTCACCAATCTATGCAGGCCCACAAGTTGGCTGAGGGCTTGTTGTTGGGTGGGGCCAGTCTCTAGGGTGGGCTGCCCACCCTGGTTGAGCTGGATTAAATTGGTGCTCTAGCGGGTGGGGCAGACCCTGGGCTAGCAGGCCTCAGGGAGAACTCCAACGGCGTCTGTGTCAGCACGCCCACACCAGGCCACAACAATGGCCGCCGCCAATGTCCCAGTCCCTGGAGAGGTCTCACCCCTCACCGAGATGCACTCAGGGCCTATTAGGTGAGTCTCTTTTCACCACAGCACTGTGCACCTTTCTTTCTGGTGATTTTAGGATGCTTTCTGGAACGGGTGAGTTTGCGCGTGGGCCCTTTAAGAGCCGGTTTTAGTTTCTTTGTGAACTGGGTTTTCTGGGGGTGCTCCCCAATGTTTTAGTAGCAGGCACAGTCAGATATTATGCCGCTGGTCTCGCTTGTGCTGGGTCCACAAAATGCCCACAGAGGGGGCGCTCCCGGCTCAGGGCCCCCTCCTCCAGGGAGGGTGCGTACCTGTGAGCTGCTCCCGGCGGCCGTGAAGCTGGCGGCTTGTGAAGGCGGCGTTTTTCCTCTCCAGAAGGGAGTCTCTGCCTCTTCCACCTCGGTTAGGATTGTCCGTTGTTGCAGGAGTTCCTCTCATCCAGTTTTCAGTTCTGTCTCAGGGGTAATTTTTCCACGAGTAGTTGTAAATTGGCTGTGTCCACGGGAGGAGGTGAGTTCAGAGTCTGCTTACGCCGCCATCTTGACTCGAGATCCCCCCCATTTCTTCTTATTCTTGCTAGCTATCCCTAATTTCCTTTAATTTGGGTGACTTGTAGTTTGCATACTTTCCCATGGCAGAGACTTTTAGTTTTCTTTCTGTGTCCATTCTCCCCTTGTTCCTAGTAATAGGACCCACTTCTAGTTTTAGCAAAGTACAGTGTTGCACCCTCTTCCCCTCACCCCCAAAGTAGAATTTACATTTCCCAGTCTTCCTTGCAGCTTGTTGTGACCATGTGACTAAGTTCTCACCAGTAGAATGGAGCAGAAGTGATGAGCACAACTTGTGTTCACTTCCATATAAGAACATTGCTCACCCTTCACTTCCACTCTTTCTCTGTAGGCTAGAGCTTGGATGTGGCATTAGTGAGCCAGCTGTAGCCATACAGACATGGGCAACATCCTAGGGGACAGGAAAAGCTTTAAAGTAAAAGAAGTCTCAGTGCCTGGACAAACCACCCACCTGCCCTGGACCACCTGCCTGTCTCTAGGCTGTTACATGAGAGAAAAATAGATTCCTCTCTTACGTGAACAATTGTATTTTGAAGTCTTTTATTACAACAGCATAAGTGATGCCCTAGCCCTGATAATAAATTTCTTAAAAGAGAAGATGCTACTACTGTACTCTATGCTAGTCAGATCTTACTTAGCGGGTAGTATTCCTATCTGTGGACACATTTGAAGAGACATAAAGACAAAACAGAGGTTTTCAGATGAGAGAAACAAGAACAAAGGGATTCAAAGTTGAAGAGCAGGAGTTCTATTTTCAAACGTCTGAAGAGCTGGCATGTGGAAGAATGATTCACCTCATTCTGTGTGGTTTTCGTGGATAGAGTAGGATTCAAGGTGGAAACAGATTTTGCTGAAGACGAGGAACATTCCTGGCTGTCAGATATGCATAGAAATGGAAAGGGCTACCCTGGTGGCATTGGGTTCCCTGCCCATGGAGACGTCTTAACAGAGCCGGGATAACTGTTTGGCTGGATTTCACGACTATGTGTCATGCATGTATAGTACACAAATTGTCTCAAATTATTAGAACAACACTAAAAATTATATAGTTTTATCTCCATTTGATAGAAAAGGAATCTAAGTCTCAGACAAAACTTAGACAAAACTTGCCAAAGGTCACTTGCCAAAAGTCACAGAGCCAGATAGTAGCAGGGTCCATGTTCTTTTTACTGATCACCATTAAAGTTGATTTACAAAATGGCTTACAAATTTCTTCCAAATCTGAAATTCCATGAGTCCCCTGGAAAACTGTCTTTCCCAAATCTTTGCTTAAATTCTGAGGTATCAGAGCCAGAGACTAAAGATTGGTGTGCCTGATCTCCTAAGTTTTAACCTAGTAGCAAAGTTACTTTGAGACATCCTATATGTGTCAGAGATTGCCAGCTGATCACCAATCCATTTTCTCTTCTTTCTTGGCACACAATGAGAATACAATTTCCAACTTCCCTTGCAGTGGAATGTGAGTGAAAATGTTGTGGGCCACTCTCAGATCCAACCTGTAGAAACCTCTCACATACTTTATTCTTCTCCTGCTGGATATTGGCACATGGAGTGACCTTGATGTTGAGTGTTGAAGATGAGAGAATTTCTCCTTCAGCCTTGGTCCCTGAACAATGTGTTGAGTAGAGCCCCCTGGCAACCGAAACTGCTTTGGACTGTGTAAGTGAGGGAGGCATAAAACTGTGTTTGAGCCATTTTATATTTTAGCGTCTATCGGTAACAGCAAGTAGCCTACCGTCTCTAATGCTCTTTATCCTCAGCCACTAAATATCAAGAATTGTCTAACTTGATCCTACGACTATGTGCAGGGTCACCGTATTTACTGACAACTCTACTGGGCTGAACTTTTTGAAACTGCAGGTATTTGACTCCTTTTGACTAAAAAAAGCAGAACTTTAATATAGTTCAACCTAAAATAATAGAAGATAATCTGATTCCTTTCACCTCTCACTCTTTTGACCTCCGTACAACTCTGCCCAATTGATAAAGAGTGATCAACTTCTTTATACAACATCAAAGAAGTTTCAAATACAGACTCCCTTTGATAAAGGTTTGCCAAAAGTTTGTCATATAGCAGCCTGTGGTACAGTCCACTGATTTATGTTGTTGGATTCTTCATTATTTTTCTTTCTTTCTTCTTTTTTTTAAATTTAAATGTCAGGAAATTTCTCATGGAAGAAAATCTAGATTTCCAGATTATTTCACAAATCAGAAGATTTAGCAACACTCATATCACAATCAGCAGGTACCCGAGGATCCTCTTTAGGTAGGTCACACCTTCTCTAGGTCTCCACAGACCCAACGCTCCCCTTTTATCCCTAACACTGACATGCATATCACATGCCGCATATCTTTGGGACGTGAATTTTTTTATACCTGGCCCTACAGGTCATTTGTGCTTGCACTCCCTATTAACACAGAGGCAAAGTCAATGATGAACAAGGAACTGCTACCCTGAGAACTGCTTTTGAACGAGTTAGAATGCCTTTGGAAGACAGCGAATCCTTCACGGGCATTGGCAGGAAGAGTCAGGAAAAGTCTTCCCATTATTATTGGGTACTGGTTCTACTTGTGGAGACATATACCTAGGATTTCAAAATTTATTCTCTTCGGTCTCCAACTTTCTTTCTGTAACATAAAATGTAGGACATAAAATGAAGTATTGTGAAAGAGAAGAATAGAATTTTGCTATTCCGTTTTTGACTGAAAGCCCAAATAGCTATATTGATTGGTTTGACTCCACCAGAGGGTTAAGCAGTTTCCTTCCTCATCCCCAAATCCCCAACTGTGTTGAGCTGCAGTTGTCACCATCAGCCTCTTGAATGTTGTGCAGGCTCAGGTGACACACTCATCAGCTGGGAAGCAGCAGAGCAGAGGGCTAGGAGCTGGAGAAGCAGGGACAGAGGAGCTTCACCTTGACCCAGGGGTGGACATCTATGCAGGTGGGTTCCAGGGCTCTGACAGTCATGGGATGATGCTTCAGCAGGTGTCTTGCTTGTTTTCAAAGCTCTGGAATATGCCAAGGGTGAGGTTTTCTATAAATGTGTACATGATTTTCATATACAAAGGTTTCTGTTTCCAAAAGTCTAAAGAACAATGAGTACAAAGTAGATGACTGACCTCCCAGAGAGTTTTCTATGCTCATGGTGTGAATTGGAGGAGGGAGGTGGATGAGGTAGGGCAGTCAAGGCAAATACTTGAAGCTGGTTTTGCCCAATTTGCAACATGGGTACTACGAAGTAAGCATGATAATTTGAGGTGGTAGACAAGTGTACATTTTAACATGTTAATAGTATGATGTTTACCGTGTATTAGAACAAAAACCATACAACAATATCACAAATCTGTGATTACATTAATATAAATGCTCAGGGTGAATAAAAGAAAACTTAGGCTTTTTAAAGGAAAATATTAGGTTAAATAAGAATACAGGGACTTCTACTTCCAATCAAGATAGAATAACCGGGACCAGATTTATCCTCTTGCCCGAAATAGCTGAAAATAAAATATACATATGAAACAACAGTACTTAAGATATCGGACAACAGGCAATGATGAGTCGTGATCTCTGATTGACAGGAGACAAATGAGGTGAGCCCTACGACTACCTGAGCTCTTATTACCTGGAGAAAGTTTCCAGGTCATGGCGCAGGAATGGAGAACCCAGGCAAGGCTGGGTAGTAGTTTCCCTGGGTCACAGAAACAGAGCTGGGAGTCCAAGGAAGCCAGGCTATCTGTAAGCAAAACCCACCAACCAAACAACCCTTTGATCTCTATCTCATACCAGATACAAAAATTAACTCAAAATGGATCATAGACCTAAATGTAAAACACAAAGCTATAAAACTTCTAGGAAAAATATGTGAAAAATCTTTGTGACCTTGGGTTAGACAGACATCCTTTAGATACAACACAAAAAGCACAACTCATAAAAGAAAAAAAATTGATAAAATTTATCAAATTTTTGTTTTATCAAAATTAAGACCTTCTGCTCTTAGAAAAGCACTATTAGAAAAATGAAAAAAGTCACAGACTGAGAGAAAACATTTGAAAATCTCATATCTGGTAAAGGACTTGTGGCCAGAATACATAAAGCACTCTCAAAAACTCAATAAGAAAGCCAACAACCCAAGTACAATTGGGCAAATGGTTTGAATAGACATTTCACCAAAAAAGATATATGAGTAGTCAATAAACTCGTGAGAATATGCTCAATATCGTTAGTCATTAAGGAAATGCTAGTTGAAACCATAATGAAATACTACTACACACCTATTAGAATGGTTAAAATTAAAAAGACCAACCACACAAAGTGTTGGCAAGTATATGGAGCAACAGGAACTCTCTTGCACTGCTAGTGGGAATGAATTATGGTACAATAAATTCGAAAAACAGTTTCAAGTTAAATATACACTAACTCTATGATTCATCCATTTCATTGCTGCATATACAAAAGAAATGATAGCATATATCCATACAAAGACTAGTACAAAGACATTCATAGTAGCTTTATGTATAATAGCCAAATATTGAAAAGAACTCAAATGTCCATCAACAGATCTATGGATAAACAAATTGTGGTATGCCCATACAATAGCAAACTTCTCCGTCATAAAAAGAAATGCATTTCTGATACATACAACATGGATGAATTTCAAAACAATTATACTGAGTTAATGAAGCCAGACAAAAAGTAAATGCTGAATGATCCCATTTATGTAAAATTCTAGAAAGTGGAAACTAATATATAGTGATAGAAAGAGATCAGTGGTTGTCTATGGTCAGAGAGGGGTGGGAGGGAGTGATTACAAAGTTGTACAAAGAAACTTTTGGGGGTGATTCATATGTTCAGCATCTCGATTGTGGTGATGGTTTCATAGGTTTATATGCATGTCAAAACTCATCAATGTATACATTAAACATGTGCAGTTAATTGTATATCAATTATACCCCAATGAAGCTGTTAAGAAAATATGACTATAGCTGGGTATGGCAAAAAATTGAAGGTTGAATGACGAAGTTTTGGAAACACAGCTTGAACTTACCCTCTTTGTTCTCTTTTACCCATCCTTCCTCTCTTATTCTCTTGTTCTTGTCCCTCTTTCTCTTTCTTCTCCCCAGGTTAGAATAGGTGATAACAGTTTTGGACCACCATGTATGAGAAGTCCTTGGCCTCAATATAAGAAAGGACTTGCTGACAATTTTTGCTGTCTAAAGATGGAATAAGCTGTTTCATAAAATAGAGAGATCTCCATCTGAGGGATCCCTCAGCATAGACTAGATGAACACTTGACAGGGATATAGTAGCATCAGATGGGCTGTTGGGCCATATCAGTGGCTTTCAAGCTTTTGTTTTCTTTTTTATACCATTAAAACTCTTTCTACAAATGAGTGAAATCTTAGGTAGAAGACAAATATTTAGAGAAGACAAATGAAGCAGTCCTTTGAAAAAGTTGGGGGCTCAGAGTCTTGCCTTCTTGGCCCCATCTTTCACCTACTGTTGTGGCCCATCTACATCTCCTTGGGGAGTGGACTCTTGTTTGTTACAACTCTGAAATTCTATAAACGAAGAAAGTTTAGTTGCAGTGGGAGTAATTTAGGGCCATGAATGAGAAGGTTTTGCCCAAACCACCCCAGTGAGAGCAGGGGTTGAGGTGAAGGTCTGACCACATCTTAATCATCTGAGAAAAAGTGGAGCCATTTGCAGTAGAAAAGGCAGTTATGTTCTTTTCAAACAAATTCTGTAATTATAGCATTGATAATCTTTTTCCCAGAGGGAGTGTAATACAGCTACTATTTATCCAGAGGTACCAGCCCTTTTTCCTCTTCACTTTCTGAGAAAGAAAGAGTTTCAAATAATGGTTTGGTTTAATAACAGTTTGGTTTGTTCTGTTTCTCTGTAGACCGTGCATTTTTTCCTCCCTTTAACCCTGAACATGCCAATTGTGTTTGACCACACTTGAGTCAATAAGATAAAGGATGCTCTTTTTTCATTAATAAGACTGGTAAAAGTAATCATAGTGAGCATTTACTGATCACTGCATGATGGTTAATTTTTATGTGTCACCTTGGCTGGGTACCCAGACGTTTGGTCAAACATTATTCTGGATGTTTCTGTGAGTGTGTTTTTGGATGAGATTCACATTTAAATTGGTGGACTTTGAGTAAAGCAGATTGCTCTCCATAACGTGGGTGGGCCGCATCCAATTGTTGAGGGCCTGAATAGAACAAAAAGCAGACCTCCTCCCAACAGGAGGGATTCTCCAGCAGACGGCCTTTGGACTTCATCTGTAACATCTGCTCTATATTTAACTGCTTTTGGACTCATACTGTAACTCTTTCCTGAATCTCCAGCCTGTCAGCCTCCCCTATCAGATTTTGAACTTGCCAAGCCTCCACAATTGTGTGAGCCAATTCCTTAAAATAAATCTCTGTATTTATATATGTATCCTACTGGTTCTGTTTCTCTGGAGAACTCTGACTAATACACGTTGTGATAAGTATTTCAAATATATTAATTCATCTAACTTTCTTAACAATCTTATGAAGTTTGAACACAATACTTTAAGAGGTATTACTGTTTCACAGGTAAGGGAATGAGGCTTAGTGAGAGAAAGTGATTTGCCCAAGATCTTCCAGCTAGTAGGTGTGATTATAGCTCCAAGTCCGTGGACTGAGCCACTTTGCTTTACCACCCTAGCCAGCCCTTGACATGTTTTGACCTTAGTGATACTGAACAGGCCTCACCAGCCCATCTGGAACCTGACTTTGACCCAGACCCTGTCCTCCTGTCAGGGGGTGCCTGGGAGGCTGCTTCGTGTATGCCTGGGAGCCTGACACACCTGACCCTCTCTGGTAAGTTCAGGCATGAGTCTTCACTTGCCAAGCCTCAACTTCCTCATCTCCAAAAGGAGTGTAAATCACTTCACCATCTTGTTGTGAGGATTCGATGTGAGTATATAGAGGATCTATCTCATCTCCTGCACACGGTAGGTGCTCAAATGCAAATGTGCTCCCCTTCCCATCATGTTCTCATATGGATGGACATGACACCAGTTCACTACAGCTGGATCTTGGACACTCTGGACTGCTTCTAGAGTGAGTCCTTCTGGATACCACCAGTGTTAGTCTGCTAGGGCTGCCATAACAGAATACCACAGATTGGGTGGCTTAAACAACAGAAATTTATTTCTCACAGTTCTGAGGGCTGGAAGTCCAAGATCAAGTTCTCAGCAGGTTTGGTTTTCCCTGAGACCTCTCTCTCCATGGCTTGCAGATGGCCACCTTCTCGCTGTATCCTCACATGGTCTTCCCTCTGTGTGCACTCCCGTGGTATCTCTTTGTGTTCAAATTTCATCTTCTTATAACAACCACAGTCAGATTGCATTAGGGTCCACCCTAACGGCTTCATTTTAACTTAGTCATCTCTTTAAAGGCCCTATCTCTAAATACAGTCACATTCTGATATACTGGGGGTTCAGGCTTCAACATATGAATTTCCTGGGGACACAATTCAGCCCATAATACCATCTTACCCTCCAGGTGCCGAGGACCTATTGCCTAGGACGACCCTTCGTCTCTTTCACTATTGAGATTTATGCACAGGACCTTTTCTGCCTGGCTATCTCTTCAAACTTTCTGTCAGTTTGGCACTATTTCTTCAGGATTATGCTAAGGGACCAGCTAATCTGACCCCAAATTAAAGGCAAGTAGTTCACTCAAGTTCTATGAAATTGTCTTTCTCCAATGGTTATGGAAAGCCAATCAGAACAAGTGTCAGGCACATAGAAATTGCTTTACGTTCTTCGTCTGTAAACTGGACCCCAAATCCCCCTCTACTACCAAACACACATGTAACACACACACAGACAGCCTACTAGAAAAATACTCTGGGAGCAGGGCGGCATTTTGAAATATTCTTCAAATAACAATTTACATGTATATGTGCATGTATATGTACGTGTATGTGTATATATGTATATGATGTCACGACAGCCACTACTCTTGACTCCATCTGTCCCTATTTGTTTTGGTTGCTCTCTGAGAAAGCAACTCCTGTTCACACTATGGATCCTATTAATTCTGTCCCTATGCTTATTGTGCCTTAGCATTTTTTTCCCTCCTAACATCATAAGTACCCAAGAGAGAGGATCTGGTTAAGTTGGTTACCGTCCAATATGGAACACCTCTACTGGTAAGAGTTTTGAGGCCAGAATATCTTCATGGGCCACAAGTCTTCCTGATGTCTAACCTACTTCTGGTTGCCTTTGGCTGAAACACTAATACTGGGTCCAATCTGGGATGCTTAGGAAAGTAGGATCTCATGTTACAAACATAGTGACTTACTTAGAAGGGACCCAAGTGACCAATGTCCTAGCAAGAGGGTGTAGGAAGCCAAGTACCAAACTCTGTGGATCCCTCTGGGGTTCTCAGAGGCCCCTTGTGAAGACTCATATCACGTCAGCAGAGTAGCTGCCATATTGGCAAATCTCACTTCCTTTTGCTGGTAGCCTGCTCCAGAGTATTCATGATTCATTTCAGAGAACAAATGTATTTTCCAATGCCAAGAATGAAATTTTACAAAACTGAGTAAAACATAGACCTCTGTTTTTATGTCATCTGAAATCATTTAATTAAGATAAAAAACCAAATTACTAAGAGTAAAGTGTGTGCAAAGAGGATAATTTGATAATCTGGAGGAAAAAGAAAACCTACAGGGAAAAGCAATCAGGAGTCTGAGAAGTCGTCCCCATCCTCCTTTTTCTCTTTTTGTCTTTTAAGCAACATTTTAGATGGAGTGTGGACTTGGAGTTAAACTTAAGCAAAGAATAAAGGGAGCGGGAAATCAATGAGAATCACATCTTAATGAAAGCTCTTCTAAAATGGTCCAAGAACCCATAAGGGACTCATTCGTATTGGATTTCTGAAAGTCAGCGGACAGGACCTGAGCTTGGAACCCAGTGACTGATGCCTGCCATCAGCAGCACCTCTGTTCCTTTCCTCCCTTGAAGTCTGAGACAAATTTTCCCTCATTCAACAAGCTCTCAATCATGTTCATGAAGTCAAGACTTCAAATGGGGCATAATTATAACTCTAATAGCTGCTCCAGGTAGAACTGATTCTCATGATGTGGGATCTCGGCAGCAGTTTAATTACTTTAGGGTAATGATGCGAATCTCAGTGAGGGGCCAGTTTTGGCATTGCTGGCTGTTATGTGCAATAATTAATGTGATTAAGTGGGCTGCTTTACAAACTCTTTTAGTCCCCTCTCTATACTAATATTTGGGGCTTGCCTTTGAAACTATTGTTTGGGCAAAGTTTCCTTCCCTTTGTTTTCCTCTGGAGGGCAGGATATATTCCTGAAAACACAGGTATCTTTATTGATAAAAAATATTTTCTGGAAACTTTTTGCAGAGATAAAGCAAAGGAGGGGCTTATTTGCTTTCTTTGTCATCTTTCTCTTGTCTCCTTTCCTCACTTGTTCATTGTTTGTTTTGTTGCCTTTGCAACTTTGTATAATTTTAAGGCTCTTCAAAATGAATTCACGTTTCTGAGCAATGATACAAAGACTTCAGCGAATAATGATAACAATTTATGTTTAAGTTGATTGCTTACTGTGTGCCAGGAATTGCTATAAGTGTTTTACTTGTCTTATTTCACCTCATCAAAATAACTGAATAATTTCCATTTCATAGGTAAAAATACAAAAGTCTATACAGATTAGCATCTGACCCATAGGAGAGTAGCTATTAAGTCATGGCACAGGGATTGAAATCTAGGTCATCTGTGACCCCACAGGGGGAGCTTTTTCACTAACTTCTACTGAAATCTGATAGTTGTGAAAGTAACTTCTCTCTCTCAAAATAACAACCATTCCTGCAATTGATATCTTGCAACATACGTATGTTGAGCATTTATTATGTGCCAGGACCATGTTGGAGGCTCAGGGCACAAGACACAGCCCCTGCCCTCAAGTAGTCCCGTCCTTCTGGAGGTGATTACAGTGAGATAACTGCTGTGGTGGGAAAGCACAGACAATGTCTTAAAATAATGTTAATGTGGGTCAGTCAGAAGGATTTGATGTGTGCCTGAAAAATCCCTGGTAATTTCAGCCACTGGATTATTTCTTGCAAAAGTGTGAAGAAAAGTCAAGGAGTATTACATAGATGATAGCCTCATATCATCAGGCTATATCCTGTGGTCAAATGAAAAGCCTACAGGGTCCTGGAATTGCATAGACCTGGCTTCAAGTTTTTGTTGGGTCCCTTATTAGCTGTGCGACCTTAAGCAATTTACTCAAACTCTCTGAACTTCTGTCTTCTCACCTATGAAAATAGATGATTACAGATCTTACCTTCCCTGGTTTTTTAGACCAGGGGCCAGCAAAACTTTTTCTTAATGAGACAGATAGTAAATATTTTAGTTTTTGCTGGCCATACAGTCTCTGTCACAACTACTCAAGTCTGCCAATGTAGTGCAAAAGCAGCCATAGACAATATATAAATGAAGAGGTGTAGCTCTGTTCCAATAACACTTTATTTATAAAAACAAAGGCTGGATTCGGCCGATGGGCTATAGCTTGCCAACCCCTGGTTTAGAGCATTAAATGAGAAGTTGAAAGAAAAAAAAAAAAAAACCCAACATATAAGGATTTCTAGTATACTGTAGGTGCTCAATAGTTGTTCATTTTCCTTCCTTCTTGCAATTCATTTCATTAGGCTGATGGGTCACAAAGATGCACTTAATCCCTGTATCTCTCTCTTGAGGCGCTCACACTCCAGTTGGGATGACAAGACATAGAAAATACAGACAGCGAAACAATTTTACAAGTGCTAGTTGTGAGAGGAACAGAGTAAACCATAAAGTTATAGGAATTGAGTGAAGGGAACAGCTTCCATAGGAGAAATGGTTAAGGTTAAGTCAGGAAAGAAGAAAGGACTTCCAGGTAGGGCATCCAAAGAAGGGGGGATGCTCTAAGTATTTTCAGAGGAAGCTGAGTGGACCTGTTTGTCTAAAGAAGAGAGGGTGCATATGAGAAGAGTAAGTGGAGGCCGAGTTTAGGTGGGGAGGTAGGGGGGCTGAATGTTGGGTTCAGGAGTTTACATCTTATTCTGTAGATGTCAACGAATGTGCTATTAAGGGTTTTTGGCGAGAACATAGGGGATGCTCAATAGATATTTGTTGAATGAATGAATTCATCTGAAGTGATTTACATGATGCTTGGGCAGAAAATGGCAGCCGAATGATCAGGGGTTAAGGATTCAGACCAGGGTGATGGCAGTTAGAATCGGCCAGAAAGGACATATCAAAAAGACGCTGAGAAGGAAGACTGGACGTGACCTGATGACTGAACTCCAGGCAAGAGAGAGGGCTAGTTAGAGGTGATGCTGAGGTTTAAGTCTGGTGGCCAGGAGAACAGTGTTGCTCATGATAGAATAAAGGATGTCAGGGAGGCTGCTTTTTGGAGGAAACATCATGAATTAGCCTTAGGTACTTGAATTTAGGGTCCCTGAAGAACATCCAAGTGGAAGTGTTTAGTACAATAAGATGGGCTCAAGAAAGATTGAATCTGGAAGCACAGATTTAAACATCAGCCTCAAAAAGAGATGGCTCCTGAGAACGGATGAAGTCTTGATTCTGGATGAGGCCTGAAGATCAAAGTAAGGACCTGGTGTAGGGACACAGTCAGAGACACGGGTTCTCCTTGGAAGTTCAAAAGCATCTCTCTAGTTCATCCTGAATATTATGGCAATAGAAGCTCTGAGAGATTGGCAAGGTCTCATAGCATTTTTTTTTTAATCTAAAAACAAAGATCAGGAAAAGAATTAGATAAATCCTGGGATTCTGAGGTACAGAAACTTCTCCCATACTATCCTGAAGAGAAGACACCAAGTGTGAACTCCTGAACTATTTAAGTCCTAACACGTAAGCCCAGTATAGGGTAATCCCACTGAGCTCAGTTAATACAAGACATGGAAGTGTGTCACCAATAATAATGATCAAACAACTCTCAGACATTCTCAGCACTTTTCCAAATGTGGTTAATTCAATCATTACTTGGCAAAGCTACTTTCAGATATAGACCCTAATTTGTCGCTCTGTTAAATAAATACAATTTTATGCCAAATCTTAAACAATTCTCAGTAGATCTCAAGTCGATCTATCTCTCTTGTCTTGCAACTTTTCTTACTACTGCTGTGAGGAAGGAAATTTCTCTTGACTATGAAGAGAAGGGGTCCATGGAGCAAGAGTGAGAGAAATGGATCCTTCTAGAATACAGATGTCATTATATTTTCTGAAAGTAAAATCAGAAAAGCGTTACCGAGAAGCATTGTAGTCTGGCCTTGTTAGACACCAATTCCCTATGAAATTGGTGAGTTGTGGAGAAAGGTGTTACCATCTGAAACAGTTTTGAAGGAGTTGTTCATTTTCCACTTTCCATTTACCTATTTCTTGAAGCCAATGAAATACATTGTACTTATGTCATTGTGGGGTCAAATAGAACATTCTTTATCAGGAATATATAACAGTGAAAGAATCATAGGATTTTTAAATCTATCTCCAGAGCTTGCAGAGTTTAAACTTCTAATTTTTTAAGAGAAAACTCAGACCCAGATGGGCTGAATGACTAAAAATGGCTCAGCAAGCAAGCTTCAGAACCAGGTCTAGAACCCAGGAGTCCTGGCTCCCAGTCCATTACTTCAGGTGCGTCTTTGTCAGAGATTCGCTTTGGCCCTGGAATTTGTACAACAGCATTTAAGCCACAACCACACTGCAGATGGAGGATTCATGTGAGAATGCATCAACCATGCCCATCTCTTAACAACACTTTCTAAGGGTTGGGACAGTGTCAAAAAGCCCTATTAGAGACCTAGTCACTTCAGGGAGAAAGCAGAAATCCTAAAAGGACCAGGCATAATCCCTTTGAGAACACCAAGGGGACCAGAGAGCCAGCCCTGAGACCTTGATATTTAAAGCAGTTGTCCGCAGACATAATGCCCTTAGTTTGATCAAAGGGCCGGGCCACACAATCCCCGGGAACAGGAAGGCTGACGAGGGGGGAAGGGCCCTTTGTCTTGGAGGCCTGGAGGCCTGGAATCCGGATGCCTTGGTGGGCGGGGCTGCTGGCCAGGCAGGGAGAGGCTGAGGCCCGGCCTGTCCCCCGCATTCCTCCCCTGCCCTCCGCTGGTCCCCGCACCAAGAAATCGTTCAGAGCCTTGCCCTCTCCCCACCCTCAGTCTCCTATCAGCTTTCTTCAGCACATTAATAATAGGAATTTCCCCAGCCTCCTGGGCCTTGCCTGAACTTCTGGTGTTTAATTCTGCAATCAGAAAAGGTAAGCGCCCCAATTTAACTCTTGGAGTCTTTCTCCCAGCATGCGGTTTCCTAAACAAATATTTCACGTATGGCTCAGGTCACATTCTTGACCTTGTTGTTTCAGGTGCCTGATAATTCTGGGCTAATGACAGCCCGGTGAGCACGCTGGTCACCGCTCCCCCATCTCTTCGGCTCCCCCTTTCCTCCTGTCCCCCCACAGATTTCCCTGAGCCCATTTTTGTCCTGGCCTCTTCCCCATTAATTGCTTTTCCCCTGCAGACTCTCTTTATCAAAGTGCTTGCTCTGAAGGCTTGAACTTCAGATTCCTGCCCGCGGTGCCCTTGGCCCGTTCATTATTTAATTTCTTTTTCAGTCCCTGCCTGTCAGGCAATGTCTGCACACTGTGGTTGTTTTCATTTTTGAAAGTCTCCAAACACAGATTGCAGCCTTGTAGATAAACTTTTAAAAAATTATAATGATCTCCAGCACACACACGCACACACACAAATGAGTTAGAAAAATGTGCTTTGGACCCACCCACATTCTTAGAAGCACAGAATTTCAGGGATGAAAGGGCTTTATGCACTGCCCTTTGGCCTGACAGCAACACTACTGCTAATGCTTGCTCTCCTGCTCTGCAAGTTGTTGGGAAGGTACTTATTTTCGTCCAGTCAGTCAAACAAACATATAGAAAGTACCTTCTAGAGACTTTTCTACATCCTACTAAGCTGGCTGAAGGCATTTTAGAGATCTAGTCTATTGAAAGGACTGCATTATTCTAGAATGAGGCAACACTATCTGGTAGTAGCTAGCATAAGTCTTGCAGTAAAGCATTTAGAATAGCCAGGAAAGAGAACAGACTGGCCCTCTGGGTATGAGTGACAATTGGATTCAGGAAAGTTCTTCTGACCTTTTTTTTTCCTTCTTTTTTTTCCCACCTAAACTTCAGATATGTTCAACATTGTTAAGGGCCAAGCTGTGTCCCTCCAAAATTTGTATGTTGAAGTACTAACCCCCAGTATCTCAGAATGTGACTGTATTTGGAGGTAGGGACTTTAAAGAGATGAGTAAGTTAAAAATGAGATCATTAGAGTGGACCCCAATCCACTATGACTGATATTCTCCTCCATAAGAGGAGCAAACTTGGACACAGACATGTACAGAGGGAAGACCATGTGAAGACACAGGGAGAAGATGGCCATATGAAAGCCAAGAAGAGAGGCCTCAGATGAAACCAACCCTACCAACACCTTGATCTCAGACTTCTGACCTCCAGAAGTGTGAGAAAATAAATGTCTGTTGTTTAAGCCACTCAGTCTGTGGTTCTTTGTTATGGCAACCCTAGCAAACTAATACAAACATTGATAGTTCAAGACGGTATTAGTTCTAGATGGACAGTGAACTTAATCAGAGAGCAATTTCTGTGCAGGCAGTGGCTTTTCTATCCCAATGGAGTTTCCGGGCACTTAATTCTTCTTTGTTGACAAGCAGTAGATATTCAGCCTGTGTTTATCGGGCACATACTTCATTCCAGGCACTGTGCTAGGCCAAAGAACATAGACTCAGAAGCCAATGGCCATGTCTAGGTTGTAGATGAGATTAGTATCTCAACTGGCGATGGATGCATGTTGATGAGGGTTCCCAAGACAATCTCCTCCCTGGGACTTAATGGCTACATTGTAATAAGACTTCTTCCTTTGTTACTAGACTGATTCCTAAAGTATTAGATGAAACCATAGGAAATTGCCTTTTTATTTAGATCAAAAAGTTGAACTGAATGCAATGTAGTATCCTGGATTGCATCCTGGAACAGAAAAAGGACATTAGTGAAAAAACTGATGAAATCCAAATGAAGTAGTTCAGTTAATAGTCCAATATTAATTTCTTAGTTTGCCAAATATACCTTGGTTATGTAACATGTTAACATTAAGGGAAACTGAGTGAAAACATACAGAAATTCTTTATACAATCTTTGCAACTTTTCTATAAATCTAAAATTATTCCAAAATAAAAAGTTTACATAAAAAAGATTGAATATCGGCAATTTTACCTGGTTTAAACTAATAGATAAAGCCCAGAGGCCTTGGATATAAAGCAGGCTGAGTCAACCTTTTAATTACACAGTAGTAGAATTTATGTTTGAAATTTAAGTGTTTTAGCTATAGATGTTTTAAAATGATTGATTGACTATTTGTACCTCGGCAGCCCGCATCCTGGATGCCTGGTCAGTCTAAGTACCAGTGAGAACTAGCTGAGCTGACTTCAAAAAGAGAGGGCCCAAAGGCCATTACCAAGGGACAGTCTTGAGCCAAGACATGAAGATAGAGCTTCTCTCTCTCCTCTGATTGGACAAGGATAAACCCAATTTCTCGAGGACTCTAGGCTGTTGGAATGACTGACTCTCTCTGCCCTTCTAGGCAGTCAGTGGGCATCCAACGTGGCCTCATTCCAAGAGAAATGATCACTTTCAACTTCCTTCTTTGGCTGAGGAAGGACCGAGTCATGGGAAGACAGAAGGATTGTGCTATATCAGTTTTGGTGGAGTCTGGATTCTTATTTAGAGGAAAGAGTGTCTGCTTCCAGTTCTATTGCTGGAACCAGAAAATTAATCCTTCATCAGACCAATACCACATAAGAGACTTGTTTTGTTTGGCTGACAACTATTTAAAATTTTTAAGAATTATTTGCCATGCTTTTAAATTGGGAAGCCTCACAAAAACATCTGGATATTTGGCTTCTCTTGAACAATCACAAGTTCTAGCAACAGAGACATATGTTCCTATACGGAAAAGATCGGTTGGAGCCGAGTAGCTGCTACGCCTTTTCGAGGGGCCATGTGCTCTCCATTTCCCATAGTCCCCACATGGCCCCCTCCATTCATTTATGTCACTTGCCCAACAACTTTAAGCATTTGAGTTTGCAACCCTAGTCTAGATAATGTTTTTCAAGCTATAGGTCGTGACTCCTTTGTGAGTCATGAAATCAGTGTAGTGGATAATCACCACTAAACAAAGGAAAAGGAGAAGGAGGAGGAGGAAGGGAAAGAAAAAGAGGAGGAAATCAGAACTATCAGAATATATCACCCGTGGTGAGGGTTAGGATTATTTGTGAAACCTTTGTTTCAACTGTGTTTGTACTATGTTACAATGCAAAATATATTTCCTCCTGTGAGTTGCAATAAACATGTTTGAAAGCCAAGACTAATGAAAATTTCAATAATTTGACTTTTTTGTTAAATATTTAGTTTGCCATATTTGCTTACTGTTTTTTTGTTGTTGTTGTTTTCCCTTAAACCACCTGGGGGAGGGGTGGGAGGGGTATTTGTTATATAAGCATAACCACAGAATTCATACAAACATGATAACGTGGATGCCTATGAATGTCCGTGGAAGATTTGTAATAAAGGATGAAAGCATCTAATGGAAACGAAAGAAGAGATAAATCTTCTTGTTTCTAAGACCTATGATCCACCAGATTGCAGAGTTGTATGGTTTTAAGTTAGATCATATTAAATAATAATTGGATTTGTTTACATAGGTTATTTAGGGCAACTAATGCTCTAGACTAGATCAGCACTGTCCAACAGAACTTTCTGTGATGATGGAAAAATTCTATATCTGCCTTTTCAATATGGTAACCACTAACCACATGTGGCTCTTTAGTTTTTGAAATGTAGCTGGTGTGGCTGAAGACCTGGATTTTTAATTTTAATTTTAATTAATTTAAACTTAAGTAACCACATATGGGTAGTGGTTGCCATATTGGACGGCATAGATCTAGACTCTAGAACCAGTATCTTGAAAGAAGGATGGCTGTTTCTTTCTTGTTTTCTGCACTAGAAATGCCCATTGGCCTGATAGAGTCATCTTATTCAGGCACTGCACACCAAAGAGTGAGGAGGACTAACCTTCAGTCTGCTAGGCACAGATTACTTTTTTGGGTCCAGATTATTGCTAGAGACAAATGATCCAACTTCTAAATGTGGACCTTCTAAGTTCTCATCCCCACTGATTTTTTGGTTTTTCAAATTAAAATTTGCTTGGGGAAGATTATGTGATTTTGAATGATAGGATTAAAAACTATAATAACTTTAATAATTATAATAGTAATAATAAAAGTAGTAAAAATAGTAACAAGAATAGCAGCCACTTATTAAGTGCGTACTATGTACCTGGCACTGTGATAAGCACTTTGTATACCTTATCCCACTTATTCACATTAATCCTATGTGATAGGAGGTATTAACCTGTATGAGGAAACTGATGTTGTGAAGGTTAAATAACTTACAAGGTCACTGAGGTAGTGTGAGTGAATGACTCAGAATGTGAATCCAGTTCTCTCTGGCTACAAACCCCCTACTGTAACTACTATGGTGTTCTAGAGGATGCTAATCACTTGCTTTTTCCATCAGCACATTATTTCCTTGATAAAAACTTGGCCAAGATGAATTATTAATGGCAGTGCTAGGACAAGGGCCTAGCTCCTGTGATTCTGAGGTGTGTACTTTCTACTGCAACCCCCTTATTGCAGATGCTGCTTTCGCCACATTGCAGGAATGCGCCTGTGTGCTTCATTGGGACCCAAGCACTTCTTACTGTGGAGCCCCCTTCCTCCATAATATTAAAAATCATATCTTGTTCTGTTGATATAAAGACAAATATATTAATATTCTATTTTAAACCATTTTCTTCCACCTAAAAATTCTTTTTTTTCCTTTCTGGTTTTAAAAGAAATTCACACATTTTCATGAGCCCTATGATAGGTAGAATAATGACCCCACAAAGATGTCCACATCCTAATCCCCAGAACCTGTGAATATCTTACGTTATATGACCAAAGGAGCTTTGCAGATATGATTAAGTTAAGAATCTTGAGATGGGAAGATTATCCTGGACTATCTGAGCAGGCCCAGTAGAATCCCAAGGGTCCTCAAAGGAGAGTCAGAGGAGATGTGATGACAGAAGCAGAATGTCAGAGGGATGCAGCATAAGCAAGACTCAACTGGTTTTGAAGATGAAGGGAGCCACAAGCTAAGGAATAGAAGCAGCTTAGTGCCTGGCGCCATCAGTGTGTAATGAAGGAAAGACAGAAATCATGAGAATTCCTTTCACGCTACCAAGGTATCACAGAATGAAAAGTGGCCATGAAAGAAACTTCAAGCTCAACTATTGAGTGGCTCCTTCTCCTTCTATATAGTCACCCATCAATGTCTAGGAGCCTATTTTGTCCCCAGAATACCGAGTGCCAATGAAATTGTTGGCTGGATTGTTTCAACGTTTATTATTCTGATGCTCTGCAGAACCTATTTGGAAGAGGATGAGCAGCATCTGGGGAAGGTGCCTGAATAAGAAGAGAAATGGAGACTGAGGGGGAGGAGAACTGAAAAAGGACAAGCGCACAAACATCTGAAGATGACAAGAAACAGGAGAATGAAAAAAAAGATTGCAACGATGCAGAGAGATTTTCACAGAAACTAGGAGGGAAGGAAGGAAGCAGCAAGGAGGAAAGAAGGAAGGAGGAAGGAAGGAAGGAGGGAAGGAAGGAGGAAGAAGGAAGGAAGAAAAAGGAAAGGAGGAAGAAAGGAAGGGAGGGAGGGAGGGAGGAAGGAATGAAAGAAGGAAGGAAAGTAGGATAGAAGGAAGGAAGGAAGGAAAGAAGAAAAGAAGGAAGGATAGAAGGAAGGGAAGGAAGGAAGGAAAGAAAGAAGGAAAAAAGAAAAGAAGGTAGGAGAGAAGGAAGAGAAGGAGGAAGGACGGAAAGAAGAAAGGAATCTGAGACTTGAAGGGATTCAGGAGGAAAGGTAGGGGAAGAAGAGAGACAAAAAGCAAAACCAGTCCAGTGGTGGGCCTAAAAGTAAACTTCCCCTCTTTCCGTAACTGAGGCTAAGTACAGAGCTGAACTTTACAGGCCAGAGGCCATCTGCAGCCATCAATCCAAGCCCCACCCTGCTGCCATGGTCAGTGGGAGTAGCACACGTGGGACAATGGCAGAACGCAGCCTGAGAAACGAAGGGGCTCCTATATGGTCAGAGGTTGCATTTTCTCTGCTCTCTTTACACAAAGCTACTATTGACATCAAAGTGGCTCCCTATGAACCACGATGTTCAATGCCCAAGCTCAGAGGCCTCTGTTTCAGTTGCAGGCCGTTTTTAGAATTGTTTGAACCAGTTACCTTTAGGAGAGTAGGCCCTGTGCCAAAATTTGTACATACTTTCTATGTTTTCTAGGGGGTAGATTATAGTTTAGTCTAATCCCTATAGCCAGTTGATTCCAGGTGACTTTTCACCTTTTAACGTCACTTCATAAAGAACGTACAAAAGAAAAAAGAGAGATATTTCTTTAAAAATATATATATAAATATATATATATTGAATATGAATATATTGAATATGGAAGCATTCTGTTGGTATATGTGCACACATACACATATGTATACATGTATATACCCACAGAATGCTCCCATATTCAATTTCTAGGAAACCAAGAACAAAGCATTGCAGGGTGTTTTTCAATCACCCAAATTCCCTCTTTCATTTCTATTTTTTTTTTAAAGAGCACATCTTACAATTAGATGCATTCCTTTTTTTTTTTTTTTTTTGTGAGGAAGATCAGCCCTGAGCTAACATCCATGCTAATCCTCCTCTTTTGGCTGAGGAAGACCAGCTCTGAGCTAACGTCTATCGCCAATCCTTTTTTTTCCCCCAAAGCCCCAGTAGATAGTTGTGTGTCATAGTTGCACATCCTTCTAGTTGCTGTATGTGGGACGCGGCCTCAGCACCACCAGAGAAGCGGTGCGTCGGTGCGCGCCCGGGATCCGAACCCGGGCCGGCAGTAGTGGAGCACGCTCACGTAACCACTAAGCCACAGGCAGGCCCTAGATGCATTTCTTAGCTCTCTAGACAATTAACTGGAAATACACTGAGATGGCGCCTATCGTGGTTTTTAATTTTACCCCTTGCTGTTGACTTTTGCATGTATAATCATCCATTACTGTAAGCTTTACTCAGAGAATTTTTTTTAAACAAATTTTTCCCATCTGGCTTTTAATTGTCCTCCCCAGATTGTGTCTGGTACATTGATATTCCCCGGGATTTGGGCTTTTAGCTTCCTCAGTTCTTTCTTCCTGGGCTGACAGTGGGTGGTCTCTCAGCCCTGTCTGAACTTTAGGTGTCATGAACAGCTCTGTTTTATGTTTTTCACACAGTACACTTTTCCATCCTGGCTTGAGGACTGAGATATTATTCCTTGTTTTTCTTCTTTTTTTAAATGGCTCGTTATTTTTCACAGAGGATGGCATTTAAGCCTTGTCACCTTGGGTATCAAATCTGTACAGAGATGAGCAAACAGAACAGCAAGTTACAAGACTTGTTCAATATTACTTTTTAAATTTATTTCTATTTCTCCTATCCTGAAGTTGGAGGACAGAAGAGTCGATATGTCTTAATCTTCTCTTAGACAATTTATCTAACAAGGACTTATATGGTACTTACCATATACAAGGCATTAGTGCTCCGTGCTTTCCAGATATTAACTAAGTCAATCTCCAGGACAACCTTATGAACATGGTGCTATGATTCTTCATATTTTGTAGTTGAAGAAATGGTAGCAAGGAGAGGTGAGTCACAAAGTCACACCTCTGGCAAGCAGAAGAGTCGGGATTTGAATCCAGATGATCAGGTCCCATACCCAAGCTGCTAACCAGGACATTAGAAAAAAATGGCTCATGGATTTTTTGCTTTAGGACTTCTCTGATGAGTCAGTTCAGTGTTTTCAGGACTGGCACCAATTTTGTCTCTGTTTACATTAGACTCAAGTACTTTTTTTCAAAGTACTTCATAAAAAGTATTGCAACTCATAGCAACTGCAGTGTCCTCTAATCCTGCTCAGGTATTTTATTTGCATCTGTCCCTTTTATAGGCAAAATCAGATGGGCTGAGTTCATCGTTCCGGGAAGTCTGATGGCATTTGTGCCTGTTTTCACCATGTTACTCCCATCCTCTTCCTCTGGTAACTTCTTATGCGTTCTTTCACCAACATGCAAGGCCTGATTTATGTTTTGAGGGCCACACCCTTTCCAACAAAACACACAGATGCCATACATAAATGAAAGGTGACCTTTACCCATGAAAAGAATTTTGATGAATTGCAGGAAGTAATATACCGGAAAATACTCTTTTGATCCTTTTTTTTTTTTTTTGGATGCACATCTGTTCCCATGAAGAACAATTTGAGTCTAATGAGGTTCTTTAAGTGGAGACTACAAAGACCCCCAGAATATTACAGAATAATTCCACTTGTGCTGGTCTCTGATTTACTCCTACTGATGGTGTGTGTATACTGGGGAGGCAGGAGATTGAGGGCTTTTAGAGGGAATGACTAAAAACATTTAGATTAGTCAATGAATATTTCTTAGTCATAGAACATGAGCTGGATCTATAGCAATGCTTTCCAACTATGGACTGGGACCCGTTAGAGGATTCTGAGATCAATGTTGAAAGATATAGAAAAATAAAAAGGTAGAGGAAAATAGAAAACATCAGAATGCATGACACAGAGTAAGGATAGACAGTGTTTTGTGCAACTTTCCTAAATATCTGTGTATACAGAATGTGTATACTAAGTTGCAATGTAAAGTGTATCTCTTACTACATATTCCATTCAAAAAAAGTTTGAAAAACATTGCTCCATAGAATAGAACCAACCACAGGCATTTTCTCTACCTTCTGAGAACTTAAACTACAAGCCCAAAATAATAATTCTTAAGATTCTAAAATATTAGGGGAATTTTACACAGGTGATTCCACAAAGAGTACTAAAAAGGATCAATTGTAATAGGAGTAAGTGACCCTACTCTTCTTGTTAATGAGACTGCATTCTGAGGTAAAGTCAAAGAGGAATTCCAAAGAGAGAGGTCCGAGTCTAAGGAGATGTGAAGTGGTGGTTGTTCCAACCTCACAGGCTGGGAGAAGAAGACCCAAGTTGCAAATGGCTAATGAAGGCAGATCATGAAATGTTCTCCTGGTAGGGGTGAAGGAACAGATACACAGGAGACAACGGGGTACGGACAATGGATCCAGAGTAGATGTTGGCCAAAACTGAACCACGTATGTATTTGCTTTGATTAGTCCGGTATTTTAAAAATTAAGAAGTTTCCAAAAAATTGGGATGTCCAGTTTCTCTAGAAAAATCAGAAGACCTGGCACCTCTGCATCTGCACTCATGCATGGCAACAATCGTTTGGAGCCAACGAGCAGGGGCTCCCTCCTGTGCTGTCCCATGAGATAGTCACTCACACATTTGGCTCTTTAAATTAAAATTAAATTAAAAGGTTACAGCTTTAATTTACAGTAGCCACATTTCAAGTGTTCAATAGCTGTATGTAGCTAGGGTGTACCACATTGGACAGCACAGGTACAGACCATTTTCATCATCACAGAAAGTTCTATTGGACAGCATTGCTTTTGGACCCTGTGTCCCCACTAGTCACTGCTTTCTCACTCAGGGCCAGCCCACTTCTTTTTGTTACCTGTCTCACTCTTCAGGTATTTCTATTTGCAACTCCCATAACACAACACTTATGTTAGGCTGGCTGAAAAGCTCTGTGACTGAATCTTGGGGATTGAAATCTATCTCAATTGACCACAGACTCACTGAAGTATCTTGAACTGAGCATGTGAGTGTGTGTATGTGTGTTTGCTTTGCAAAGTAAGAAGTGGCATGAGAATTACAGAGACTATATATGTGTAAATGTGTCTTGTAAACTTACTAGAATAGAAGAAGAGCGGGTTTCAGGTAGAGTTCTTCACTATAGGGAAAAATTATAGGAAAATAAACCTTATTTCCTGTTGTCTATATCTATGGATACCCAATAGGGTGGATAGGACAGAACCAAAAGGACCAAATCTGATGAGAGTAACTAACAGTAAAGCAATGAGTAGCTTTCGGGATAAAAGTTAATATCCTGTTAGGATATATGTGGATAGGCTAACTTCTGTCTCTGTCCATATATCACAGAATACAAGGGAGAACTGACAATGATTGGGTTTATTTGATCAATGTAGGAAGCCAGTTGAGGCAAATCAGATCTGAGAGAATCACTTGGTTTGAATTGTCTGACAATTCTAAATTAATCAGGTAGGCATAAATATCCATATCATTTGTGCAGGCACAGTCATTAAATATTTATCTTTGAGCTCAGTTAAACGTCAGACACGTGCACGCATGCACGCGCGCGCGCACACACACACCCCTTTAATTTCCAAGAGCATAATGCAGTTCCCAGGAACCTAAGAGTTATTACATGTAAACAAATTTGGGATCCATGTTGTATCTTAGCAAATTCTAAGTGTTATTTCTTCTGTCTTGGTTAACTTGCCTTGCCTTAAACTCTTATGCTATGGAAATGTGTGGAAAGTATGAGAGGATCCTGAAGGAATTCTTTTGGCAGTGAGAAAATTTTGTTTTTCGACCTACATTTGTTCATTGTTATCACTACCTACATTTTTCCAGGTTCACATATGAAAATAATTATTCCTCACTTCAGGAAGTCCATTTTTAAAAAGTCAGTTAGTCTTCAAAGGATCCAGCACCCTTAGTAGGGCCAGCCCAGCCTAGGAGACAGCTGGGCAGCAGCCCTGACCTGGGAGTAATATGTACCTTTCTGCCTTGTTACCTCTTGGAACTTGTGCTGGAGTCCTGGGAACAGGGGCTGTGACCCACCCGACAGAAGAATATAAATGTCTGTCCCTAAGAGCTGAGAATCGGCTCATAAATGGAGGAGCAAAATCCCTGGGGACAGCTCTATCAGTCTCTCCTGTAGTCAAGACCAAATGCTCCAAGCCCAGTGCCCCTTACAGGGTCAATAGAAAGGGCCCAGCACAGGGTCAGCGCAGCTGCCTTCTTGCCCCTGATGTGTGACCTTAGGCAAGTCTTTTAGCATCTCTGAGTTTCTGTTTACTCAGGTGTATGGAGGATCAGTATCCTTTTCAATTGGATAAGTCTCCCTTTGGATAAATATAAAAATCTCATGTCCTCTTTATTGGATCTACATCATGGTCACTGCAAAATCAATCTTTATCCTAAAGCATCAATAGAATTAGGATCAATGTGTGCTTTGGTGAATAAAACAGAAAACATTCACATTTGCACACATGGAAGGAGTTAAATCCACTAAAGAGCCCTACACCGGTGCTTCTCAAATTGTAGTGGGCAGAAGAATCATTTGAGGGGCTCATTTAAAATGCAGATTCCTGGGTCTTTCTGCAAGAAATTCCATAGGAGGTTTGGGGTGGTGCTGGAAATCCACATTAACAATCACACCAGGTAATTCAGTGTCCAGAGGGGATATTTTGAGAAATCCTGGCCTTGGCTCTAAGTTTCAAGATGTGCAGCAACCACATCTGCTTTGTTCAGCACAGATGAACAGAGGTCTTGATAGCACCCCAGTGCACCCCGTGCATAGCACTAGGGCACTCAACGTTGGTCATATGCCTCGTTCATTTAATCCCTCCAAATACTTTCTTGTAACATCCAGGCAGAATACATCAAGCTTTCTTTTGGTAGCAAATATTTTTATCTGATTTATTCCCTGTTGGATGTTCAGCAGTGACGATGTGCCCGGCATCATATAGCTGCTCAATAAATATTTGTTTAAAGAATAGAGGTATCTCTATTACACAGTGATTAGAATTGCCTTTCATTTTCCACACATGAAATTATATGTTCTGAAATGCCTGCTGCCTAGGGAAGGTGAATGTGGTCTCCACCCTCATCCCAAACGCAGTGAGAATGCTGGACTGTGTTTGTTCTCTAAACTGTCTCCCCATCAAAGGTGAGGTGGCTAAGGGATTTAAAGCAGCATTTCAATGCGACTCCTGAAGCAAAGGCTCAGCCTTCTTACTTTGAAAGGGCATAGCTGGGGGACAAGGCACCAACCCCCACCCTTCCTCTTTATTCCCCTCCATTGCCACTATCAGTGCAATGGCCTTCCCCAAATCACACAGCCGTACCTGTTCTCGAGAAATTTGTTAAAATGAAAATCAGAAACTGTCTGAGGGAGAACACTCCAGCGTAATTAGCGGCCCCTCTGCTGCCACTCCTCTGTGGTCACACACCATACTCTATTGTCAACACCTGCTGACCACCTGTCCACTCCCACCCCCCAGGGGAGAAATTATGGCTTCTCCTCCGTGTTCCTAGCACCGAGCTCAGTGCCTAGAGAAGGATGAGGAAAGGCCAAGGTGGGGGCAACAAGCAGGCTGAAGGGCAGGAAGAAGTGGATGAGCTACTTGCCCCCTGGTCAACCCTTCTTCTTCCTTCAGGCTCAAAGGACACTCCTCAGAAAGGTCTTCCCTGTCCCTGAACTAAACTTGCCAACTCCTGTTCTTGTCCCAGAATACCCCATTCCTGCTCACCAGAGCACGTAACAATTGGTAATTGTAGGTTTATTGGGTTCCCTTCTCGTTTATCATCTGTCTCTCCAACTAGATTGTACACTCCATGGGGGCAAACCCATGTCTGTTCTATGCTCCATCCAGAATCTCAAAAAAATGCTTGTAGGTGCTCAATACATATTTGTTGAATGAATGAATGGGTGAATGAAAAAGTACACCTAGTAACCCCCTTAGGCTGTCCTTGTAGCTCCCTGCTTTAGACAGGAAGTCGCACTTGCTCTGGGTTACTCCTTCCCTCTCTTCCTACCCCAGTTCTCACAACAGTGAGGGAACAACCATACCAGCTCCAAGGGACAGCTCTGATTGGTTATTCCCTGGGGACACCTGCCAACTGATACAAATAAAGTGTTTACTAGTTGACACAGGGTCTTAAAAAATGGCACTGTAACCCTAGAAAGAAGGAGATGATTTTCTCTTGATAATTCACTTTTTAATGAATATATCATAATAACAGCCCTTATTTTTGAGCATTTACTCTGTGACAAGCAAGTACACAATGATATCCACTAGAGCATATGTGCCAAGCATTTTAAATGTATTACTTCATTTAAGCCTTTCAAAACCTAAGGCAGGTACTGTTATTATCTTCACAATACAGCTAAAACTGAGCTTGGATCCGTTGAGTCCTTTGCCCAAGGTCGCACAAGTAGCAAGTGGTAAGCAGTCTCACCTCTCTCCATCTGCCCTCAAAGTCCATGACCCATTCCCTGCTATCCACTCCCAAATCTGCTCTGAGGAGGAGGAAGGGGTACACTCATCCCCAGATGGAAATGTTGAGCAGTGGAGGTGAGGGAGGGACGGGGTAGGGAAATGAATATAGGGCAGGTTGCTACTTTGTATCAGGCACATGTGACCCTTCAAAGGAGCAGATCCAGGCCTTCCTAGGCTCCGCTTACAGGTTTGGATCTACCCAAATGTGAATCCCTCTGCCTTACTCAGGTCTCAGACTCTTCAGGGACAATATTGGGCCTAAATCTTCCTGCCCTTGCATCCTTGCCTTGACAGGAGCACCCTGCAGCAGTGCGGCTGTGTCATTAACTCTGCTTAGCAAAGTGACCGAAAAATACTACAATTCTGCCTCTGTCTTTATTCTAGAGTAAATTCTTTGTTGTGTCTCAAGGAAAGTCACTGTTATCCAAACATGTCCCTGAATATACAGCCTCAGTAACACTTCTGTTTATCAGCAACCATGGAGGTGAGACATCTGCTGTGAGTTACAGGGGACAAATGATATTTGCTTTGCAGCTATACTTTAAGTATGAAAGTATAGAAATTTTACATATCATTTCTCCTTCCCTCTTCTTTCCTTCCCTCCCTTGTTCCTTCCTTCCATCCCTTCCTCACTCCCATTCTTCCTTCCTTCTTTTTTTTTTTCAAGGTAACAAAAATTAGGTGTAGTTTGCAGAATATTTTAACTTTGAACCATCTTGATCTACGTCTTTGATAGAACTTTTGACAAGAGCTTTTGCTGAACATAATTCTAGATACATTTATTTCTTACCAGGTGATTTGGTCTAGTGTCGAAGGTAGATTTCTGAAGGTGTCCCAGAACTGTTCCAAAGAGTTCTGTCTTAGTCAGTTGGGCTGCTGTAACAGAATACCACAGATTGGGTGGCTTATAAACAACAAACACTTATTTCTCACAGTTCTGAAGGCTGGAAAGTCCAAGATCAAGGAGCTGGCTGACTCAGTGTCTGGTGAGAGTCCAATTCCTGGTTCACAGATGGCCTCTTGTCTTTGTGTCCTCACATGGCAGAAGGATAAGGAACCTCTCTGGGCCCTCTTTTATAAAGGCACTAATCCCACTCATGAGGGCTCCATCCTCATGACCCAATCACTTCCTAAATGTCCCACCTCCAAATACTATCACAATGGGGGGATTAGGTTTCAACCTAGGAATTTGGGGGGGGGACACAAACTTTCAATCTATAGCAAGTTCCTTCTCAATAATTTAACTTTTCTATGTTTCCTCAGAAAGTCCAATTCTCAGCTTGGATATCTTATCCTTCTGCTGAAATATTCCTTTGTGATTTCAGAGGGAACTCAAACTGTGCAAGAGAAACAGCAGGAAAAGCAGACCCCCTCCCCTGGCCCTACCCAGCTCCACCCATCTCAAATTCTCCCTGCACCTCAGCCCCAACCCTGTCCTCAAGCCCGGTTTCTTCACTGCTGCTTCACCTGAAGGACAGGTAATCAGTCGGAGTTTTCTATCCTATAGGCTAAATCTGGGAGCAAGGGACCACCTGACATTTAATTAGCAGCTAGCAAGGGAGATGAAAAGGGAAATAAATATTAATAGTCTATTTTACAAAATATTCACACCCCAGTTCATACGAATACTAATCAAAGCATGCACAAAATCGATCATATAGTACATCATGTTTGAGGAAAAGATGTGACTTATAATAGGTCCTATTTCCATAATTCTAACCTGCTGTAATTTCCATGTGATGAAATGCAGCTATGAAACTAAAAGTGCCATTTTATGTGGGAAAGTTCTAAACCTGGACTAAAAGTGCAGGAAGATATTTTTTTAGAGTTTGAAAAGAGGGTAGAAATACAATGGAAATATGAAACATTCTCTTTAAATTTATCGACAATTTAGGAGCCATAGTGAGAAAAGCAGCCAAAATTTTGTATGATCGCTAAGAGAAAAAAATGTCTTTAAAGATGATAGGTATCCCCAGCCCCTAAAACAATGCCTGCCACATAGTAGGGCCTCAATACATATTTATTGAATAAATTTTTTGAGCATAAGTTGGGGGAAAAGGCAGGAGGGAAAGGGCAGAGCAGTCTAAGAACCAGATTACATGAGAACCAAGAGGGAAGGTCATTTGGGGAGCTGAAGAGGATGCGATAGTCGGACCTCAAAGGTAAGGTGGCTGTAGTAGTTTCCCAGTCCTGTCATCACAAAGTACCACAAACTGGGTGGCTTAAAAAACCAGAAATGTACTGCCTTATAGCTGTGGATGTTAGAAGTCGAATATCGCAGAGCTAGCAGAGCCGTGCTCCCTCTGAGACCCATAGGGGAATCCTTCCTTGTCTCTTTCTAGCTTCTGGTGGTTTGCTGGCAATATTTGGTCTTCCTTGGTTTGCAGCTGCATAACTCCAGTCTCTGCCTTTGTTGTCACATGGTGTTCTCCCTGTGTATCTGCATCTTCACATGGCCATCTTCTTATAAGGGCACCAGTTGTACTGGATTAGGGGTCCATCCTGCTCCAGTGCGACCTTATCTTAACTAATTGCATCTGCAACAACCCCATTTCCAAATAAGATCACATTTTGGGGTACTGGGGGTTAGGATTTCAACATATCTTTGTTGGGATTACACAATTCAACCCATAACAGGAGGTATTTAAAAATCAAAATGAGACACTTGTTAGGATGGCTATCATCAAAAAAACAGAAAATAACAAATGTTGGAGAGAAAGTGGAGAAATTAGAATCCCTGTGCTCTCTTGATGAGAATGTAAAATGGTGTAGCCACTATGGAAAATGGTATGATGTTTCTTCAAAAAATTAAATGTAGAATTACTATATGATGCCTCAGTTCCATTTCTGGGTATATATCCAAAAGAATTGAAAACAGGGACTCTAATAAATATTTGTTCACACATGATCATAGCAGCATTATTCACAATAGCCAAAAGGTGAAGCAACCCAAATGTCTATCAATGGATGAATGGATAAACAAAATGTGGTATATATATATACAATGCACTATTGTCCAGCCTTAAAAGGAAGAAAATTCTGACATGTGCTGCAACATGGATGGACTTGAAGACATCATGCTAGGTAAAATAAACCAGTAGAAAAAGCACAAATATCCACTTATATGAGGTATCTACGGTAGTCAAATTCATAGACAGAAGGAAGAATGGTGGCTGCCAGGGGCCAGGGGGAGGGTTAATGAGGAGTTATTGTTTAATGGGTACAGGGTTTCAGTTGGGGAAGATGAAGAAGTTCTGGAGAAGGATGGCAGTGAT
Organism: Ceratotherium simum simum; assembly: GCF_057802395.1. Taxonomy (NCBI): domain Eukaryota; kingdom Metazoa; phylum Chordata; class Mammalia; order Perissodactyla; family Rhinocerotidae; genus Ceratotherium; species Ceratotherium simum. The sequence goes on along the minus strand of NC_141907.1, from coordinate 31,798,726 downwards.
GGTTGACAACATGTGAATGTATTAATGCTACCAAAGTGTACACTTAAAAATGGTAAACTTTATGTTACATAACTTTTACCACAATAAAAAATCAAAATGAGGATTCAATAAAGGGATCATTGAGGGCAAAGAATAGCAGATTAGAAGAAACCCATGAAAGTGCGCTTAAGAAGCAAAGTGTAGCTAAATGGGAGAGCTAAGTACACTACATTACTCTTGTCTGGAACTGAAGAGGTCTTTCCCACACATTGACTCATGATGTTTCCACAGCAGGTTACTATTACCAGGTAAGAAAATAGTCTTTATAAAGTATGCATTTCATGCTACATTATGCCACATATGTAGGCCCTACACTCTCTGATTGGAAGTTGAACTATATAACTTTTAAGGTCCCTTCTGATTCTCAGAGATTCTATCATTTTAGGTAACTTATCCAAGGCAATAGATATTGGGCAAAAACTGGGTCAGCTGTGGTTAATGGAAAGAGCCCAGGACTTACATCAGAGTCCTGGTTTGGGTCCAGATGGTGGCTTCTCTGCCTTTAATAACTTTGGGTTTCTCATCTGTAAAAGTGGGTTAATAATTCTTAACTTCTTGGCAATTGGGGGAATGCATTGATATATTATGTATGAAAGCAAGTTTTACCAGTTCAGGGAGCTATTTTTTAGACCTTGTTTGAGACTAGTCTTAATTCATCTTAAAGGGTCAGGATATCTAGTAATATGTAGCCAGACACGAATCTAACCTTACTGAGTGGTTGTCAGGGTAAAACATATATAAAGTATACGGGAGTATAGACAATGCCTAGCTCTCCACCCAGAGCCCAAATCTCACATTAGGATATTTAGATATTCTCACAGTGTTCTGGTTTTATTGTTCTTGGACGCCATAGATCTACAATTGCTCTTTACACCATGTGGCCCGATAATATATTTTTGTTTTGCAAGAATAGCACAAAGAACTTTTTTTACTGAACCATTCGAGAGTGAGCTGCTAACATAATGTCCCATCACCTTTGATACTTGAGTGTGATTTTCCTCTACACAAAAACATGCTCCTACATAATCACAACACAGCCATAAAAATCATAAAATTAACATTGACACATCACTGCCCTCTAATCCTCAGACCCACTCCAGCTTCACCAATTATCTCAATCACGTCCTTTATAGCAAAAGGATCCAATCCATGATCACACATTACATTGAATTGTCATGTCTCTTTAGTTGTCAATTTAAAACAATTCCTTAGTCTTTTCTTAGCTTTCACAACCTTAATACTTTTATGCAATGGCTCATGGGTCAAACCCATCCTCATCACCCATTTTTGGAAATAACGTTTTATCGGAACACGGTCATGCACATTCATTTGCATAGTGTCGAAGGCTGCTTTTGTGTTACAAAAGCAGAGTTGAATAGTTGTGACAGAGATCATATGGCCTGCAAAACCTAAAATATTTACTACCAGGCCCTCTATAGAAAATCTTTGTTGACCCCTGTGCTAGACAGTATTGGAGGCAAGAAGAAGAAATGAAAGGAATAAATATTGGAAAGGAAGAAAACTGGTTTTAATGTATTTTATTGCTTACATAGAAAGTCCTAAGGAATCTATACAGTAACTACAAGAACTAATAAGTCAATTTAGCAAAGTTGAAGGATGTAAGTCCAGTATAAAAACATCAATTTGTTTCTTTATATTAGCAGCAAACAATTATAAAATGACATTTTAAAAATAGCATCAGAAAACATGAAATACTTAGAAATAAATTAATGAAAGACATGCTTTCCTTGTATATGGAAAATGAAAAAACATTGCTGAGAGAAATTAAAGAAGATCCAAATAAATAGATATACCATGTTTACATACTGGATGACTCAAAACTGATAAGACGTCAATTCTCCCCAAATTGATTATAGATTCAATGCCATCCTGGTAAAAATTCCAGTGGGATATACTTTTAGAAATAAACAAGCTGATTCTAAAATTTATGTGAAAATGCAAAGGATCTAGATTATCCAAAACTATCTTGAAAGAGAAAAACCAAATTAGATGACTTATACCACATGATTTCAAGATTGTAACCAGCCTACAAGATGGTCCCCAAAGATCTCCACTTCCTGGTATTGGTCCCTTCTGTAGTCCTTTTCCACATTGTATCAGGGTTGGTCTGTGTGGCCAAGAGTGGCAGGAGCAGTGGTACATTGTTTCTTAGATTAAGTTATAAAACACACTGTGACACCCATCTCTCCTTCCCTCTCTTTCTCTCTCTCATTCTCTCTCTTTGGTCACTTGTTCTGAGGAATGCCAGAGGCTCTGTCATGAACAGTTCTTTGGTGAGGCCCACATGGTGAGAAACTGAAGCCCCTGGCCAATAGCCAGCAAGGAATTGAGACCCCTCCCAACAGCTACATTAGTGAGCATAGAAGCAGACCCTCCAGCCCCAGTCCAGCCTTCAGATGACTGCAACCATGGTCAATAGCTTGACTGCAACCTCATGAGAGACCCTAACACAGAACCACCTAGGTTAGTTGCTTTCAGATTCCCAACTCTCAGAGATGGTGTGAAAGAGTAAGTCTTTGTTGTTTTATGCTGCTAGATTTTGGAGTAATTTGTTATGCAACAATAGATAAAGAATACACAGACTTACTTTTAATGTATAGCAATCAAGACAGTGTGGTATTGATAAAAGAATTGACAAATAGATCAATGGAACACAATAGAATCCAGAAATAGACCCACCCATATAATCAATTGATTTTTGACAAACTCACCAATATAATTCAAGGATGATAGTCTCTCCAAAAAATGATGCTAGAAGACACTTTGTCATACCAACCATCAAAAGTAATTCAAGACAGAACATTGAGAACATCTTGGGATAAAGAAAGATTTCTTAGAAGGGACAGTAAATGCATTGTGATGGTTAATTTTATGTGTCAACTTGACTGGGCCACAAGGTGCCTAGACCTTTGGTCAAATGTTATTCTGGATTTGTCTGTGAAAGTGTTTTTGAATGAGATTAACATTTGAATGGGTAGACCAAGTAAAGTAGATTGCCCTCTCTAATGTGGGTGGGTCTCATCCAATTAAATGAAGACCTGAACAGAACAGAAAGGTTGAGTAAGTGGGAACTTTTTCTGCCTGAGTGCTTGAGCTGGGATATGGGTCTTCTGCTCTTGGTCTGGAATTATACCATCAGCTCTCCTGCGTCTCCAGCTTGCTGACTGAAGATCTTGGTACCTCTCAGCCTCCATAATTGGTGAGCCAATTCCTTATAATAAATAAATATCTACATATTTAAATCTCTATATCTATCTCTACCTTCTACTGGTCCTGTTTCTTCAGAAAACACAGAATAATACAGGCACTAATCATAAAATAAAACTGACATATTGGAGTTATGTCAAAACTCATCGAAATTAAAAACTTATGTTCATCAAAAACACCATTAAGAAAATGAAAAAGCAAGCCAGAGACTGGGAAAAACTATTCTCAGTGCATTTACTTAACGAAAGACTTGTATCTGAAATATATAGAGAATTCCAACAATAGTCAAAAAGATAAAATAATGGATTAAAAAACAGGCAAGAGACTTGAACAGACACTTCAAGAGAAGGTATGCAAATTGTCAGAAGCATATAAAAAGTGCTTAATATCATTACTCATCATGAATATGCAAAATAAAACCACAATAATATACCATTTTACACTGATTAGGATGGTTAAAAGTAAAAAGCAAAATACCAAGTGTCGGTAAGGACATGACACAACTGGAACGTCCATACACTGTTGGCAGTATAAAATGTTACGACCACTTTGGCAAAAGTTATGGCAATTTCTTATAAAACTAAATATACACCTCACTGTGATCCATCAATTCTCTTCCTAGGTATTTACCCAAGAGAGCTTATAAAACATATGTCCACAGCAGAGGAACTGAGTAGACAATTTTCCAAAGAAGACATACAAATGGCCAACAGGTACATGAAAAGACGCTCAACATCACTAATCATCAGGGAAATGCAAATAAATCAAAACCACAATGAGATATCACCTCCCACCTGTTAGAATGGCTATTAGCAAAAAGAAGAGACTACAAGTATTGGCAAGGATGTGGTGAAAGGGGAACGCTTGTGCACTGTTGGTGGGAATGTAAATTGGTGCAGCTCCTGCAGAAAGCAGTATGGAGCTTCCTCAAAAAATTAAAAATAGAACTACCATATGATCCAGCAACCCCACTTCTGGGTATATATCCAAAGAAAGTGAAATCAAGGTCTCGAAGAGATATCAGCACTCCCATGTTTGTCGTAGCATTACTCACAATAGCCAAGATATGGAAACAACCTAAATGTTCATACATGGACGAATGGATAAAGATGTGGTATATGTGTGTGTGTATATATATACGTATATATATATATATATATATACACACACACACACACACAATGTAATATTAACAATAGAATATTATTTGGCCATGAGAAAGAAAGAAAGCCTGTCATTTACGACAACATGGATGGATCTTGAGGGCATTATGCTAAGTGAAATAAGTCAGACAGAGAGAGACAAATACTGTATGTTCTCACTTATATATGGAATCTAAAAAAGCCAAACTCACAGAAATGAAGAGTAGAATGGTGGTTACCAGGGGCTGGGGAGCGGGGGAAATAGGGAGATGTTGGTCAAAGGGTACAAACTTCCAGTTAGAAGATGAATAAGTTCTGTGGATTTAGTGCACAGCATAGTGATTATAGTTAACAACAGTGTATTATGTACTTGAAAGTTGCCAAGAGAGTAGATTTTAAATGTTCTCACCACAAATAAGAAATGGTAATTATGTGAGGTGATGAAGGTGTTAACTAACCCTACTGTAGCAATCATTTCAAAATATATATATGTATCAAATCATCACATTGTACACCTTAAACTTACACAATGTTGTATGTCAATTTTATTTCAATAAAGCTGGGGAAAAAAACCACATATCTCCACAAAAGACTTGTATAAAAACATTTATAACAACTTTATCATAAAGGCCAAAACCTGGTAACAAGCCAAATATCCCTCAACAGTTGAATGGATAAATGAATTACAGTATAGTCAAAGGAATACTACTCAGCAGTAAAAAGAAACACTACTGATTCATACAACAGAATGACTGAATCTCAAAGACATTATGTTGCATCAAAGAAGCTAGACCAAAAGAGTACACACGGTATAATTCCAATTATATGAAGATCTACAGGCAGAACTAAGCTACAGTGATAGCAATCAGAACAGCAATTGCCTCTAGTGAGGGGTAATTGATGGAAGGGGACTGGAGAAAACTTTCTGGGGGATAAAAAGTGTTCTCTATGTTAATAAGGGTGCATATATTTGTCAAAACTCGTCCAACTGTACACCTAGAATCTGAGCGTTTTATTGCGTATAAAAAAATGAATTTGAATGCTTTAGACAGGGCATGCACTTTCTAGGTCCTGGCTATTTATAGTGTAGCAAGTATATTAGTTGATTTACACTGGTCCTAAGAGAGACCTAGAAATCAGGGAGAGGGATATGGAAGAGATTCTTGGAGGGGAAGGAGAGAGTGGAGAAGAGAGCCACTCAAATGGAAAAGAAACACAAACAAAAGAAGTTGAATATTCACTTGGCCTTGGGTCTTACACTGCCTTGACTATTTCCTCTTTTCTGTATGTCTTCTCTTTAAGATGAGATTCCAAACTCTTCAACGGTAGTGATGTGTCTTATAAACCTTTGCATTTCCCAAAGCTATCTTATGAGACAGATAGAGTTTGGTAAATATAGAAAGAGAGCTGTGCTTTAGAATATTTTCCAATGGATTTTACATGTCTTTCTCGGAATGACTGACTGCAAATGGCATGAGAACCAAGACTGTTCTATATTTCCCAGAGTCTAGCACAGAGTCCGGCACATGGAAACATATATATGCGTTGATTAACTGAAGTGTACACTAGAGAGAAAAATAAATGATCTCCTCTCAAAGCCCTCTTCTCTCTCCCCCTTTCCCCAACCCCCCAACCAATCTTCCAGCAGTGGAAATCTTTAAATCTGCCTTTTGTTGTTTTACAGCCGTTTGCATTTAAATTGGGCGTGTCGCTATCACATTTTATTAGCTATTCCTCATACCAGCCTTGTGAGGTTAGCGCTGTTATCTGCATTTTACAGGCAAGGGCACGGAGAGGTGAAGCAGCTTGCCCGGGTGGATCACACAATGAGCTGCTGGAAGAAGTGTGATTTGAGTGCACAAATTCTGCCTTCCTGGCCTGCTTCACTAGTCTGCAGAGCTGGGTGGCTTTGAATGTGATAATGAAATGTGGATTTTTCTATACTAGACTTTGAAAATCAATTTAAAGGCATTAATTCCAGAAGAAAGAGTTGGGATTGTAATTCTTTGGCTTGATTGTTTTTCCTAAGTAGATTTTTTAGATACTTGACTGGACTGCCTAGACCCAAGGTCTTTGAAATGACTCACTCTATCCAGAGATTCAGCACCATTATTTCCTGCTAGAATACTCCACCTCTCAGAAGTCCCTATCCCTTCAGCAACCTCCCAGTAGAGCCTACCCATACAGCATAACCTTTAACCATGTCTTAATTAGAGTAGAATAATTTTATAGAGTCAGAAGACGATTTAGGGCTTATCTAAATAAGAAAAATTTAACATGGTTCATGAACTTCCCTAAATGTAAAATGTATGTAAAATTTGGGTACAAATGGGTATGGCTTTCTTTTTTTTTCTGAGAAGGTCAAGCTTTCAGATAGTTCTCCTTAAAAGTCGATATGTCTCAGGGGCCAGCCCAGTTGCCTAGTGGTTAAGTTTGGCATGCACTGCTTCGGTGGCCGGGGTTCAGTTTCCGGGTGTGGACATATACCACTCATCAGCGGCCATGCTGTAGTGGCAATCCACATACAAAATAGAGGAAGATTGGCACAGATGTTAGCTCAGAGCAAATCTTCCTCAGCAAAAAAAAAAAAAGTGGGAATGTTCTAACAGATTGGGAAATTGAAACTCAGAAAGTTTAAGGAAGTTGCCTTGAGTGTCACACAGCCAGATGACAACAGTCCTGGATCCAGAATCTCAGTCCTCCATTAAGACAGCAGGACTGACTGTTATCTTGGTTCCTGGAACATGCATTTCATTTGAAGAACTACACCCACAGGCTTTTTAACTCATATACTTCATTCTAAAGAATTGGTTTCCCCAAAATGGTATCCTTCATCAAGATAAAACCACTAGTCTGGCCTTTCTCTCATCTGAATAAATTGGCTCCCCTGGAGGACACTGGACTGAGGGAGCTCAGGCTTCTCTGTCCTTTCTCTTAATGGCAGAAGGGAGGCTCAGCACTTCCCAGAATTCCCAGTTCTGATAACTCGGCCCAATGCGATTAACAATACCATTATTGCATCACCCACTAACTCCCTGTGTGATACTGGATGATTCAATTAAAACAAGTGGTTTTCAACCTTGGCTGCACTTTAGATTCACCTGGGGGAGCCTTTAAAACTCCCCATGCCCATGGCCAGGCCTCACCCTGAACCAATTAAACCCAAATCTCTGGAGGAAGAACTCAATAGAGAGTACTTTTTAAAGGTCCTGAAGTGATTCCAGTGTGCAGTCAAAGTTGAAAACCACTAATAGAAGCAAGAGAAAAAAATTCATATTGATGAGGCACCTATCATGTACTGGGCATTTTGCATATGCTGGCTCATTTACTCCTCCCTGACTCAGAGGGGCTGTGTGACTTTTCTAAAAATCACGCAGGTTGAAAGTGGTCAAGTCCAGCTTTAAATCCAGGTCATTATAATTCCTGAGGCATGCTTCCTTCACAGGAACAGATGGTTTCCTGAAAGCTCTATGTAAAACATAGATTTAGTGACAATTAAATGAGGTGACACCCATTAAGAACCTGGCACATAGTAGGTGGGCTTGAATGATCTCTATGTCTCCATTTCTCAACCTATTCATTTATCTAGAATGTCCCTCCCGGCCTATACTATGCCAGGACACCAAGACTTTAGGTCAGGGAATTTTGTGTTAACCCTGCAGCTGTGCAGTTATAATGCCTTCTTTAGACACCAACTGTGCTATATGATAATTTCATTGTATGGGGATGTTAGGTTTCAGGGAACTTAAATTGATGAATATATAACTGAAAATATGTCCTACCTATTTTATAGATGCTCTTAGCTTTATATATTTTAATGTTCTGTAGCCATTACTTCTCTCTCTTGTCATTATGGGATGGGATGATTCCCAATTTAACTGATGGGAAAGTTGGCATTGGTGGAATTGCTCTGCCATGCAGTTGAAATCTGAAGTAACCAGATCCTCCATCCATCCATCACTGTCTTCATAGCACTAGAGCAGGGGGCTCTGCCCTAGTAATTCTGGAGGTCTTCCCTTTCTTCTAGTCTATTTGTGAGGCTCACGAATCATTTAAAAATTTTTTTCTGGGGGCCGGCCCCATGACCAAATGGTTAAAGTTCCATGTGCTCTGCTTTAGCAGCCTACGTTTGCCGGTTCGGATCCCAGGCGCGGACTTACTCCACTCATCAGCCATGCTTTGGAGGCACCCCACATACAAAATAGAGAAAGATTGGCACAGATATTAGCTCAGGGCTAATCTTCCTCAAGCAAAAAAAAAAAAAAAAGAGGAAGATTGGCAACAGATGTTAGCTCAGGGAGAAACTTCCTCACCGAAAAAAAAGAGAAAGGGGAAAAACATGTTTTTTCTGAATTGGTGGCATTCAGTTAAATAGGGCATGGATGGGGGCAGGGGCTTCAAGACAAGATGCTTTCTCAGGGTGGGACCAGTGTTGGCATCTGCCAAGGAGGGGAGGCAATGACCTTGTCTGTACCTCCTCTATATGCTGACAGGTACTGGAGGGTTTGACTGAAGCGGTAACAGCAGTAATGGTTAATGATTGTAGCAGCCACTCAGGCCAGGCATTGTCCTAGGTGCTTTGTGGTGAGATAGCCAGCATTCAAACCCAGGCAGTGTGAATCCAGAGTCTGGTTTCTCACTCCAGTGCTACACTTTGGGAGCCCCCAGTGAGCTGGGGGGCCTCTCACTGAGGGAGTGGGGGTCTGTGTCAACCTCAGAGGAAGAGGGAATGAAGCATGGGGCTGGCCATGTCCATGCCCTTATCCTTCCTCTGTCCCCTTTCCTTCAAATCACTGTTCATCAACCTCCTTCTGAGAGAGAAGGATCCGCAGGAGTCAGAGATAGCCCAGAGAGTGGAGGGAGCGAACACCTATTTCTTCTTCTCACTTTATTCTCTTATTTATCAAGCCTGTTTTGAGGGCTGCCTATGTGTCTGATATGGTTTTCAGTTCTTTGTACATATTAACTCAGAGAAATCAAGTTACTTGCCCAAGGTCCACTGCTCTAAAAGAGTGGGACTGAGTGTGAACCCAAACCTTATCAAACTGATGACATGCAGTGCCAGGCCTCTCACTTTGGGTACATTCTACTCATTTAAAGGAGTTTTTTGTTGTTGTTGTTGTTTTTTGTTTTTTTTTGCTGAGGAAGATTTGCCCTGAGCTAACATCTGTTGTCAATCTTCCTCTTTTTGCTTGAGGAGGATTTTCGCTGAGCTAACATCTGTGCCAATCCTCTATTTTGTATGTGGGTTTCCACCACAGCATGGCTGCCGATGAGTGTTGTAGGTCCATGCCCGGGAACCCAGGCTGCTGAAGCGGAGCGTGCAGAACTTAATCACTAGGCCACAGGGCCAGCCCCCCTTTTTAAGAGATTTTTAACAGAGATTCTTGGTAGAGCATAATAATTCAAGTAAACCAAAATTAACTTCTCATCAGGGAAAGGAAGGTCGGGGGCCTTAGAACTGGAGGGCTCCTTCCTGAGAAGCCTCACTGTGCGCTTATGTGTTTCCATCAATGCTGGTGTTGGTCCTTGTCTGAATATTGCACTAATGTGTTTGGTCTTTGTCTTAGTGACAGTCCCACCAGATGCTGTTGCAAAGAATCTCCAGTATATCAATAGCTTAATACCATCAAGTTTTATTTCACATTTCCATAAAAAGCCAAGGCAATTTCAGGTCAGGAGGGGTTGGGCGGGGTGGGGACTCCGCTCAAACACAGACTGACAGGGGCACTGTCTTCCTCAAAACAGGGATTTTGAGGATATCTTGTTCATTGACACTGAGCTGGCAAAAGAGGAGATGGTATGGAGGAATGCACGGGAAAGGCTCTTATGGGCCAGGCCTGGAAGTCATGCTCATCAACTCTGCTCAACTTCCACGAGTAGGAACTCAGTCATATGGCCATACCTTAGAGCAAGAGAGTGTGGGAAATGTGCCTAGCTGTGTACCCAAGAAGAAGAAATTGTTTTCTTCCTTTCCTTTTCTTTCTTTTGTTTTATTTTGTTTTTGTAGTTTGTTATTGTTGTTTTATGGCCAGTGGTTTGAGGGCTGAGTTGCTATTGGAAAAAAGAATAAGAAGGAGAATCTTCTGGAGCGATCCATGTATAGTGCTAATTCTAAGTGTGAAAAAATAATAACTCATTTTTATTGAGTACTCACTATGTACCAAACTGTCCTACGCCCTTTATCTACATGGTTGCATTTAATCCTATAGCAGCCTTGCACATGAGTTTTAAAGTGTTTCAACAGTTAGTTGCAGGATGATACAGTTCTGCTTTTCTAAAGGTAATAAAGAGCAAATGTGCCTCTGTAGGCCCATTCTCCACCTTTCTTTTCCTTGTTGTGTGTCTCAGAGGTTGATTTCCATGGATGACTCATCCAGGCTTTCTTGTCCTCTGGCTTCTGGTTGGATGTGGCTAGTGGGAGTCACCAGTAGGAGGTCAAAGTTGGGTGTATTATTGTTTCCTGGCTGCTCTGTGTTGGCAGTGGCTCCTGTTTCGATGGCCATAGCTCCTGTCAGGCAGCCACTCTCCCATGGCTACAGATAACACCAGGTTCCCATAAGAGGTCCCTCTTTCTACCCCTTCAGGCCTGGGATGACAATGGTCCTGTCGTCAATAGTCCCTCGGTGCTACACCAGCCCTTGACTGGGTCCTTAACCCTCCCGTAGCCCCATAAATTGTTCCTTCTGTGAACTCTCTTCATTATCCCTTGGAGAGGGCTGTCTCTTTCCTACTGGTTCCTGGCTGATTTGACTAGGACTTGAGAACTTATACAGGCCCCCTTTTCCCTTTTTTAAAAAATTTTATTTATTGTAGCATCTGCTTTGGAGTTAGGCAGACCTAATTATGAAGCCCACTTGATCACTTACTAGTTGTGTGATCTCGAGCAAGTTACTTAACCTCTCTGAGCTGTAGTTTACTCATCCATAAGACAAAAGATGATGAATTTGTGAGGATTAAAAGAAATAACATATGTAAACTACCTAGCCCAGTGTTTGGCACATAATAGGAAATTCATATTATTAGAAATGGCAAATGATGTCATGGAAATATGCCAAACTCAATAATTAAATTATTAAATTAATTTAAATTAATCTATATATTGCCTGTTGAACTGACAGACATTTTAAAAAAGATATTATTTTCAGTGTTGACAGTGATTTGGGGGAAAGGCAGGCACTGCAAGTGAAAGTATAAAATTTGGTAAAATCTTTCTGAAGGGCATTTTATCTACAGTATATAAAGCCTAAAAAGTGTGCATCCTCTTTGACCCAGCAATTCACATCAATTTTAGGAATTTATCCCGTGGAAATAATCAGACAAAAATGCATCTACAAACATGTTCACACCATCGTTTACAAATGTTTTATAAAATTATTTAAAAATCAGAAATAACAAATGTTCAACAAGAGGGAATTGATTAAATAAACTTGGGAACATCCATACAGTGACAAGTAGATGAATATGATTGATATAGAAAGATGGCCGTAGCGCACTGGTAAGAAAAAAATCAGTTACGAAAGAGTGTTCATAGAGCATTATTCCATATTTTTGTCAAACTGTAAAAAGAGGAAAAATTAAAGATATATTTTTTTTGGATTATTAATTTTGGTTATTTCTGGATGGTAGGATTATGGGTGATTTTTCCCTCCACTTTCCTATTTTTTTCTGTATTTTCTAACTTTCCTACAATGAACATTGTGCAGATAGAACTTTTCTATAATGAACATTGTATAGAACATTGTGTGCGTAGGATTGTCCTTGGCTGCATGTAACAAAAATCCAAACTATTGTGGTTCAACAGCTCAACAAGCCCAGGACCAATGTTTGAAATTTTCACGGCTTTCTCTTCGTGGTCTCAACATGGCCACTGCCCCTCCAGTCATCACATGTACATTCAGAGAAGAAGAGGGGACCAGAAAGACCAGAGCCTGTCTCAGGAAAACAAGAGCTTTCCCAGGAACTCCATGACAGATGTAGGCCTAATTGGCCAGAATGTGTCACATGACTATCCCCAGCTGGAAAGTGGAAGGGAGCTGGGGGTTGAGAAATGGGGTTGAGTCAGTCCCTTACAATGTCTACCACAAACACATATTGCTTTTACAATAAAAAAATAAAACTTATTGAAATTTTAAAACAAGTTGTTTCTTTTTTTCTTGATTACTTTAATGCTTCCCTCCCTCTGCCACTCTCCCATCCACTCAGGCTGCAACAGCCAGCAAATTCACAGTCACCTAGCCAACGGGGTGAGGGCGAATGAAGAAACCTGAGACAGGCTGCACCCTCCTAGGCGGTGGGAGTGGTGAGATGGGCAGAGTGCCAAAGGCCCCGGGAAATCAGCTTGTTGCTTATTCAGCCAACCTCATCGAGGGCTCTCTGGTCTGAGGTTGTGGCTACACAAAGCTTATCAACAGAGACTTTTGCAACTTCAATACTCCTAGCTCTGCTGTTATTTTTTAGCGTGTGCAGAACTGGCCCTAGTATTTCATCTGGCTTCCTGTAGTCTCAGCAGGGCTTCCCAAATAAAGACCATGCCCATGATATATACTGAGGGAATCGACTAGATTACCTGGGTTCAAATCCTGGCTGTGCCACTTACCAATACTGTGACCTTGGACCAGTTCCTTAAGCTCTCAGTGTTTCTGCTTCCTCAACTGTAAAATGGGAATAATAACAGTATCCACTTCATAGGTTGTTCTGAAAGATTAGATGAGTGAGTATTTGTCAAGTGCCTATCACATGGTAAGTGCTATATAAATATTTGTTTAAAAAATAAATAATTATCAGAAAGGCAGAAACAGTCATAGCTGTCTGGGCCCTATTTGCTTGAAGTTGCATCTTACCTGACATAAATCTGAGACAACTAAAGCTACAAAGAAGGGCCAAATTTTCTTTTGTTCCCTGCTGGCTGCCCCACGTGGTCTCAGTGGTGGGAAAGAAGGAGAACCCACAGGAAGTTAAGAGCCGTGAAACACCTACTGGGTGGAAGGGACTCCCTAAGCATGTATAGCAAGCAGCTCATTTAAATCTTATGAGGCAGGTACTATCACTGCACTCGTTTTACAGATGGGGAAACTGAGGCTCAGAAGGGTGATGTAACTTGACCACTGTCACATGCCTATGAGAGGGGGAGGTGGGATTCAACCCCAGATACTCCAAAGCCAGCATATTCCATACTGACAATGAGGTTTACACAGGGAAACTTCCCTGAACCTGATCCTGCAAGGTTAACATTTACGTCAATCCCTAGTTTAAAGATACTTACGGAGTTTTTATCTAAAAGGCCATATAACAAATCCTTCTGTAAAATGCTCTATTTCTCTATATTTAATTTGGGAAGTTGGAACTTTCACAAATTCTGTTTTCTTACAATATAGTGCATCTCTATTGTCCTAAAACTAAATTCCAGACCAGAAACTTAGCTAAAATTCTTTTTTTTCGGATGGGGGGATGTTAGGGGTTTTCTGCTTTTTTTTTTTTTTTTTTGAAGTGTGGAATATAGGACCTAAAGATCACTCTGTGTGTCCTTCGAAAATAGCTGAAGCTCAGTAGCCCTTACTAGAAATAAATGACTGTTTTTGTTGCCAATTCTGGGCATATTGTCTTGAAGCTCAAAGCCTGGCTTAGGCCAGCTGAAATCATCAATAATTAACATCATGAATATCTCGCAGGTCCAAATTCCTCCATGAGCAGCAGCAGAATTTCTTTCTGCTCTTTGATTTGTTGATGCTACCTTTGCAAATGTCAGTTCCAAAGAGATACAACCAGACATTGCTCAATAGTTTTATTCACGACTACGACCAAGTTCAAGCAAAACATAAATGCTTGAGGAGACTTCTCTATTCTTTCCCTTTAAGAAAAAAAAGCTCTAAGCCCCACCCAGCCCCACCCTTAGCTTCTAAAGTTCTGGAGTCAGTGGTGCAAGAGATAGAGCCAAGATAAAAAGAATTGAAAACAAAATGGGCTTTTTTTCTTTTTTTAACTTTTGTTCCCAGCTCTTATACCCCCCTACCCTAAGTCGAAGAGGCCCAGATCTGACCTAGTACCACCACAGCCCCACCCTCTGCCTCCTCCAGGCCTTGGCCTGTCTCAGGTCAGTCCCCACCCCCGTCAGAGGGGAATTAACCCTTTCAAAGACGTGTGCTAGCCTCTAACAGCCCCACCTTCCAACTGCTGGTGCTAATCTTTTCCCCTTTCATGCTTTTGGCCTCATAATAGTTCTCATTCTTCTGCCAGGGGGTTAGAGAGTGCAACTGGCCAAGAAGCAGCTGCAAGGAAGCTCTGAAGTGCATATCTTGTGGGTAGGGCTGGCCGTAAGCAGGAGAGACCGAGAGAGATTAGGTGAAACATTAGCCACGGCCTTTTGGATTCAATCCAGTATCTTTCAATTATTTCTTTATGTGCTTTTGGTCCTGGGCTTATTTGGCATAAGACAGGCATCCATTAGAAGATTTCACAATGATCTGCCATGTGACAGTTCTAAACAGATGTGAGCTCGTCACCAAAGGAAATTTATGTTTTGCCATCTTTTCCCCCACCTCTCCCTGGGGAGCTGCAGGGAAAAGCACTCCAAGTGAATTAATCAAAATGACTAGGTAATGCTCTAAAAATAATAAACGTTGTTATAGTCTGGATCTCTTTCAAGTTTGAGCTCATTTTGTGAACTTGAAGATCCATATGTCAAATCACATGTATATATTTTTTATTAGAGTGAAATGGGCTATTGCATAGGGAAAGATAAGTTATTAAGACACATAAATACAATTACTCTCATAAACTAGACTGCATTTTAACTAAGTTAATTAAGCAACTTGGCCAAGGAGGGGGCAAAGGGTAGGTGCCTTAATGATTCCTTAACTTGCCTCCATAAGCCAACAGTGCAAATTAGGACAGGCTACAGGCTCCAGGCTCCAGGCTTCGAAATCAAGGCTGGACAGAAATCAAGGTGCAGAGTTAGAGTTATAACAAAAAGGGAAAATATATGTTGTGTCTCTGCGGGCTTCCCTCACTTACTAACCAAAGATGTACTGTTGCTAGACAAAGGCAGAAGGACTGGAAAATTTTGAAAACTGATTCAAAAAAGTTACTGGATAATAATGAAAAACTAAGTAAGCAACTATTATTATTATCATCTTGTTTTCAAAATACCTTCCCAGAGATCAGCTCAAAAGAATGTTTTGATATGAAAAGAAACTTATAGCTAGGTCCTGGGTTCTCAAGGCCTCCTTCCGTCTTTGGAATGAGATTAAATAAACCTCAGGGTGAGATTGAGAAGGGAAATCCATATTGGAAAAAAGGAAAGTGATGATCAGAGTAGATTCTTTTCGTATTTTAACTGATGCAGTTCTCTGATTTTCAATTGGCCTCTTTCCCTAACATATGCCCCAAATATCCAAGAGCAAGGTGTTCTTTAAGGACCTGGATCCAAACCATCCACAGCCCTTGATGGTAATTTATCCACATCAGGCAGGGCTACTAGGCCACCGTGACTGTGAGAAAAAGGACCAAGACTGCCCAGCTTTATCATGCGTGTATGCCCTTTGTCTCCAGATCTGAGCCCTGCTGTTACTAGGCTTAATCACAAGGATATTTCCAACCTAAGAAATCTCACCCGGCCTCAGAATGCTTCTTAGATAATTCCCACATCTTCATTCTCCAAAAACAGTTGATTGCAGTGTTACTAATCACAGCCTTCTTTAGCCAGTCTCCATTAATCATGGCTGGCAGGAGAGACTAGAGGGTCATGGGTAATTGAATTCCAGCCAACCTTCAAACCTAATTTAAGTCAACCTTTTGACCTCTTTCCTGACCAAATGTGCTGCTAGAGCTAGTAAATAAATATTGTTTTTAAATTAGGAGAAGCCTTTTTTGAATACCTACTATGTGTTAGCTTTGTAAGAGATGCGTCCATTATCCCATTTCACTCATTCATTCTGTCAACACTTCAGTTGGAACCCAGACAGAAGGAATTAACAGATAGTGGAGATGAGTGTAAAGGTCATCGTGGGGTCAGTCCAGTGGGAGAAATGTGTGCTCTGCAGACACCCTGATTTCCTATCTTTGAAAGAAGATAGATCTTTAGCACTGACAGAAAGCCTGAAGCCCCTTGCACACAGGAAAATGGAATGATAAACATTTCCCTTCTCTCAAAGAGAAGCCATGTAGGATCTTCGGAGTCTAAAGACTTCCGTTCAAGTCCTCCCTCCACCGTATTTGACATGAAATGTCAGGTACCCTGTTTAACCTCTCTGGGGCTCAGGGTCCTTCTCTGTGATAAGGAGCAGAGTGTGCGCAGTGGGGTTCAAGGGCAAGGAGTAACAACAGTATCCCAGCAAAGCTATTGTGAGGATTTGGGGATTAAGTGATATAACGTGGAAGGAAGCGCCTTGTAAACTGTAAGGCTCCCCACACATAGGAGATTATTGCTAATTATTCTCACACTTTCTGTTAAAACTGCCAAGCAGCCCTGAGGCCAGTAAAAGACAGGGCTGCTATCAAAGGCCTAGACGGACATTACATGCTCTTATTTTAAATAATGGAAGCTTAGGTGGAAGTTCTCATGAAACTTGCTTCATTTTCTTTCATAAACCTCTGGGTCACCATCACGTCTGCTGAGTGTGTTCATGATCTGGATTTTGTTGCCGGAATGCTTTTCTGTCATTTCGAAGTCTCCAGAAACCACCCCACATTCCCCTACCTATCTCTCATCCTCAAACAATTAGAAACCAACTCACCAGTGACTAGTAGTGTTCGACTATCACCAACCCTGGAATCCATAATAAAGCTAGCACTGAATTGTTACAGATGAGATTCTTGGCAGCAAGACCGCTTTAGGAACAATGAGTCAAGGAAGTGCCGAGGTTTGTTCAGGAAAAAAAATACATGTGCTTGAATAATTTACTTTCTCTTTTTAATTCCAAAATTATATGAGGCCCCTAAGATTGCATAAGCAACCAGGGGACGCTGAGCAGCCCAGAGAGGCTGGGTTTGAGTGGTGATGTTAATGGAATTATCCGTTGATGCCGGATAACTGTCCGTTGTCGAGAGAGAATTACCCAGGCAAAGATGAGGTATCAGGGAAGATAAACACTGCAGCAGAGACCTCAGTGTTTATTTTCCACACTGGAGCGCAATCTCCTCCGCTGTTTAACTTCATCAGCATCACTGCTAACCCCGGGCCACACAATTTCACTTAAAAGAAATTAAATAACCCGAACATACATGCAATTATAAACCAAGTTGCGGGAGATGTGGGTTGGGATGTCTTTGCTGCTATAGTCAGTGGCAAACAAGTGTTCTCTTTTACCCCATCCTTTTCCCTTGCGTGATACAAACGAGAGCAACATTTGTTGAATGCTCGCTGTGGGCCATGCCCTGTGTTAAGCATTTTACATACATTGTTCTATTTAATCTTCATTCACAGCCATTCCATGAGTTAAGTACTAGTAGAGGAAACTGGGTGTCAGAGAAGTTAAGTAACTTGTCCAAGATCACACGACTGGTGAGCAATGGAGTGAGGGGGTCGACCCTGGCAGACCAGCTCCAGCTGTTCACAGAAAATCACCAGAACACACCTTTTCCTCCATCTCGAGTCTGGTCTTCTTGACTTTATGGATGAGTCAAGGCAGTTTTATTACCTCTACAGCTGCCCCTGCTATCTTGACTGGAAAGGCTGCCAAATCTTCCATCTGGTCCTTGGTCCAGTTCTGCATTTCTGTTCTAGTGGGAAAGCATTTGCATACAGCCCAGTGTGGCCAAGCCTGAGCTTTACAACTCACCCCGAAGGCCTTGACATTGGCTGAGTTCCCTGCCTTCTTCAGCCAATCTGTCAGCAGTCACTTCCTCCTCCTCTAGGTTCTTTCCCCCATAACCCATTACTATGAAAATAAGATACAGAAAACCTGAAAGAATCTCGCAGTGAACATCTGTCTAGCCTCCACCAAATTCAACAATTGTTAACATTTTGCCATACTTGTTTTACTGATCAGTCTTTCTATCTTTCTTTCTGAACCATCGGAAAGTTAGCTTCAGAAGTCATGACACTTCAGCCCTAAACACGTTATTCAGCACATGTCTCCTAAGAATATGGAGCATTTCCTACATGACCACATTACCACGATCAGACCTGAGAAAATTAATTATGATTCCTTAATATCATCTGTTATCTAATCCAATGGTAAATTTCTTAACCATTCCCCAACTGTTTTTTATAGTTGTTTTTTCTTTTCATCAAGTTTCATCCATTGTATTGGTAGTAATGTCTCTTTAGTCACTCGTAATCTAGAACAGCTCCCCGCTCCATCATTTTTCCCCCCACGTTTAATTTTTGAAGAATCCCTCTAATTTTTCGACAGCTGAGTTATTCCCTATTCCTAAGGATCTGTGCTGGTCTCTACCTTCAACTCTTAGCCAGCTGTGGTAAAATGGCAGCTCTAGAATTTCCATATGGGAGGGGCTTGAGGGGGGGTGCAACCTGGTTATAAGGGGTGGTGGATGAGGATGAGAGGACTTTTGCGTAACAAAAATGCTTTTAAAAAAACAACTTAAATTGTTGATTTATTTGACATGGCTGCTGTCCTTACATAGAGGTAGTCTTTACTATAGGAGAAGTGATAAATCGTAATGGTAAATGATACAGACTCTGAGCAAACTGTCTAGATTCAAACCTCAGCTTTGCTACCTACAATCTATGTGACCTTGAACAAGTTACTTAACTTCTCTGTTACTCAGTTTTATCATTCACAAAATGGTGGTGATCATAACAGCAGAATCTAAATCACAGAGTTGTGCTGAAATGAATTGATAAGCACAAAGCATTGAGAATCCTGCCTAGAACAAAATATTACCCATAAAGGGTAGCTATTATTATTGATATTCTTCTCCCAACTTCTATTAACTTCCTTCTCTAGTCGTTTCCTGGAATTGGAGCAACCAGCATTTCTGGCTGATTGATAGTTTTGCCCATTGCCTTTTACTTTATTTTCAATTTACTCTGATTGATCTGGGGAACTTCTAGTTTGCCCTCAACCTTATCCTCTTTCCTCTCTCTCTAATCTCCTGTTGTTGGTGGTGTTTTTCCAATCAAATTCTTTTAAAAATATCAATTTGGTTCTTTTTTTTCTATTATCTCATATGTCTAGAAAAACTTCCTCCCTCTTTGCACTGAGACATAGCTTCATCCTTTGATTTAAGATGCAATTTCATCTGTTGTTTCTAGTCCAGGAACACTTTCTTGCTTAAGAGAACATCGAAGCATCTCAGTTCCCATTCATTCAGTCAGTCAGTCAGCCAGTCATTCAATGCACTTTTGGGCCCCTATGAGGAACTGGGCACTGGCTAGACACTGGGGATACAGCACTGAGCTAAACATGGTCCTGACTGTGGACAAATAGCCAGTCAATTATTCAGAGTGAGTCTGAACTGCAGTTAGGGATAGGTTGAACCAGGTTGTTCTGGAACCTCCCTGCACCCTGAGAGAATTCTAGGAGACCACATTCTGCACTACATATGAGAATCCTAGGAGAATGATTGAAAGAATGTTAATGGGTCCCTTTCTCCAAAGGTGTATTCTCCATTACCCTGAAATTCCTACCATGAGAGTACCACCAGAGTAGCTACAGTTGCTTCCTGTTTTCCTACAAGTTTTTTAACATTTATAGAATTATTGAAAGCTTTAGTTAGCTATTACTGCCTATTTCCATAAAGGTGCATACATTTTATTAGAATAATTGTAATAGCACAACTTCCTCATCTGAAGAATGGGGGTAATAATAGTACCTACCTTACAGGGTTGGTATAAACATTAAATGAGTTAACAGTAAAATGCTTGGAATGCAGCGTGGATTTATATGTTTGATAAATACAAAAAGATAAGATTTGTTGAAAGATCATGATGGCGTCAAAGAGAATAAGATTCAAGGCAGGTGAGCTTTGAGGGGGGTTAAGGAAGGAAAGGCAGGAACCATGAGACCTGGCTCAAGCAGCAAACGAAGCAGGAAGCAGTTGAATAAATTGTGAAGAGGTCAGAGGGAAATTCAAAAATTAGCTTTGACTACTTTATAAACTTAAAAAAAAAAATAGTGGCCTCATGTACTTCCTTTATTCTGAGTTCTGGACTTTAATTAACCAACTCCAAAACAAACATGTCACCATTTGGTGTGTATCAGAAAAGAAGCTTGGTGGGAGAGACAGTTTCCACGGGTCTCTTGAGTTTTGTACATCTTGTGAGCAGGGACACTGACTACCTTTGTTTGGGAATATCTTTTCAAGGATGTTTGTATAGTGAACATCCTTGGAAGATGGAAATAGTCTCTCCCTCCAGAGTAAAGGGCAGAATGCTTACTGCCATTATAAAATATTTAGGTTCCTCTCCTATAACGAAATTCCCTATGTACCCAGGGTCACCTGGCCCTTTTCTCATCACTCTGTGGGAATTGGGGGTCAGGAGGCTGACACAAATGCTGATTCTCTGGCTGCTGCTATTGCTATGAGTAATAAGCTGTCCTTTGTCTCTGAGCCAGAAGTCTCATGTCCTCTACTAGCATCTGTGAAATTGTGGCAGGCCGATTTAGCTTATAAGTCAGATAAAAATCTCAGACCCTTCCTAGTTCTTGACTCGACTGTTACAATCTGGGTTCCTCCTACTCTCACAGTTCCTTGCTGAGGCAAGAAGTCCTAGGTGGTTCTTTCAGAGTGGGTGGCCACGTTCTATACCACATGATCCTGCTGATTGGACAGGAAAAGCAAGTGGACCAAAGACAGACAATCTATAGGCTCGCTAGTGGTCCACGAGGTAGTCTAACTTGCAAGCTTTGTCCATTGGTGGCAATAGTAACTAATTGAACCAATCAGGTCCTCTGTCTGAGGAATTTGAACTGAGGATACAGAGTCTGTCAGTTACAGTAGTAGTGGAAGCAGTGGTAGAATGGCCCACAAAAGCAGAAACAAAGAGTAACTGAGGCAGATTAATGGCAGAGCAGTAGAATAGCAAAGGAGTTCTGTCAGTGAGGGGACATTGAGAAAAACAGTTTGTAAGACAGCCCTGTAATTCCCAAACTGCGGTATAGTCTCCAGGAACCCTGACCTCCAGGTTGCTCTGTGTCTCAGTCTGTTCAGGCTGTTGTAACAAAATACCATAAACTGGGTGGCTTATAAGCAACAGAAATTTATTTCTCACAGTTCTGGAGGCTGGGAAATCTGAGATTGAGGTGGCAGCAGATTTGGTGTCTGGTGAGAGCCAGCTTCCTCATTGATGGCCGTCTTCTCACATTGCAGAAAGGGCAAGCTAGCTCCCTTTTATGAGGGCACTAATTTCACTCGTGAAGGCCCTGCCCTCATGATCTGATCTCCTCCCAAAGGCCGCACCTCCTAATACCACCACTCTGGGGGACAGGATTTCAACATATGCATTTTGGAGAGACACAGCTTTCAGACCATAGCCCTCTGCCTCCTGCCTTTCTCTTGATGAAGCCTGATTGCTCAACAATTTCCATTTTCTTTGAGGCCTGGCAAAGAGGCTGAGAGAGGAGTTTATTTTTCTTATGTCTTTCTTTATCTTTCAACATCTCACTATCGTATAATGGAATTATTACTGTCTCCCCCCAACCCTTCTTTCTCTTCCTCACCCAGGCCAGGTTACTACCTAGAAATGGTAACTCTATTCTTTTCCCTCTTCCCCATATCCTCACCCTCTCCTTACCCCAGTTCCTCCATAGCTTCAGCTCCATGTCCCATTTCATTAAGAACAACAGACTGTACATTTGACCTCCTGCCAAATGTGCCCATTCATGACCACAGGCTTGTAACAAGGAAAGCACGAGGGAGTCTTGCCTCAATGGCTTCCTTTTCCCTTTCTGACCTAACAAAGCATTTCTGTTCAGTGACTCCCTGATGGGCATGGGCTTATAATGTCCCCATTTGCTGTCCTTGCTCTGTCTTTGTTTTTGCCCTAATCCTTCTTTGTGTTGTCTGGACCCTCTAAGCCTCCCCATGCCTCCCTCATTAATGGGGAGTTCATCCCAGCACTGGTTCAGCAACTGGCACATGGTAGGTGCTCAATACTATAAACTCCCAGACTCTTTTACTCCACCTTTTTTTACTGTATCATCCTAACCTTTCTCTCCCACACCTCTCTGCATCTCTTTTCACTCTTAAAGTACATCTAGGAAGAATCTAGAGGAAGAAAATAAAAGCAAAAACTAAAGCACATTTAATACAGCATAATTTTATTTTCTAAACAAACAATAAAATACATCATGTGCGCTGTTTTGTAAATGGTTTTACAGATGACAGTGGTAAACCAATAAGTGTTTATAAGACAAATAATTGTGTTTTCACAGTCTTCTACTCCTTGAGCATTTAAGTTTTTTACAAAGCAATCTCTACCACCAACAACCAGCACAGAATTAGTTTTGAGTGTTTAAGGTTGGATCTGTTGTGTAGCATTTTAGGAACTGATATTGACACACCGATGTGCTAAATATTTCTTTTTCAGGTAGTGTTGCTGTTGAAGTATGAGTCAGTTGGGTGAGCTTGGGTGGAGACTGAATGACAGCTGGATATGCATGCATGTGGCAAACTCTCTGGGGGATAGAAGGTGGAAGATGCAAACCCAGCGTGCAGAGACCATGTTCTCAATGTCAAGCAGCAAGGTCCACTGGGTCTCTGGACCATCAGCAAGACCCAATCCACCAAGATCAGGAATTAGAAACAGTCAGCATCGGGCCGGCCCCGTGGCTTAGCGGTTAAGCAAGCGCGCTCCGCTACTGGCGGCCCGGGTTTGGATCCCGGGCGCGCACCGACGCACCGCTTCTCCGGCCATGCTAAGGCCGCGTCCCACATACAGCAACTACAAGGTTGTGCAGCTATGACACACAACTATCTACTGGGGCTTTGGGGAAAAAAAAAAAAAAGGAGGAGGATTGGCAATAGATGTTAGCTCAGAGCCAGTCTTCCTCAGCAAAAAGAAGAGAATTAGCATGGATGTTAGCTCAGGGCTGATCTTCCTCACAAAAAAATAAATAAATAAATAAACTGTTTAAAGAAATATTCAGCATCTTTAAAAAAGAAAAAATAAACCAAAAATCCACACTATGATTATTAAAATGGTGCAAATTTTGTGCGAACATTGTAGAAACATTAGAAAATATAGCCAGGAAGTTAATAAATAAAAAATTATCCATAATTTCACTACCCAGACATAATCACTGTTAACATTTTGATGTATATCTAGTTTTATTTTCAATGCGGACATATATTTTACACACTTACACACAAGTCGGGATATATTACAAATTCTCTTGTATATTCTTTTAAATTTTTGCTTACACTGTCCTGTGACCAAAAATTATACATCCACAGCAAAAGTTTAAATGGCTACATGGTATTCCATTGTGTGGATGGTCTCTAAATTAATTCACCTACTATCTATTTGGTCATTTAGGTTGTTTTCAATTTTTTCACTATTATAAATAATGCTGTAATGAACATCCTTGTACATACTTCTTTGAAATTTTTCTGACTATACCCTTGAGAAAACTTTCTAAAAAGGGAATTTATAGGTCAAATGGCATGCATATATTTAGAGCTTAGGTACATATTGCAACCATACCCTCCTAAAAGTTTCAATCAATTTATATAGTGCCACCAGCAATCAGATTGGATTTCTGAGCAAAGTTTTCAGGCCAAGCTCAATTCTAAGGAGTTTGATAATCATTTGCTGTTAAATATCACAAGATGGTTTGATATATGTGCAAAATTGGAAATACTGTTGTTCATGCAAGGCTCTTCTTTGATGCTGTGACCTAGGTCAATTCTACCATAAAAAAAAAAAAAAAAAGAGTATCCTTGTATATGTAGACATAATTACATTGATCATGAAAGCAACCAAAACCCAATAGTTTTCAAACTCTTTAAGAGATAAACCCAGTACAAGAATACTTGGGCAGAAAAATAAGTTATTGCTGCATAACAAATTACCACATACTTAGTGACTTAAAACAACACACGCTTGCTATCTCGCAGTTTACATAGGTCAGGAGTCTGGGCACATCTTATTTGAGTTTTCTTAAAGGCTGCAATCGAGGTGTTGGCAAGGGCCAGGTTCCCATCTGGAGACTCAACAGGGGAAAGGTGTGCCTTCAAGCTCATTTTGCTTGCAGGCATTATTCATTTTCTTGTAGCTATAGGACTCATAGAAGCTTGATTCTTTAAAGCCAGTAAGGAGAGCCAGAATCTAGAGTGCATCTGCTAGCAAGACAGAGTCTTACATAATGTAATATAATCATGGCAGTTATATTCCATCAACTTTGCCGTATAACAGCATAATTATGAGAGTGGCATCTTATCACTTTTGCCATATTCTATTTGTTAGAAGCAAGTCACAGGTCCTAACTACACTCAAGGGGAGGGGATTACACAAGGGCATGAACACCAGGAGTCAAGGGATCACGAGGGCTGCCTTAAAATCTGTTCGGCATAGTAAACAACTCTGAAATGTCTCTCCTTAAAGTGCTTTCTACTTGAGTAATCAAGGAAGCTGAAGACTTGGGAAAATGTAAAATATGAAACTCACTGACCTAGAAATATTCATTTTGTGTCTCTCGTTTCAGCTGGAGGTGGATAACACAGCCTTGTGTAAACAATCCTTGGCTCAAGATAAATGTGGTGTCTTCAAAGGTGTACCCTGGAGCGTGTGTTTTATGTTTTCCTGGGAATTCAGTTCTACATCCTATGACTAAGTTATTTTCTTCCAATTTTGTCTTGTGGAATGAGGTGGCTTATTCCCAAACCCATGTCACGATGACCACAGTTGAGACATTTTCCATGTGAAATTGTGCTAGCTATTCTACATCTCTAATTACTGTCTCCCCCAAGACCTAGCTGTGAGTCTCCACAGCCTTTTAAAAAATTTTAAAAATTATGAAGGGAGGCAGGCGGTTAAAAATACTCTTTAAAAATGTAATATAAATCACGTTATTAAAAATGAGCACTAAAGGAGTCCCCTATTGATGTCAGCATTTTTATCTTCCTTTTTAAACCTCTAAGGAGAGTTTATGTTATATATTTCATACCTTCTCTTTAGTCCAATTAATTATTGCCTTAGTTGTAAAGCAAGTGCAATACAGCATTTTCTTGGGAAATCATTGTGCATTTAATGTATCTTCTCATCACGGCTCATAATTAATTAACATCATTTGAGATCGCATCAAAACCTTAGAGGGGAGAAAAGGGAAGAAGATCTCCTAAAGCACTGAAAGCTTTGTCCCCTCTCTTCCTCTGACTGGTCCCCTTCCCAGACCTACATTTAGAGAAAGACAGTGACAGTCCCTGAGCGAGTATAATAAATGACTGGGAAGGATCATCAGCTTCAGTCACACAATGAATACTGCAGAGATTTCAAAGGCTTGAGTTCTGTGTAACTGCTCCATTAGTCAAACTATTCCTTCAAAGGGAACAAGCTGAATTTTGTGTGTGTACAGTGAAGATGGTGATGGTGGGATAAAAATGTTTAACGCGAGGTGTTCAGGGACTATCCTCTTCCCGTCGCCTGCTTAGCTTCTTGCTCTGCCCCCATTCTCTAAGGAAAAGAAAAGCTTTGCAGTTAGATTCCCCAGAGAAAAGCGGACAGGGAAGTACATTCCCCAGGGAGCTGGGGGTGGTAGGAGAGTGGATCTGTTCAGGGACTCTCTTTTGGGAATTGAGCTCTTCGTTGACAGGGGAGATGAAAGAGGAACTAAGAAGGGAAACAGAATGTGCTTGGATAAAAGGGTTTTGGGGCTGGTGATTGGGTTGAGGGGAAGGTAGAGAATAGCGCAGGGCAGGGGATTTTAGTAACAGTTGCTCTAGACCTTATGCTCAGGCTCCCTTAAATGTTAGAGGGAATTGGTAATGGAGAGTAGTGTTCCTATTTAGAATGTTGTATCACTCTTACGTCCCATAAGCATGTATTAGTTTCCTAGGGTTGCCGGAACAAATACCACAGACTGTGTGGCTTAAAACAACAACAATGTATTCTCTTGCAGTTCTGAAGGCTAGAAGTCCAAAAACTAGGTGTCAGCCATGCTCCCTCTGAAATCTGTAAGAGAATCCTTCTTTGCCTCTTCCTAGCTTCTGGTGGTTACAGAAATCCTTGGTGTTCCTTGGCTTGCAGAAGCATCATTCTATTCTCTGCCTGTGTTGTAACATGTGTTCTGTGTATGTGTGTGTGTGTTCTGTGTGTCATCTCTTCTTATTACAAGGACACCAGTCATACTGGTTTAGGGAGCACTTGCCCAGTATGACCTCACTTTAACTAATTACGTCTGTAAAGACTCTATTTCCAAATAAGAGCACATTCTGAGGTTCCAGGTGAATGTGAATTTTGAGGGGGCACTATTCAACCAGTACAAAAAAAAAACACAGAGAAATACACACACACACACACACACACACACAGTTAAAACTACAAGCCAATTAAATTTAGTCTTTATGCTCTAATGAATTAGAGTTGGAAAGAAAGACAGTGGAATTCTGCTTGGAGAAGGAATTGATCTGAAACCTTCAACTTCTCTAGTACTCTCCTAGCCAGCAGACCTCACCCCAAGCAATGTGCTGTACCTTTCTGCTGACCTGTTCTGCAAACCACCCCTCTCCTATACATCCTACACATATGCACACCCTTCTGCTAGCAGGAGAAGGGAGATCTTGATGGTTGTCTACACCTGCAACCTCCAGCACCTGCAGACAAAGCACTTTGCTTCCCTTGTTTTCGAGAAGCAGAACACTGGCCCCATCAGCGTCCAGCATCACACAGAGGTAGAGTCTCTGAAATGCACGTATCTCAGGGTTGGCCAGAAGCAGTGCTGGGGGGACTGGAAAACCAGGGGCCACTGGCTTTTCTTGTTGTGGGGGCACAGGAAGGTGGAAGGGTACAGTGACATTGGGATACCCCTCTAATAGCTGACTCTCCACTCCCTTAGCTGGGGAGGTCTTACAAAAACCTCATTCACCAAGTGCCAGAAGATGTCATGGGCCATATTTTCCCAAGTGAGGGGTCTGCATGATTCAGGACAGGTAGAGTCCAGTCTCAGACTTACTCACACTAGACTCAGTGGGCAAAGAGATCATAGCTTCTTAATTTTCTATAACTGACCCAATTATCCTCGTGTCCCCTGACCCACACCCCACTGACTAATGAGGCAGTGGAACTGAATTTTTGTCCAATCTGGTAGACTCAGGCTTTTCCAGTAAACAGTCTCTTTTGAGTGAGTCAGTTTTTCCAATTTACATCACTCTCACTGTTCTCTCCAAGATGGTGTCTGGGCATGTGGAAATCTCAAAGACTTTGGACTACTGGGGGAGTGGGAGGCCCCTCGAGTTGTGCTACTCCATAGCTATGAGCTAGCTGGTGTCTGCAGGGGTGGTTGGTCTGCTGTTAGCCCAAGCTCTTCAGAAGAATTTCACTGCTGAAGTGCGCAGCTGGGGCACTTGTGGTCTGTTGTCTCCTGGCTTGGACAGGGCTCAAGGTCCTCCCTGCTGACTCAGCCCCACCACAGCCCTCACAGGCACTCTAGCTGGGCCTCCCTCTCAGGCCTCAGCTTGGCGGAGGGGCACACCCCGTGTCCCAGCATGGCCATATCCCCCCTAGGGCCAGGGCACAGGTACTGGGGGCCCTCAAGAAGACAGAGCCTTCTGGCCCCCATTGTCCCATTCTGAGCAACTCCACCTGTCTTTAATTATTCTCAGCTATGTCCTCTGCCCAGGACCAGGGCAGGAGCCTGAGAATGACGTAAAGGAGATAATGCATTGCCACGCTGCCCTGGCTAGCTCAAGTCTCTGAACCATGAGGGAGGGCAGAGACTGTCAATGGAGTAAAAGCTAAATGTAAAAAAGGAAAACAGAAAGAATCTTGAGAGAAAGCCATTGTTCCCCCAGCCTACTTCCAATATTACTGTTTGAAAAGGTAGTCCATAATATTGGGGGTAGGGGGGCGGCAAAGTGTGGCAGTGAAAAGACAAATCAGAAATGAAGCATTAAGCTCTAGAACAGCGCTATCCAACAGGACTTTCTGCGATGACGGACATATTCTGTATCTGTCCTGTCCACTGTGATAGCCAATAGCCGCATGTGGCTACTGAGCACTTGAAATGTGGCTAGTGCTACTAAAGATCTGAATTTTTAATTTAATTTAATTTGATTATTTTAAAGTTAAATTTAAATAGCCCCATGTGGCCAGTGGCTACCACAGTGGACAGTCCAGCTCTATACCTTAACCTTTTTTTTTTTGTGAGGAAGATCAGCCCTAAGCTAACATCCATGCCAATCCTCCTCTTTTTGCTGAGGAAGACTGGCCCTGGGCTAACATCTGTGCCCATCTTCCTCCACTTTATACGCGACGCCTCCACAGCATGGCCTGACAAGCGGTGTGTCGGTGCACGCCCGGGACCCAAACCGGGAGCCAGCAACGGAGCGCACGCACTTAACTGCTACGCCCCGGGGTTGGCCCCTCTATACCTTAACCTTGATGTGTGCTGAACCCCTTTGGTATTCTGGTGAAACTCATGGACTCCTTCTCGCACTAATGTGTAAAATATATAGGATTATAGTGGAAACTAATTTAATATTTATGTTATTTAATTTTTAATTTAAATTTTTAAAATTTAAAAAATTTTGGTGATCTAATACTCTATATACATCTTTATTAATGCATTAGTGAGCCAAATCACCATAATTACGAAGTAGTGATGAACATAAACAATATTTTGAGATATCTGACACAATGTGATGTGATATGAAAATATCTATGATTTGTATTGGTGATAAAGTCACATGTATGTTAATACCACTATGGTTTGGGTTCAATTAGGAGTTAATGAAAACAGGCATGTAAGTTTTTTCTCAAGTTTACAAACCCCTGAATTCTCTTCACAGACCTGTTGGGGATACATGGACCCAGGCTAAAAATCCTGCTCTAGACATATGTAAACAAGACAAGTTGATGAGTAAGGTTAATGCATTCAAGAAATATTTATGGAATGCCTACTACAGGCCAGGTACTGTTCTAGACGCTGGGGTTGCAGTTGTGAATAAGACAGACAAAGCTGGAGTTTTCCATAAGTTTATATTTCAGTGGAGGAGAAAGACAATGAATCAATGATCAGATAATTTTGGATGGTAGTAAGTGTTATGAAGAAAACAGAACAGTGATCTGATAGAAAGTGACTCGGAGGGAGAGTGGCTGTTTTAGACTGGGCGATCAGCGAGGTCTCTCAAGAAAGTGACATTTGAGTTGAGGCTTGAATGAAAGGATCCAACTATGCAAAATCTGGAAACACACCTTCCGAGCTTGGGAACAGTAAATATAAAGGCCCTAGAGCTAAAAGGGGTTGGAGTGATTGGAGCAGCATAATTGACAGGAGACAGCACTGTAGAATTGAAGCCAGAGAAGTGAGGAGGGACCAAGTCTGTGCTGGAATTTGTGAGTTGACATCATAAATGGCAGAGGATTTAGATTTTATTCTAAGTCTACTTAGAGTAAAAGGCGGATTCCGTGACTCTTTGCATAAAGAATGGATTAAATGGGGAAGTGGAAACAGGGAGTTCATGCAGGAGGCTGTTGTAGTTCAAGTGCAAGGTTGTAATGCAGATAGGGAAAAGTGAATGAATTTAGGACATGTTTCCAGTAGAGCTGATAAGCTTCGATTAGGGAGCATGGAGGAAAGAAACCAGTCCCCACGACTCAGGGCAGTGTGATTTACTGAGATGGAAGTGTCGTGGGGGAGGTAGATTTGAGGCAGAATCAAGACTTATATTTTAGTTTTACTAATGCCTTTTAGGTATTGAAGTAGAGATGTTTGAATATGAATCTGAAGCTCAGTGGAGAAGTCAAGACTAGTGCTGTAAATGTTGGATTCACCAGCATAGAGATGGGATTTAAACCATGGGATTGAGTGAGGTCAACCAAGAAGAGTGTTTGCATGAAGAAGAAAGGGCTGGGTCTGAGCCCTAGGGAAATCGAGTATGTAGAATTAATTGTTTGATTATTTATTGTGCACCCTTTTTTGTCTGTGCTTTCAGATTGATACGTGCTTCCAAAGGCAGTAAAATCTCTCTAACCAAAAATACCTCCTCTGCTGATCTGGTAAATTGGCTGTGGGTTAAGATGATGACCTCACAAAGGTTTCTGATAAAATACAATTATCATATCTGTAAGGACCCATTACCGTACATTCCCATAAGTAACATCACAATGATGCTTCCATGGGGCATTTGCCATTCTTTTTGGTGGGCCCAGCATCTTTGAATCTCCTTCCTGCTTTGCAAGAATTCCCCACTTTATGCGTCCCGCCTTCCTCTGTAGATTTCCCAGGGTGCAGGCAGGTGTTCTGGTCTCTGGCAATCAGATATGCTCACCCCAGACTTGGAGCAGGAAGCTAAAGAGGCCAAGTGGCAGATACTGAACCAAATCCATTCTGGAGAAGGTAGTTGCAGCCACATTCACTCCAGAGTCAGGAGTGGCAGAGGTCGTAGCAGTTGTGTCCAGTGTCCTGGCTGTGTCAGTGATACAAACTATAGTGTCTTTGCACAGGGTAGAGGAGGAGCCTTTCCACTGGAGCTGTCTATGGAGTCATCTGGAGCTTTCTTTCTTAGAACACTTTCTCCACGCCTGTCTTGCTGGCCTCTCCGGAGATTCTATAAGCTACCTCTTGTCCTTCAATAAATTCCTTGTCTGGTAAACCAGTGTTGATGTTTGGGTTTCCCAAGAAACAGAAAGACAGAGATTTATGTGCAGGAATTTTTTAGGGGGTGTGGCCTCAGGATCAACATCTGTGAAGGATGAGGGATGCAGAGGAAGAACTTGAACTGTGATGTGGTTACAATAGAATCCTCATCTGATCTCATCGGGAGCTCCAGGGCTGGGAGGCCCTTCAGAGTTGCCCTGAAGGGTGCTGGGATTGTTTTGCCCCAACTCTCCTATTGCCCAGACACTGGACACAGGCTGCCCCAGGGATGGGGCATGTCCTTAGGCAAGGTGACTCTCAGATTGAGAGCCATTCCTGGCCGGGGATGCAGTAGAAACCTGTCAGCCGCCAGTATTCCCAATCTCCATAACAAACTTTACAGTGTGCAAATCATTTATGCCCCTGGAACCTAATAATAATCTGCCTATTTTCTTCATAATTAGAATGAGAAACTGAGACTTAGAAATAATAAATAAACTGCTAGAAAGTGATGGAGGTGAAACTCAAATCCTAGCCTTATGATTCCAAATCTTGTTTCTTTGCCTGCACTGTATCAAACATTGCAGAGAACAGACAAACCTCAGGAATAGACAAGCTACCCAAGAACCAGGGTAGGGCCAGAGCAGTTTTAAGATTTTGAGGAACATCTCTTTTGGAGCTTTTCTCAGGAACTCTCAGATTTAGCTAGGATTTGGGACAATGGAATCCAATTGGAACTACCATTTGTGAAGGAGTCTTACCCTATACTCCTGCGGGAAAAAAAAAAGGCCACTTAACAGCAACCAAAGCCCCATGTTGGATATTATTTTTGGCATGAGCATCTATTCCTACCTTCACTTATGTTCCCTCCTAGGGTCTGAAAGGCAGTCTGGGTTCTGGGTGAGATTTAAGTTCTGCCAGTGAAATGCACTTCCATGATATTTGGAAGGCAGAAGAGGGATGGAGACTGTTTTCCTACCACTGAGAGAGTGGACAAGCAAGCACCGACAAGCGTAAATAGCAGCAGCCAGACTCCATCCACTGCCCGGTCACCAGTGGCAGGAACAGAGGAGGCAGGAGCAGCAGTAGTTTCTTGACCTCTCATTTGTAGCTACAGTGATTGGTCTTAAAACCAAAAGGTTAGGAGCTGTGCTCTGATTTCTACTCCTCCATCCTTTCCAAAAATTCTGTAAGCACTTAATTTCTGGTATTAAGTCAATCTCTTTCTGCTTGAAATACTTACAGTGGTTTTCTTTTTCCTGTGCTGAACCTAATACAGCACCCCAAGTGTGAAGCCAGAGTCACTGACTCTGCTTTCCACATGCACACACATGATACAACCAGAGAAAAAAATGTTCTTTACGAGGAGAGCAACTCAGAGAGTAACACAGAACGAACCAAAGCCCTAAGTGTGAGATGATCCTCCAGGAAACCAGTGACAATGGGCCGATCGGGAATTGCTTCTCGGACAAGATGGGTTTGGAGCCTTGTCTTGCTGTCCAGATTGTAATACTCAACCTTTCCAGCCATGATGCTTGGTGCAGGCTTAGACCTTCTACCTTTTTGGTCCAACATCCACAGAGAGGGAAGGCATGAAATCCCACCAGGCAGTCAGGACACTTCCTGGCCCACTGTGTTGACAAGATGTTTCTCTAACAAAGCAGATGTGCAGGATCTCATGACTGTTGGCAGTTAGCCAAGTGTCAACTGAAGTTGGAGGCCCCAAAAGCAGAGTGAACAAAAGAAGAGCACTTTATCGTCCCTATGAATCCCACCCCCAAGGAATGGAGAAGAGCAGTGGATTTTTGGAAATTAAGAGTTACTTGGGTTTGTAGCCATCAAAAGCAAAAAGACTCTTTTCAAACATAGATGTCATTTTTAGAGGAGGACAGAGCCAAAGCTGCAGAGTCTTTAGCCCCACAAATTCAAGCATGAAACAGATATTCAAGGACAGCCTGCCCACAAATGCAGAGTCAGGGACACAGAAGATGCTATGAAACTATTGTTTGAATGATACACAAGGTAAGAAGGGATTCAGGTAATGTGCAGGCACCTTCGGTTTTAACAAGAATCACTAAAATATCCAGTTTCTACTTCATAAGGCTGTTTCCATGTTCCAGGCAACAGCTGGTCCCACTTTATTGCTGTGGGTACAATGAGTTCTAGTAAATCCTGTGTAATAGATGTATTCATATGCTCTGTCCTTTTAATAGTCTTCTTAATTAGGGTACTGTCCTTTTAAGCAAAGCATTTATATAGTTATTTTATTGCATTTGAATACAGTGTTAGCTTCAATAGACTTAATATAATTTTATGGGTTTTTTAAAAACATTGCTTTAAAATGAAGAGAATTTATTTTATCATCAGTATGGAGTTATTCCCATGGATATTTAAGAGCCATTGGTATAGAGGTTTATGAATCTCTGTTGAGAAAGAAAGATCTTAAATATGTAGTAGATGGTGGTAGTTCGGCCACTTATTAGCCTAACTTCTTTGAACTTCAATGGTTTTATCTATTAAATGGGGTCAATATCTTCATTGCCTACCTCATGGAGTAATTGTAAACACCAAATAAAATATTATACATGAAAGGGCTTTATAAAGCATCAAGAGTTATGTGCATTTCAAGGGCTATCACCCTCCCCATGGAATCTCTTGACCCCGCATCCCGTGTGGAGGTGGTGCTGGTCCTTGAGTTTTCAAGGCATTAGGGCCGACTTAGACTTTCAGCACGCATGGGTGGTGGAGAGCAGAGAGAGCTTGGATTGTTTAGAAAAGATGATGGAGGATAAGCAGAGCTGAGAGCCTCAGGCATTTGGGGAGTGAGGGACAGAGGACAGATGTGGGGTTGATTAGGTCTTAGTTATGGGTACCCACTGATACCTAACTAAGTTTGTGCCTCCTCTCCATTATACCAAGTTGTTTTCCAGGCCTCCACTCATCCAGCCTCACCTAAAACCCCATTTTTACTCACATCAGAGTTCAAACAAACAATTCTTCATTTAAACAAATGAGTGTTCTGGAAAATTCTCTCTGTACCCTAGAGCACTAAGATTCCATTTATTGGGGTCAGATGTCCTAATCCTCCTTTACATGTTGATAAAGTGGAACTTGGCTGACATTAGGTCTCAGCTTCCCATGGACATACAATTCGATGTATCCTCAGCAGTGTAATTTTCAAATTTGAAAGACAAAGATTTGTGAAGTAGGCCCTAATATCTTTTGAAAAATACTACATCACCAGTACTCCAACATCAATCTATATCATTTTCTTTACCATTATGCATCATAGAACCAATGGAGTATTAGTCGCCTTTCAAATCATGGAGTGAAATCCATTGTGTTGTCCACAAAACATTCAATAAGAAAATTTAATTATTCTAAGCCCAGCTTAGAATACTTCTTTTTAATAAATCAAAGTTTCAGTGTATTCTCAAGTATATAAGCTTGGAGACAGTAGTAGTAGAGTATAAATATCACTGTGCTTGGAGTCAGAAAACATAGGTTTGAATCTACTTCTAACAATTAATAGCTGAAGAAATTTGAGCAAGTCACTCTGTCCCTCTGGGCCTCAGTTTGCCAAGCTCTTAAAATGGGGATGACAGCATCTACTTCTCAGGGCAATGATCAAATGCGTTAATGTGGATAAAAGAGCTTTGAAAAAATTAACGTTAGAACCTTACTTATTATGTGTTACAGTCATGGGCAAATGTCCTTATTTATTGGTATCTTGTTGATATTGGAAAATTTCAAATATATTCTTACCTCAAACACTTACTTACAAACTTCTTAGCTGAAAATCAAGATTGGAAGCTATCTTTTCCTTCTTGGCTTCCCTGCCCTCTTCTTCAGTTTTAATATTTAATTCAATTGTGGCCATGCCCATCTTGCCTGACCTCTCAATTAAAGATCAAAGCACAGAGTCTTATTGCCAGTTTAAAATCCATCTAACTGCTATCCAGATATAAAGGCTTTTATATATCCCAATATGACCCTGAGAATCTAAGTCAGAGGAAGAGGAAAGGGAATGTGGGACGGTCTTGCAGCTCTGAGTCAATGAAGACAAAGGTGCAAGGGCTATAACAAAATGTAAAGGCCAAGTGATTTTTCCAAATCATAGTCTTACTGATTCTGAGAGTCCATTTGCCTATGCAAGTCTAAAATTGAATACCAAGCTCTTTCTTTTAATCCAGTGGAGAGTGAAAGAAATGTTAATCTATTGATAAATCTAGAAGGTAAGTAGAAAACAATGTGAAAATATATTTTCTATCAGGTGAAACCTACCATGGGCTAAGCATCTGTTGGGATTTGTGGGCAACCAATAATTAGCATCATTTATTTATTTATTTATTTTGCTCGTATTCTGAACCAATTGAGAAATAAAACAAGAGGTTAAGGCAGGTAGAGAACAAAAACATCAACTTTATTATTGATAATGTTAAGAACGAGGCTAATAACTGTAAGTGGGCTTCCTAATACTTTCTAATATTTAAGAGTATGCCTTATATCTACAAGCAAATGGGCTTCCTCCCCTGCAGACTTACTCCATGCCTGAAAGCAGTGGTGACTTATGCTCTCTGCAGGTAGGCTCCTTCCTAAGAGAAAGAGAAGAGGGAAGAGTCAGGAATGCATGCCCAGTCCCTCCTTTCCAACTCACCCTGAGGAGGAATAAGGGATGAAGGGCAGAGAAAAGTGAAGAATGTTATGCTAGTGGAAGTCCCCCCACATGGACTGAAACGTGAACCCTGGGAAAGAAGCATTCCTCTATAACAGATCAACCTTCTTTCAGCCTGAAAGTAAATTCCTGTAAGAGGAGTTAACAGAGAAATCCAAACTATCACACAATCGTGCTTCTTAAAGATGATGACTCGGATGAAACATCCATGTTTTAAGAATACTTATATATTGCAAAATATTTGGCTGCCACATGTTTCATCTCCCTTCTTACAGTGCTTTCTTCTCTAGGCTATCTACCCTGCTAATTATAAAATTATCCATCATCTTGAGTCTAGTAAGACAACAGTTGAAGAGTAATTGACAATAGAGAGATTGAGCAACGGCTGGTTTCCAAATCACAGAGTCGACGCTATGAAACACTTTGCAAGATGGCATATTTTTTTCTCCCTCAGCCTGGATTACTTCTTCATGTTCCTGATTCTGCTGGCAAGAGTCCTCTCGAATTCAGGAAAACCATATGAAACCCATCCCAGGTGTTGCCAAAATAAATTGTTAATCATATCAGATGTAGCACCAAAGAGTGTTCCATCATAGTCAATTTTCTGTTTTGTAACTGTTCCTCTTGGCTTCATTCAGGATTTGCCAAGAGGAAAGGAAACCCATATTGTACATGCCACATCTCGTTATCTGCTGGAGAAGAGAGGACAGTGGGGAATGCTCATGGGGTCAGGGTGAGGGTACCCCTACACTAACAAGAGATGTTTATTACAGCCCAATTTCAAATATCCCTCTGGGGATATAAAGAGTTTGGGATCCTCTACTATATCCATTACAGCTGGAGAGTATGAGAATCTCACGAAGGTTCAATTTTCAGAGTGGGGATGATCAATAGGATTTCTGCCTGCATGTTTCAAAAATGGCTTCTTTAGATACAAAAGTTGTATAAAATGACCACAATCGCTTCCACTGGACTGTTGTGTATCTCTCTCCATTACAGGAGAAAGAAAGAAGCAAATGATAACCAGGGTAGAAAGATCCAGATTTTTTCCCCCAGTGGAGCAAAAGCAAAATAGATCAGCAACAACCGTAATCTGTCCTAGTGTAGCTCACATCGACACATCTCGCCTAATCCCAATAGACCTTTGGAAAACAGATTGAATCCCTTTAAATTGAATCCGCACCCCCTCCACATTTATAGTATTCTGTAGGCGTTAAAATGAGCATGCTGGGGAGCTATGTGGGTCTTGACCGTTAATTATGGCATAGGACTTTTGTATTTACCAAGACAAGAAATGGACTGATAAGGTTCAAACAAAAAGGGGATTTTGTCGGGGCCTCAGCTACTCAGAAAAACAAATGCAGCATCCTTCTTTGGGCCTCCATTTAACCAAATGGAGCAATTCAACTGCTTTGCAAATTAAAACACAAAGATTGCTGTGCTGTCCTTCTTAAAAGCACGCCAGTTCTGGTGGCTCCCATCGCACCTACTTCTAGATACAAATTTTGATTTCAGTCTTAACAAGGCAAGTTCTATTCACCAAGCTTCATTTCCCATGACTCCTTTAAACAGTGATTTATGCATGCTGATTTGTTCCAATTTAGGGATCTCACTGCTCTTCTGAATTTGGACATGCATCTTACCTGAGCAGGGATCATGAGTCCAAGTCTAAAGTAGAATTGTCATATTAGAACATTTCTGACACTCTACGAAGTCAGTCTAAGCTTACTGGCATACCCAAGTGTTGGAGATATGACACCTGGAGGTGGTTAGCTGTTGCGTGAGGATGAATTTATTTAGCAAAGCCCAAAGGAAAATGCATCCCAGCAAAGCAATGTGGATGGATACCACTTTGCTGTATTTTCACTGTGAAACTTCCAAATCTGAACTTTCAACCCATCAGCTCAGGTTCCAGCAATGGTCTTCCTGTGTGCGTGAGTGTGTGTGTGTGTGTGTGTGCGCGCGCGCGCGCGCGCGTGTGGTAGGGAAGAAAGGGGACATTTTCTGTGGAGAAGTTAAAAACAATAATAAAGCCAGCTAAGATGTGGGCTACTTTTTAGTATTACCCTGTGTTGGACAGTTCTCAACAATGTCAGAGATAAAATACATTTCCTCGAAAAGATCTTTTATTGGTCTAAGTTCTATACAATTGCTGCTGTGTTGAGTTGAATAATATATAGGTAAGCCTCAAATTAGCACGTTTTGTTACTTTTAATAAACATTGTATGCTACATGGAAGTTGAATTGTAGAACTCCCAGTGGTACAGCTGCCCTGACACACCAGACACAGCTACGCACACTATTTTGAAAGTAGGTTCATGGTTCCGTGTTGTCGCAGCTCACTTTGGATGCAGTTCTTTCTCCAATCCCTGTGGTACAAAGTTTATTAAAAGAAAAACTTCACTGTTTGTGTTTCTCTCTGGCCCATTATTAGTGTTCATTTCATTTCATGATTATCCCTGAAAATAATTTGTCATATAAGGAGGAGGAGTCTTAAAAGATGACCCACTCTGGGTATCAAATACACTAGGTATACCACTGGGTTCAGGCAAAAATGTACAGTGTTTCTATTCTGAAAAAGTACAAAAAGTGATCAAGGGGAAATAGTTTATTTGTGGATGAATATATGAATGAACAAATCATGCTCCATAGGTATTTCTCAATAAAATAGCAAAATAAAACATCACACTATAGGAAACATAAGTTAGAATGAGGAGGCAGACAAGGGTAAAAAAGAGGAGCACACATACGCATGCTGTAAGTCTCCTATGACTTCAAAAGTTAAGACTGTACTGTGGCTCTGAGCTTCCCGGAGGTCAAAGAAAATATGCAAGGAGAAACACACGCATTACACCAGGGTATGACTGAAGTAATGTAAAGTGACAGAGGCAAAAGGATCATTGGCTGCAAGTACTCAGCAAGGGTGTTCCTGGAGGTCCTAAGATCCGTAATCTGTGATCAAAGCTATGGATCATTATAGGCTAATTAATGAATAATTATGATAAAATGGGATAAATGTTTCTACTCGTTCATACAGAATGGCCTGCTATCCGTAGGAGTTTGCTAACCTGATCGTGGAGTGAGAAGAAACGGAGAAGGGCATGCAAACAAAGGGTAGAGCCTATTCAAAAGTGCCAAGGAATCAAAAAGCATGCGAGTTTGAAAGTACAAGCACTTCATTGTGACTGGAATGGAGCATATAATTTAGGGTGCAGAAGGATGTGAGGCTGGGAGGCAGCATCCAGCTTTTGAAGGACAGCAGCTTGGGCAAACTATGGCCCTCAGGGCAATCGGGCTCCCTGTCTGTTTTTGTAAATAAAGTTTTATTGGAACACAGCCATGCCCATTCTTGTACATATTGTCAATGGCTGCTTTCTCATTCATTGCTACGGCAAAGTTGAGTAATGGACAGAGACCACGTGGCCAGCCTAAAATATTTACTCTCTGGCCCTTTACAGAAAAAGTTTGCCAACATCTGATGTAGAACATACTAAGGAGTGTGAATTTTATCCTGTAGGTTAAAGGGAAACAGTGAAGGATTTTTAGAAGTTAGGGGAACTAGCAGGGTGCCCTTGGCAAGTCTACTTCACAAATACTAGTCTCAGTACCTTAAAGGTAAAAACGATTTGATATGCCCCCGAACCCATACACCTCAGGGAAGACAATTTCATGGCTGAGTACACACAAGTCTCAAATAAGAGTTAACTGTGTACCATTCTGCTTTAGGTAATGAACTATTTAGCCACTGACTTCTCAAGCAGGACAAGATTTTTGTTGTTGTTTTTCGTGAGGAAGATCGACCCTGAGCTAACTTCCGATGCCAACCCTCCTCTTTTTTTGCTGAGGAAGACTGGCCCTGGGCTAACATCCATGCCCATCTTCCTCTACTTTATATTGGACACCACCACAGCATGGCTTGACAAGCAGTGCATCCGTGTGCACCTGAGATCTGAACCTGTGAACCCCGGGCTGCCGAAGTGGAGCCCATGCATTTAACCACTACGCCATCAGGCCGGCCCCTAGCAGGACACTTTTGAAGCTTCAAATGTTCCAAGATTCCAATCGGGAGCAAGTTATCCGCCAGACTTAGTTGAGACAGGCTCCAGGTGATTCTATAAGAATGGATCAGGAGTAAGGAGAGGAGCTGAGATATTTTATTTGCTTAAAAGAATCATTTTGTGCGGCATCCGCATCTTCACAAGGCATATAGCATCGTGGTTAGAAGCAAGGCTCTGGAGTCAGCTTCTCAGTCAAAAGCCTGGCACTGGCCACTCATCAGCCATGTTTGGAAGAAGCCTTTGGAAGAAAGACTCAATTTCCTCATCCGTGAAATGGGGATAATAATAGAACCAACCCTATACTAAGGTTGTTGTGAAGATTAATGAGTTATACAGTTTCTGTCACACACAGTAAGCAATAAATGCTCATCATTCCTATTATGGGAAGCATTTAGCTGGAGTTTAATCCTGACTTGAGACATGACATTACATTATATGACGTTACTTTACATCATATCTCACCACATTACATGCACATTTGAAAGCAAAAGGAGCGATTCTCTTCTGTTCCAGCTACTTGACAGCTATAGAAACAAGGCAGTGGCTACAAACCACCAGAGAATAGAGGAGAAAACTGATACTTGAAAATAAATGGTAAATCTTTTTGATCCAAGACCCAGCTCCCAGTAGTTGTTATTTATTATATTAGTGTCCTAGGGATTTCATAAAAATTACCACAAACTGGGTGGCTTAAATCAATGGAAATTTATTCTCTGACAGTTCAGGAGGCTAGAAGTCTAAAATCAAGGTGCTGGTTGGGCCCTACTCCCTCTAGGGGAGGAGGCTCTAGGGGAGAATCCTTCCCTGCCTCTTTCACTTGCCAGCGGCTCCCGGCAATCCTTGGCATTCCTTGGCTTGTAGCCGCATCACTCCAATCTCTGCCTCACATGACCTTCTTGCGTGTGTATGTGTCTGTATGTGTGTGCATGTGCATCTCCGTGTCTTCACATGGCCTTCTTCTAAGAATACCAGTCATTGGATTTAGGGCCTTCCTTAATCCAGTATGACCTCATCTTATGAATAACATGTGAAAAGACCCTGCTTCCGATAAGGTCACATTCTGAGGTTCTGGGTGGACATGAATTTTGGGGGACACTATCTAACCCAGTACAGTTATTTACAGTCACATTTTCCCAAGTGTAGCTTCAGGTCATCACTATATTTTATTTACTAGTTCTCTGATATTGGCACCATCTCTGTCCCTCTTGCTCTTAACTACACCTTGAAGCATAGCCACCTCTGCAAGGGAAAGCTTCAGAAGCCTAGTTCTTCATTGCTTCACCTCTTCCTTGGCAAAGCAGAACACAAGTGGATGATTCTTTGCCTTGGGGCTATGTTTTGCCATTTGGGACAATTTCTATTGGAAAATGCAATATTTTCTCATAGAAAGTACATTTCAAGTTGCAAACAATCAATTTAGAAACTATTTTTGGAATGCTGTCAGCTAGATGTTGGGAAATGCCAGCATTGTTAATAAGACATCAAGCAGGGCTTTGGACTGTCATCAGAGCCACAGCGGGAATCCAGCTCTGGTATAATCCCTCCAGATAAAGCTGTCTGTTTTATTTTTAAAAAATGAGAATCATCACCAAATACAAAAATTTTATTTTGGGCAGATGTGTAAAATCAGTCCATTTACTACACAAGATTCTAACTTACATGCAAAGAATTTAAATGTTAGATATTTTCGGTTGGGTTCTTCTAAAATCAGAGCCTGGGACAAGGTCTTGGGTCCAGGTGGTTTATTTTGGAGGTGATCCTGGGAAGTAGGAGTGAGGGAGCAAGGCCAGTGAGAGAGACAGACAGAAGGAAAAGCCACAATGAGATGCACGGTCGAGATCACTGCCGTGTGCAATGGAAGCTTAGTCCTCTAGGACTTTGGAGAATTGGAGAGAACACCTCCCCAAAATCGTCCTCTTGAAAGACTGGAGGCGGCAGCATCCCTCTAGCTCCTTCTTACCATCAAATGAGGACTGCCTCTGGGGCATTAACTCCTTCACACTTCCCATCTGTACCTACCTGGGAGGAGGTGCTGGGGCAGAATGTGCTTAAGACAGGTGCTGGCAGTATGTGATGAGACTTATCTCACCACAGCTGTAGCTTCAATCAGAGGTGGGCCAAGGGAAGATGACACGGGCACCAGAAGCATCTGCTATATTAGAATTCCTTCTTTTCATCAAGGATGTGATCTTTATTGTGGTCATCACCTGAAAGCTATCTGCCCTGTGAATTAGGAATGGCATATTGTATATTCCTTTTACAAATAAAATGCAATTAATGTATTGTGACTTGAACATCATTTACATAATGTTGTATCGGGCTAGGGGCAAGCAAGGCTCTCATAGAAGTTTCTTAGCAAACTTTCCATCACATCTCAATAGCCAGAATGTTCCCACACCCTTTCCCAGGAAGGGAATCACCACATAAATCAGTCAGAATATTCCGTCATTGATCTCAGAAGCTGAGACAAAGACGAT
This sequence comes from Ceratotherium simum simum, assembly GCF_057802395.1. NCBI lineage: Eukaryota > Metazoa > Chordata > Mammalia > Perissodactyla > Rhinocerotidae > Ceratotherium > Ceratotherium simum. The sequence goes on along the minus strand of NC_141907.1, from coordinate 31,756,408 downwards.
GATAAAGCAGGAAAGGAGTTTCTTTAAAAGATATTGGCTGTAACTCACGAATCAATCTTAGCGCCATTTAAAGGAGGACCAGCCAATGTGCATTTTATGATGTGATGTGATACAAGTGCCTAGCACCTCCTATGAAGTATTCTTGCAAGACCATGAAATTGAACCTGAATGTTATGGAGTCTTCAGATCCAACTATCAGTTTGAAGGAAATACTGAGAGTAGGGGAACCAGCTAAACAATACCATGAGGGGAAAACCAGTTAAATCCATGATACAGGACATTCTACGGGGCAGATGATCCAATTTTCCAACAAATTGATGGCATGAAATAAAAATTGAGGAGGGAGACTGTTAGAATAAAAGAGATTTAAAAGTTACGACAATGCAATAATAACGTGAACAATTTTGGATCCTGATTCAAACAAGCTGACCATGAAATAACATATTTGAGACAACCAGGGAAATTCAAATATGAACTGGATATTAGACGATATTAAAGACATTAGATGCTATTAATTCTTGTGGGTAATATTGGCATGGTGAGGTATTAATGAGTGAAATGACATGATGCTGGGTATTTGCTTTAAAATACTATAGGGAAAAAAAGTGGTGGAAGGGGATACGTAAAACAAGGTTGACAAAATTGTTGATAATTTTTGAAGATGGGGATGTGTGCACAGGAGTTCATTTTATGATACTCTCTACTTCTGTCTAGCTTTTAAAATTTGTATAATACATTATAAAAAATTAAACAAATGCTGGTAGCTCACAGTATTTTGAGGAGGGCCTGAGAACTAGGCTTGAAGGTAAGTTCCCAACAACCAATTCTCCAAACCACGCCCCAGAACTGGCCTGCTCGGAGATAGCCCCAGTAGCTCCACCCCACTTGTCCCCTACTTGTGCCTCCTCTGCGCCAGGAACTTGTCTTTGAAACCACAAAGAAACTGGTGCTTCTGACACTACTGCCACTGAAAGCCAGATGTCTCAATTACTCCTCTGAGCCAGCAAAAGATGGAAACTCCACACAGAGCCTGTTTCCTCACACTGCTTACTTCTGAATTGAAGTCTTACGTAGGTGCATCTGATGGCTCGAGTCTATATTGTGTCCTAGCTGCATTTAAGTCTGAATTTAAGTTCTGGCTTATACATTGGCAAGACAGAATTTATAATACAGTCACGCGCCACTTTACGACGTTTTAGTCAACAACAGACTGCATATATGACAGTGGTCCCATAAGATTAGTACGATATAGTCTAGGTGTGTAGTAGACTATACCATCTAGGTTTGTGTAAGTACACTCGATGATGTTCACACAACAATGAAATTGTCTAATGATGCGTTTCTCAGAATGTATCCCTGTCATTAAGTGATGAATGACTGCACCACCAGCATGTAGCATGTCCCAATTTTCCCCAAATATAGAAAGGCTATCCAAAAGATGATGAGCAGTCATGCCTAGAACAGATATCCACTATTTCCTATGCCGTAGTCACCACAGATTGATTAAGATTCACCCCTTGGGCCACAGACTGACTCAGCCATCCCTGAAATATACAGATACTTCACACCTGACTAATACGGGGTTCTGATGGCAAGGAAAAAGAGGGCAGGGGCAAGGAAGGCCATGCAGGGGATGGCTATGGGAAGGTAACCCACAGTGAGTGCCACAGATGTTAATGCATCAGTATGATACACATGAAAGTGACCCAGTCTGGAAATCAGATTTATATGCTACTGTATCACCTTGTGTTATTTACTTAACTTCTCTGCCCTCAGGTCGAATAAGAGAGCTGGCTTAGATCAGTGGTTTTCCTCCCTTCCTTCCTCCCTCCATCCCTCCATTCCTTCCTTCCTTCCTTCCTCCCTCCCTCCCTCCCTCTCTTCCTTCCTCCCTCCCTCCCTCCTTTCCTTCCTTCCTTTCTCCCTCCCTCCCTCCCTCTCTTCCTTCCTCCCTCCCTCCCTCCTTTCCTTCCTTCCTTCCTTCCTTCCTTCCTTCCTCCCTCCCTCCCCCTTTCCTTCCCCCCCTCCACCTCTGAGGAACCCTAGGGGGCTCCACAGACTTTTTAAAAATTGCTGGACTAGGAGGCTGGCCCGGTGGCATAGCGGTAAAGTGTGCGTGCTCCACTTTGGCAGCCCCAGGTTCACAGGTTCGGATCCCGGGCGCACAGCGATGCACTGCTAATCAAGCCATGCTGTGGCGGCGTCCCATATAAAGTAGAGGAAGATGGGCACAGATGTTAGCCCAGGGCCAATCTTCCTCAGCAAAAAGAGGAGGATTGGCAATGGATGTTAGCTTAGGGCTAGTCTTCCTCACACACAAAAAAAATTGCTGGACCAGTTGATATTTTAGTTGTTTTTTCCCCAATTTTATTCAGTGACTCCCCCTTGGACCAATTTATATTCCATACTTTGTTTTATATAAATAGAGCAAAGCTTTCTATGAGAAGAGTAAAATAGACTAGGGATCATAGCAGCTTAATTTTCCTCTGTCCTAGCACTGTTTACTGCGATGAATCATTTGTCTATATCTCAGGTTTTCAATCAGACGTTCAGGTCCCCAAGTTGTCAGGGTGTAGATCACATACATGCTCTGTTCAAGCTCTCAAATTATAGACTGCTTAGGGAAGAGGCTCTATCTTATTCCTCTTCACATCTGTCAACCTCCCACAATGCTCTGCGAGGAAAGGTACCTAGGAAATGTTGGCAGATTATTTGATGATATACAAATGCAATTTTAATGTTCTGGGCAGTTTACGTCCTCATAAATTGTCACTAGTGCAATGGAGACTGAGCAGGGAGTGGGTTCCTCTGGGCTACGGGAGCAGAGGGAGGGGCCCCATTTGAGGCCACTGATGCACTGAAGCGTTTTCAACACTCCTGAGGGGGGAAGTAAAGCTGCATCCCTTACCATCTCCCCCACCTCCTACCCTATCCCTTGGAACACTGGTTTTTAAACCCTTCCACCTATTTTCCCAGATCCTTTTCTCTTCACTCCACCCATCTTCCATGAGCAGCCCAGCATAAGTCCTAGTTAGAATCAGTGCAAAATTACATGGACGAATTTCAAGGAGAGGCTCTTCATCACTAGTGTTGATACGGCTAGCATTTTTCTTACAAGAATCAGACCTGTCTGAAGACATTATGATGCCATGATGTCTCTTGGATGGTCTTGCCCATCATGAAGAAGGGAGCAAAGGTTAAAATAACCTACTTAGGGACCAGCTTGGTGGTGTAGTGGCTAAGTTCACGTGCTCTGCTTCGGTGGGCAACCAGGGGTTGGAAGGCCTGGATCCCAGGTGCGGACATACACATTGTTCATCAAGCCATGTTGTGGCGGTGTCCTGCATATAAAGTAGAGGAAGATGGGCACAGATTGGTCCAGGGCCAATCTTCCTCAGCAAAAAGAGGAGGATTGGCAACAGACGTTAGCTCAGGGCTAATCTTCCTCACACACACACAAAAAAACAAAACAAAAAAACCCAGCTACTTAACATTCTGCAATGGGTGGTCCTTTCAAATACAATTAGTTTCACACAGTATTCATCTGTTCTTGCATTTGCTAAAGACAAAGTAGCCTGTTAGTCCATCATGTCTCTCCTCTGCCTTTCAAATCACATTAAGTGTTTTAGCAGGAAAAGAGCTGAACCTCACTCTCTCCTATAAAATGTATAATTGGAAAACAATAATTTTAAAGATCTAAAAGGAACAGAATAAAGAAAGTGTCAAACAATGACTTTCTCTAATTAATAACCATTTATGTCTCCCATTTGGTAAAGTGCTTTGCAAATGTAGTCACCTTTTAGTTTAAAGCATATTCATTTTGTGAGTAGAATCTGATTTCATTTGTGAGACTGAGAATTAAGTATGGCTTTTAATCAACCTGGAACTATTTAGCCCTAGAAGAGATCTTAGAATTATAGCAGTACCATAAACAGTTAATTTGCTACAGTAGTTTAAAATCTAATATCACTGTAGAAACTAACTTTTTTCTTGTTTCTAATCAGTAGAAAATTAAACTTGGAGGACAAAAGTATATACATATACACACACACACACATATATACATAAGTATAGCATTAAAACCACTAGAGTGTTTAAAGTTCTCAAATGTTAGCACTATTTTTGAAGGTCATGACCTGATTTTTCATGATTTATTGTTTTAAGTAACAAGCTGCTCTAATTAGAATCAGCCATTCAATTATTGAGTTCCAACTATAGAAAATTTCTAATGATATTGCTAAAACTAACAATTTCACATTAATAGCACTAAATGTTTATATCTGTCCTACCAGGAACAAATGTCATTTTCCGAAAATCTTAGTGATTTTTTTTTTCCTAACGTCCAACTAGCTTTTAGAAATCTTTGAAGTTTGTTTTTAAGAGGTGTGTGCTATGTAGTAGTTGGGAAGACATGGCAGTCTGTATGCTGGAGCAATAATATATGGAAAGGTCATTGAGAGCTTTGATTAGATTCTCATTACTTGTGTGGTCCAACCGGAAGGAAGGAGAATGGTAGCCTTTTTCCCTCCAACATTGTATTATGAAAATTTTCAGATATACAGAGAAAATTGAAAAGAGTTTTACAGTAAATACCCAGACACCCACTTCTAGGGTCTACAATTAGTATTTGCTATATTTGCTTTATCACATAACTATCCTTCTATTCATCCCTCTATCTATCCATCAATCCAGTTTATTTTTTTTAATGAAAATCAAAGTAAGTTGTAAATGTTAGAACACCCTCTTCTAAAGACTTCACGATGCATGTAACTAGCTAGAGTTCTATGTTTATTTATAGCTCTTTATAGATTTTTTTAGTAAAATTTATGTACATTAAAATATGTACATCTTAAGTATTTCATTTGATAAGTTTTGGCAAGTGCCTGTACCTGTGTATCTGAATAGTTACCAAAATATAGAACATTACCATCACTCTAGAAATTTCTCACTTGTCCCTTTCCAGCCAATGCTTGCCCCTACTCACCCACCCCTAGGTAATCACTATTTGGATTTATTTTTTTTCAGCATAGAATAGTTTTGCCTGTTCTAGAACTTCATATAAATAGAATTATCTAGTACATACTTTTCTGTGTAAGGCTTCATTCACTCAGCGTAATGTTTTTGAGATTCATCCATATTGTTGCCTATTTAGTAGTTTGTTTCCTTTTTATTAGATTGTATATTTCTTTATATGAATATACTAACTTTGTTTATCTGTTCTCCTGTTGATCGAAATTTAGATTGTTTCCAGTTTGGGGCTATTATGAATAAAGCTGCTTGTAAAAGTTTTTGATGTTGTTGTGGACATATGCTTTCATTTCTTTCTCCGCTAGAGCCTCCAGAAAGGAAAGTAGCCTTCATTCTCAACACTTTAATTTTAGCCCATGAGACCTACAGAACTGTAAGATAATAAATCTGTGTTGTTTTAGCTACTAAGTTTGAAGTGATCTATTATAGCAGCCATAGAAAACGAACACAGATTTTGGTACTGGGAAGTGGGGGTGCTGCCATAACAAATACCTGAAATGATGGAAGTGGCTTTGGAATTGGGCAATGGACAGAGACTGGAAGTATTTTTGAGGTGCATGATAGAAAAGCCTAGATTAATTTGAACAGATTATTAGCAGAAATATGGATGTTAAAGACCCCGCCAGTGAGGGCCCAGAGGAAGTAAGGACATGGTGGAGAAATCAAGAATTGCCTTGGGAATACCTCAATTGTCATGAACTGACCATTAGCAAAAATATGGACCTTAAAGGCACTGCTGCTGAGGGCTCTGGAGGAATATGTTATTGGAAACTGGAGGAAAGGAGATCTTTGTTATACATGGCAGAAATTCTGGCCTATAGTTACATGGAAAGCAGAACTTATAAATGATGAAATTGTATTTTATCTGAGGAGCTTTCCAAGCAGAGTGTGGAAGGTGCAACTTGGTTTCTTCTTGATGCTATTAGTAAAAAGTGAGAGGAAAGAAAAATTGAGGGAAAAACTGTTAATAAAAAAAACTTAAAAGGAGCCAAGACTTGGTGATTTGGGAAATTCTCAGCCTATCCAAATTGCAAAAGATAATAAAAATAAGAGACTTGCTATCAAGAAAGGAGGCTCTAGAGATAAAATGGAAGATGTGGCAAGACAACTTTTGCTAATCCCTCAGAAAAAACAAGGTCAGAATATTCACTCATACAAAAGGCTTTTTGACAAGACTAAGTATGTGACTCATAAATCTCCTCAGTCATCTCAGCAGAAGACAAAAGCAAGGATGGGTTATCTAGGAAAGAACCATGGAGAAGGTTCTTGTCTAATGGAATTAATCCCTGTGACATGCACAAGAGACCCACTAAGTTTTTGAAAAAGTTATATGAGCGGACACATTGCCAGCTTGGACTGAAAGGGACAGAGAAAATGTGAAATGAAAGAAGGCTGTTGGACCCTGAAAATTCTGCATGCAGGTAACAAACATGTGCTACCTTTCACACCAAGAGAAAGGATGACTCAAAGTGTGAAGGCCAGAACCAGAGGGCAGAGCCAAGAGTCACAGAAGATAACTCCAAGACCTTGAAATGTAACAGAGTTTGTCCAGCAGATTTCTAAATTTCTTGGGACTAGTGACTCCTTTTTTCTTCTATTTTCTCCCATTTTGAATGGGAGTACCTGTAACTGTGATCCTCTGCCTGAACCACCATTGTATTATGGGAGCAGATAACTTGTTTTCTAGCTTCACTGGTACACAGATAGAGAGAAATTTTGCCCTGGGATGGATTATATGCAGAGCCTCACCCATTACTAATCTAGATGATTCAGATGATAAAACTTGAGACTTTAGAGTTGAAGAAATTTAGATGAGATTTTGGATGTTGAGTTGATACTGTAATGGACTGAAACTTTTTGGAAACTTGGAATGGTGCAAATGTATTTTGCATGTTGGATGGATATGAACCTTTGGGGACCTGAGGGTGGACTGTGGTAGGCAGAATAACACCTCCCCGCAAAGATTTCTGAACCCTCATTCCCAGAATCTGTGAGTGTGTTACCTTATATAGCAAAAAGGGACTTCGCAGATGTGATTAAGGACATTAAGATAGGGAGATTATTCTGGGTTGTCCAGGTAGGTCCAACATAATCTCAAAGTTCCTTAAAACTGGATGAGGGAGACAGAAGAAAAGAGTCAAAGAAGAAGATGTGACTATGGAAGCAGAAATCAGAGTTATTCAATGTGAGAAGGACTCAATGCACCTATACTAGCTTGAAGAAGAAGGAATGGGGCCACATGACAAAGAATGCAGAAACACTTTAGAAGCTGGAAAAGGCAAGAAAATGTATCCTCTCTTGGAGCCTCCAGAAAGAAATGTAGCCCTACTGACACTGATTTAATGAGACCTATGTCAGACTTTTGACCTCCAATACTGTAAGATAATAAATTTATGTTGTTTTAAGCCACTAAACTTGAGGTAATTTGTTATGGTAGTCATAGAAAACTAATACATTTGGGTAAATATCTATGGGTGGAATTGCTGGGTTATGGGCTAAGAATATGTCTACCTTTATAAGAAAATGTCAGGCTTTTCAAAAGTGATTGTAGAATTTTACACTCCCACCAACAATGCATAACAATGTGTAAGTTGCTCTACATCCTTGCCAATATCCAGTGGTGTCAACTCCTTTAATTTTAGCCATTCTGGTGGTTTGCAATGGTATCTCATTGTGGTTTTAATCTAAATTTCCCTGATGACAAATTATATTGAGCACTTTTTCGTGTATTCATCGGCCACATATCTTCCTTTGCTAAAGATCTGGCCAAATTTTTCGCCCATTTTTAATTGCATTGTTTGTCTTAGTTAAAAGAGTTCTTCATGTATTTTGGATAGAAGCCATTTGTCAGATATATGTGTTCCAATATTTTTTTGGAAACTGTGCAATTTCTATTCATTTTTAAATGATGTCTTTGATAAGCAGAAGTTTAAAATTTTTCCCACATGGATATTCACTTTTTCTAACATAATTTATTGAAAATATTTTTTTTTCCTCTTTGGGTTGTTTTGGCATTTTTAAAAAAAATCTAATGACCATGTAAGTGTTGACCCATTTCTGAGATCTCTGTTCTTTTCCATTAATTTATTTGTCCCAGTTATCACACTGTCTTGATTACTATAGCTTTAAAGATTATCTTAAAGTCAGGTCATTAAACTCTCTAACTTTGCTCTTCTTTTTCAAAATTGCTGTGAATATTCTAGGTCTTACAGTTCCATGTGAATTTTAGAAATAGTTTGCCAATTTTTGCAAAACTCCAGGTGGGTTTATAATTGGGATTGAATTGTATCTATAGATCAATTTGGGGAAAACTGATATCAACAATACTGAATTTTCCAATCCAGGAACATGGCATACCTTTCTGTTTATTTAGACCTACTTTAATTATTCTCAGCAGTGGTTTTTCAGTTTTTCAGCGTAAATCTTGCATGTCTTTTACTGAATTTAGTCCTAAGAACACATACTTTTAGAAACTATTAGAAATGGAATTTTAAATTTTTTATTTTCAATTGTGTGCTTTTCAATATATGTAAAACCACATTGGTTTTTGTACATTGGTACAAATCTCTGTAACTTGGCTAAATTCGCCTGTTAGTTCCAGTAGTTGTTTTGTAGATTCTTGAGGATTTGATTGTGAACATTCAGATCGTCTGCAAATATAACCAGTTTTACTGCTTCCTTTCTGATTCTTATGCATCTTATTTCTTTTCATCGTCTTGTTGCACTGGTTTCAACCTCCAGTACTACGTTGATTCAAAATTATAAGACTTAAAATTCTTCCTTATTGCTGTACTAAATTTTTAGTACTTCAACGTCAGATGTGAAATTACATGTAGGTTCTTTTGTAGGTGCCATTTATCTGATTGAAGAAGTTCCCTTCTATTCCTAATTTTCTGAGAGTTTTTATCAAGAATCAGTGTGACTTTTGTCAAATGATTTTTCTGCATCTATTGATTTTTTTTCTCCTTCATTCTGTTAATACGGTGAATTGCATTGATTTTGAAGGGTTAAACCAATCTTGCATTTCTAGGATAAACCCAACTTAGTCTGTGGTGGTTAATTTTATGACTCGTCTTGACAGGGCTAAGGGATGCTCAGAGAGCTGGTAAAACATTATTTCTCTGTGTGTCTCTGAGGCTACTTCTGGAAGAGATTAGCATTTGACTTGGTGAACTGAGTAAAGCAGGTGGCCCTCCCCAGTGTGGGTGGGCATCATCCAAACTATTGAGCCCCTGAATAGAACAAAAAGGCAGACATCAGCACTCCTGATTGTTGAGTTTTCAGACTCAGATCTGGGCTTAACACCATCAGCCTCCGCAGTTGTCAGGTCTTTCCCTTCAGACTGAATCACACAACCAGCTTTCCCGGCTTCCCAGCAGAGGGCAGACTGTGGGACTTCTGGGCCCCCATAAGCACGTGAGCCCAATCTCTATAATAAATCTCCTCTCACATGTATCTATGATAGCCTATTGGTTCTGTTCCTCAGGAGAACCCTGGCTTATACACGGTCATAATGTTTTATTCTTTTTATATATTGCTGAATTAACTTTGTCAACATTCTGTTAAGAACGTTCATGAAGGATACTGGTCAGTAATTTTATTTTATTTCTAATGTTGTCATCAGGTTTTGGTGTCAGGGTATGCTGGTCTCATAAAACAAGTTTTTGGAAAGAGTTTATCTAAGATCGATGTTATTTATTCATTAAATATTTGATAGGATTCGCCAGCAAAATTATCTGGTCGTGGATTTTTCTTTGTGTAAAGATTTTAGATAAAAATTCAGCTTCTTTGATAGGCATAGGGCTATTCAAATTTTCTATTTTATCTTGTGTCAGTTTGGGAAAATTGTATGTCTTAAGAAATGTTTTTATTCTAAAGTGTCAAATTTCTTGTAAAATTTTCTCTCAAATATTCCTTTTATTCATTTTATGTCTGTAGGCTCTCTACTGGTATTCTCTCTTTAAAAGTTCCTGATATTCATAATTTATGCTCTCTCTATTTTATTCTTGATCAATTTATCAATGGTTTTACCAACAATAGGAGGCTGAGAAAATAGAGATGATGCATAATTCAAAGAGCTTTGGCTTGCTTGTGGTCTAAGAACTGACATGGATTGCTTCCCAAAACATTTCTACTAGAGGGCCATATAATAAAACATTTATTGTATGTAAAATCATACAACTATTTCACAGCACTTTTCCTTTTACTAATCCATAGATAATAATGCATAAGCACATAATCCATAGATAACAATGCATGAGCACATGAGTTATAAGGGAAAAAACAATTGAGTTTGACCAAAACCTATCATTATAACATCAGGGTTAGACAGTATATCCTAGTGGTTAAAGCTAAGCCCCCAGAAATCAGGCAGACCTGTGTTCATATCCTGGATCTAGTGCCTACTAGCTGGGGACTTTTAAACTATTTATCTTAACTTTCTAAGCATCTAATGTTGCTAGGATTAAATACAATAGTACATGTAAAGCGTTAAGTACAATTATTGACGCAGTGTGTTCAAAAAAATTTTGGCCATTATTTCTTTTGCTATTACTACTGTTACTAGCCTGGTCATATTTAATTTTAGATAACAGAGTTTGGCTTATTTATGTATGGCTTATTTTTCTCCTGTTGCATTGTCTCAAGAGTTTTGCTTTTTTTTTGAGTTACCTACTCTTTTTTTTTTTTTTTTGGAGGAAGATTGGCCCTGAACTAACATCTGTTGCCAATCTTCCTCTTTTTCCTCCCCAAAGCCCCAGTACAGAGTTGTATATCCTAGTTGTAGGTCCTTCTAGTTCTTCTACGTGGAACACCGCCTCAACACGGCTTGATGAGTGGTGAGTAGGTCCACGCCCAGGATCCGAACCAGCGAACCCAGGGCAGCTGAAGTGGAATGCACGAGCTTAACGCTACGCCACCGGCCGGCCCCGTCTCAAAAGTTTTTACTTCCTGTCCTAAACTTTGTAAAATGCTGCTCAGCATTATTTTGCCAGTATTGTGGTTGTAAATTATCTCCAGAGAAAGTTTTGACATCAAATGGAGTGTTGTCTTTGATTGATTAATCGAAGTGATTTCTGTATCATTTTCATTTGCATAGTTCTTTGAGGATGAAGGAGCATTGCCAAAACTTTTTCCGTGTGTTCTTGAAACTTACCTAACTAAGTCCAAAAAAGACATTAAAATATAACCCCAAGCAAACAGGAAACTGACTTTTTCTTTCGGGAACTTAGTCAAAAGCCAACTTTTTGTGGTTTATGTGAAGGTTCCTCCCACAAAGTTCAGAAATTCATCTTGTATTTTCAGTCACTTATTTCCCTTTTTTTCCAGGCTACCTGCAAAGACACCACCCTTTATTTCACCTTACAGAAGGTCACTCTAGAGATACCTGCACAGATTTTTTTTTTAATGGTTTTTTTCTTCTTTTTATAAAACGAAGGTTTTTGCTTTTTTTTTTTCCTTCTGAGGTGAAGACAATTCCATAGAAACACCAGACAGCCACACTGGCTTCAGGCAACTGTAAATAATTTCCCCATCCACAGCCAAATACACGTACCTGGCACAATGTTTATATAGCCTATTAATCATTATTTAGTGAAGAGAAACATCAAGCAATGGACAAGCCTGGACAGAAGATGCATCTTTGGTGGAGAAACTCTTTTGGCTTATTCTATAACTGCCTATATTTCATAGCCATTGTGTTTTAAGACTGTTGAGATATCCTTTGAACTCACGGCAATTTTTTGACTTTAAAAAAGTGACACAGCTGGGCAATTTTATTTGGAGGAAAAAGAGAACTTGATGAGCATGTATATCTACTTGCTTTTCTCATTACAAGTTCTTTTCCCAAGTTTAAAAATATGTATTTACATGTTTTCCTGTGACTGTAACCTGGGTGGGTATATTGTTTTGCGTGCTGTTTTCTACTTGCTACTACTTTCTGTACTCATTTCCACGTAACAACACAGATTATATACTTGCCACCATTGACTAAGGAGAATTCTATCATGTTAAGATAATTTAATGGGTTTAGTTATGTTCCTATTGTTGAGAATTTGGATTGTTTCTCATTTGCTAGCTACCCTAATAAATACTGGGCAAATAAAGATTTCCTATCTAAATTATCCTCCTTCCCTTTGGGGTTATTTCCTTTGTATGTTAAGAACAGTTCTGTGTATCATATTAAAGCTTTCTTTTGGGGGGATGATCAGAAGGAAAGCTTTATTCTGAGTTAATTCTTCATAATCAAATTTCACTTCAAATATGTGAGCAACAGTTACTTTTCATAAGCACGTTATTAACTTGTTTTTTCAACCTATGGGGCATTTCAGAATCATAGAGTCAAAACAAGAACTTTGGACATAACTTGTTCAACTAATGTTTATTGTACACTTATTATATACTAGGTATTATACTAATCCAAGCCCCTTCCCCTTTTATAAATGGGGAAAATGAGACCTATCACTGAAACTCTGGGAGTGAAATATTAATACTTTGGTCTTGTATTTGAATATGACTTTTTGCATTTCAAAAGTTTTACTTTTAATTATTACCTATAATTATCCCATTATATTGTCTCCATAGTCCCATAAGATAAAAGAGGACATATTTGCTATCTTTTGTTTTATTTTGCTTTGTTTTAAGGATAAGTTACAAAAATCTTACAGAACTGATCCAAAGTCGCATAGTTAACTCTTGGTCAAGCCAGGGTACAAACTCATTTTAGTGACTTCTTTTCCACGATTCTGTTCTCAAGACTATGCAAATCTTCCAAAATTAGAAAGGTAAGCCAATTCACATGTGTGGGAATGTAACCTATATGCTACTTTTTATAACTGGATTACAAACTCCCAGTCTTCCCAGCATAGGATCCTATCATTTTCAAATATCTGATCATTAAAAACATTATTTCCTGATAGATAAGTGGGCAAAGGATATAATTTAAAAATTCATTTCCAATAATATTTATTGGGTGCCCTCTATGCATCAGGCACTCCTCAACACAGGGATTCAGCAACAAGCAAAACAGACACAGTCCCTGCCTTGTGGCCAGTTCCACCTTATCAATGATCAAACGTATATGTAAGGAAAAACAGCAATCATGTACTTCTTGTTATTATTGGATCAAATCAGTTCTTTAAAACAAAATGAGAAAATGCTCAAGGCCTGCAAGTTTGTGTGAAACTAATACATTCATACACTGTAAGAGGAACTGTGATGTGAGAATCTCCTTCTGGGAAAGAAATTTTGCAATATATAGAGAGCCTTAGAGATGTCTTTTTGATTCAGAAGTCTCACTTCTGGAAATCTTTCCTAACAGAAGAAAACCATACGCACGATGATGTTCATTTCAGAGTTCTCGATAACAGTTTTTTTTTAAAAAAGAAGGGTGACAATGGAAACAGTGAAGAAAAATCTGAGGCATCCATACAATAGAATCATACATAGACTTTCAAATATGATATGTGATATATATAAAATGGTATATTCAATATGATCTAGAAGGAGAAATAAAAAAAATTATGGATGGTTTACTTTTCTCATTCTGTTACATTTTTTGGTACTTTCTAGATTTTGACAGCAAGATTTTATTACTTTTATAATCAGAAGAAAACTTCAACCCCACTCCCCCAACAACGCGTTAGCTACAGATAGGTTTGTCTTTGTGGATACACAACACTGAACATGTCAATGCTAAGGATAAAGTACCAGAGGCTGTGTGAGAAATGTGTTTTGTCTTTATTGTCATCTTGTCTCATATTGAAGTCTGAATAGTTCCTTTTCTCTCTTTTATCTTATTCATGCTGGTCTTACACATTACAGGGCCTCCAAAAGAGAATTTAAAAATTGATATTAGATGCAAATTTTATCCTCTTGCCTTACAGACTAGATTAAAGCCCACATTTGTTATATACATACTTGAGGGTTCAAATCCAAATATCTTTGGGCAAATAGAATTATTCTTTTATTCAGTAAGCTTACTGTGTCCATTACCCAATGTTATCCCAGAACCGTACCCGTCCAGGGAGGGTGGAAATGAATTCTAGCAAAGGGCTCAAGAAAACCTGCTAGAAGCACAGGAAAAAATTTTCTAATTCAGCCTTGTCTTTTGCAGGTTCTCCATGAACTACTCGTGGGTTTATCTGGACAGAACAGAACGCTCTCTGCTTGCAGTGGCGAGGTCAAGTCAAGAGTTAAATTTGGCCAGGTCAGGAGAGTGCTGGGGAGGGCAGTAGGGAGAGGAGGGATTGTGATGCTGACCAGCTGTTCCCAGAGCCTTGAGACACTTCCGATGACCTGACCCTCCTCTCCTCCAGTGGCTCCTGCTTGTCCTGATGCCAGATGCCATGTGGCTGTTAGGATCACTGATTTAAACAGAAGGAAAGAGTGGAACAAATCTTGTCTACTGATAGAACTACCATCAAGTATCAATCAGTTGCTGATCCATGCTGCATCCTTAAAGAAAAATCCTTAGTAAACCACTTTTTGTTTAATATTGTTACTTAGTTGAAGAAAGCCTAGTTCTGAAGGATTTAGATTATATATGTTTATTTCTTTTATTATTAATACATGTTTATACGTGTGTATTATTTAACAATTATATTTAGAACTAAATATTATATTATGCTATACTATATCACGTTGTGTTATGTTATACTAAATAAAACCTTTAAGGTGAAACTAATCCAGAATGCCAAAATAATATTCCAAAAGAAAATATTTAATTTAACTCTACTCAGGACCCTGACAATGCACAAAAGCTCTGTGCCATGCATCAACTAAGTTCTACTCAACTGTTCGTATTCAATTGAAAAACGTGCTGGAAGGTGGAGCAGGGAGTCGTGGGGCATTGTGCAAAGACTCTGGACGGGCTAATCAGCTGTAGAGTTTTAGGAAGATGGTTACTTCCACCTCTGAGTCTGTAAAATGAGGGCATTGAATCAGGAGACCTCAAAGTCCGCTTCCAGCTCACTGACACAGAGATGATGTGCTGGGCTCTCAGGAATTCATGCATCATCCGAGGTGGTTATTAAAGAAAGGAACTTCAGGGCCCAGACTCTAGGATCTGCCTCCATTTCAGATCTCTAAGCATGTGTTGTGATTACGGAAATATGTGTCCATGACTTCAGGCAAACACACATGTTCCAAGGGCTAAGAATAGCAAGAAACAAGGGACAGAAACCAGAGAGAAGAAGATGGTTCTGGTATCGTTGGCAGGGCCAAACATCATGGAGTAGAAACACTGCACTGAGAGAAGCTATCCTCAGCACTGCTACTCCCTCCCTGTGGCCAGGGCTGGAAGAGCCTTGTCAGCACTTCCCTAGGGCAGGGCAGACCCTAACTTTGTCGTCCTTTAGCAAGGACCACTATAATCTGTTCTCACTAAGAGTAACCAATTCCTTTTATCCTCCACAATTCTGAGGCTGGGTCAGGATAAGAACGGCCTCCAGGGTTCAGAACTGGCCCTTGAAATTCCAGCAGCAAAATACATATAGCCTTATAACAGCTTATCACAATTGAGTTGTTCCTTGATTTAACCAGCCTTTGCTGGGCATCTTTCTATTGCCAGGAAGGTGTTGGGGATGGAGGCATGAAGAGGACATAGTCCCCGCCCCCAAGGATGTCCACACTCAGTAGCAAGATCCTTACACATAACCATTAATTGACTTCTCAATTCTATAGTATTTACAATGTGGAGAGTCATCAGAGACATGATCATATAGTATCTACAATGACGTTTTCTTATATCCATGTCTTGCCTCCTGGCCAGTTATTGTCTTTCAACTTGAAGCCCAGCCATCTCTACTCTGTTTTGTGATGTTGCAGCTGGGTCTCTGCCAACCATATTTCTGCTCAGCCAGCTAGTCCCATGTGAGGCTCTGCTGATAGGAGGGCTGAGGGGCTGCGAGGCCAAGGGAGGAAGAAGAGACTTGCTCCTTCCTATCTGCTTCCTAGTCCTAGGAGTGTCACCTCAGCAACGCTTCTTCACCCCAGTGGCAGTTCCTTCCCACAGCAGTAGCTGAATCCAGTTTGCAGTTTTCCAAACACTTAGAACCCACTTTGTTGCATCATCCTCCAAGACACTGGCGCCATGCTTCTCAGTCTGGGCCCCAGACTCCTTTGAGCTCAGAGACACCAGCACCAGCAAGCAGCATCCACTCTTCAGAGGCCCAAGTTTCAGTTCCACGAGGCCTGACCTCTCAATTTCTAAGTTTTAATAATTGCAACCTCTTCCCTTTGCTTCCTCAGTCCTGGGTTGTAGCTGCTTCCTGTAGTTGCTCCCTCCATGATACCTTAAGAGTTCTCTTTTTACCCTTTCAGTTACCTAGTGAACAGCTTCAAATAGGGGTGTGGTCTCTGTCTCCCGTTAAGACCCTGACTGAGAAGCCTCTCCGGGTAAATTGAGAGGCAGGAGACAGTAGTGGGAAATGGCTTGAGCTTTGGGGTCACCCAGACCTGGATTTGAATTCTGGTTCTTGTAATCTGCCAGCCCTTTGACCCGGAGCATCTACCTAGTTTCTTCCAGCCGTGGTTTGCTGCTAATAAAGATGGGGTTTCAGCTGTTGTGAGGGTAGCTGAAGTGCTTGACACAAATGTCCTACTTGGTGATTAGTAGCCATTATGATCACCAGCTTGTCAGTTTCTAAGGCCAAGGCCTAGGTCTTGTATATCTTACCTTTCCCAGCAGGAAATGATATAAATCTATTTATACGATATACGATATATGCTTAATAGGGATCTGTTAAATGAAAAAAAAAGTGCTTAAGATAATTGTGGCTCAGTAGAGTAATTAACTTTTACTGATCTAACATGAAAACTTTAAGGTTTTGTCTTGAAGTTATGGTTTAAAACATCTTTTTAAGTTATTATTTTAAAATGAGTAGCAACGAGTTTATCTGGATGATAGGATAAGAAAATCCTTGTCATTCACTCTTCTAGCAGCCTGGCAAACCTTCTCAGAGACTGGATGATATGATGTGGGAACACACCATATCCTCCAGAAAGAAGCCAAATTTGGCAGGTGAATGACACATTTGTGGCTCTTTCCAGCTATACAGCAGACACTGGTTTTGCTTTTTGTTCCGTGGCACACTTCACAAAAATAAAAGATTTCAACTACTCTTGTACAATTGGTGACATCTCTTCTGAGTGTTGAATTCAGGACTCTAATGTAAACCCTGAAAATGAACAAGGTCCCAAGTGTCCCGGGCCTTCACAAGTCAGTGTGGATAAAAGTCATTCCAGCAGGGAGGGGAGAACAAAACATCTATTCTTTTTAGCACAACAGACAGATAGACACCCAATCTGGGTAACGGCTGTGTACACAGGAGGAGGAGGAAGTCAGCAGTGCTTTCTTGTTTCACATTTAGGGTTACATGGGGCTGGGCCTGATAAAGGTATTTGTGTCTACGTGTGGAAGGTGTACGGTTCAGGCCAAGTCTTTCCTAGTCCAAAAGGCCTGAGTGGGGATGTGGAAGAACTCGGTTCATTCCAGAACACTTCCTCCCCAGAAAAGCCTAAAACTTCTGCAAGAGAAAAACAGCTGCACAAAATCCTACATCCTTCACTTCTCAAACAAACCATGAATCTTACAGCTAACCAGGAGGCAGGTTTGAGAGAACCTGAGCCCTCTATCATCTTGAGATGGCTTTCCTGGCTTCGAAGTAGCTGTTTATTTCTTTCTGGAAGGGTGGTGACTCCTAGACACAGGAAGAGAGACTGGCAGCTTGCAGGTGGAGCCAGAAAACTAACCCTTCTGTTTTCACAAGACTTTTCTTGTCTCCATACCTACTTGTTTTGGGGCCCCACTGCCATATCCTCCAGGGAGCTTCTTCTGAACATACTCTCTTCTCCTAGACCAGGGGAAGAGCTCTTACTGGGCATCACAGTGAACACAGAATCCCATTCTAGACTGAGTGCAGGTGCTCTGTCTGCTTTCGTCCAGAAACACACACACACACACACACACACACACACACACACACTGCATGAAAGAGAGAGGGAGGGAGGGAGGGAGGAAAAGGGGAGGGGAAAGAGAGAGAGGGCAGACAGGAGGGAGAAAGGAAGGAAGAGAGAGAGAATGAGAGAGAGGTAAAATCATTCAGAAACAAAAGTGCTATCAGGCTCTGTGAAAGGCAGCCATTGGTAGAAACCATTGCACCTACATGGGCTAAGATTCTCTTTTCTCCGGTTAATCATTCCCCAGGTTGGAGGTGGACACCCTGAACCATCTGCAGGAGCACCTGGGGAAAAAAGAGGTAACCTGAGAGGGGAAAAAGCTGTGAGTGTGCCTGGAACGCCCATTAGGCTGAGGTGTGTCAGTCACCTTTGATACGCTAATGAGGTGCAAGCTAGAGGTTTCCCCTAGGCCTGCACACAGGGCGGGTGGTGGTTCACTAGGACCCCGGGTTTGTAAACAGGTAGAGGCAGTGGCATTCAGTGAGGGCGGGAAATGACGGTGAGGGGAGGCCCAGATAGCAGCCTAGATCAAGCTACAGCGAACATCTAGCTGATGAATATGCCTCAGGCAAGTTCAAGGACAACTGGCTGAAGGCCGGGCAAGGCACAGAGGCCTGTGTGCCCTCTAAGTTGAGCATGCACATCCTCTGTGCTGTCCCAGCCCAGCCACTCCTTGGCTGGGCGTTAGTTTTCTCAGGACACTAAATCTGTGCTTCTCCACCCAGCCATTTCGTTACCTTGTGGTTTCTTTTTCTCCTTGGCTTCCCAGCCACACTTTGAAAAATGTTAGCTCTTTCTCAGCTGAATTAAGGTATGAAGGGTGTGCCTACATCCTAGCTAGGAAAAATAAAGAGAAAAAAAGCATTTGTAGCCTAGGCACGACGAATGTAGAATCCAGTTTCTCCATTCCGTGCCGGGGGGGTCGTACAGCCTTAGGAGTCAGCTGAGCACCGTTCAGTCCCAACTCCTTCCTTAATAGCTGTATGACTTTAGACAAGTTAACCTCTCTGAGCCTCAATTTCCTCAATATAAAATGAATATATTAATCATATCTAACTCACAGGATCATATGATAATGAGGATCAAATAAGTCAATAGGCTTGTGGCAGAGACTGCTTCATGTCTGCCTAAATGTCTATTCCCTCTTTCTTTTCCAGTAATGGATTTTTACCTGGGCACATGGCAGCCTGGAATAAAGGCTGCATATCTGAGTATCCCTGTTGCTAGTTGTTTCATTTGACTAAATCCTGGACAATGAGTGACACGTGGAAATGTGGTGGGTCAACTTCTAGGGAAGGTCCTTAAATGGAAAAAGAAGCGCCTTCTTGCCCTCCTCTTCCTCTTGCTGGTTAGAATGTGGCAGTGATAGCTAGAGCTCGAACAGCCTCCTTGGTCCAGGAGGCAGCACACTAACGATGGTGGAAGAACAGGAAGAAAGAAGCCCGGATTCCCGTGAGGTTGGAGGGAGCCTCTACACAGCCCGCACACCGCCCATCTCTGCAGTCATCGCGAGGGAGAAACGAGCTAGCTTTTGACAAAAATCCATTTGGAGAGAGCTTTGGGTTGCTCATTGTTGGACTAAGTCTAACTAGATCTGTACAACATGTAGAGTGTTTAGCATAGAGTAGGTAAGATCTTATTGTCGTTTTTCTGCTTTTTAGGAAACATACACCAAAGATCTCAAAAACACAGACATAAAGCAGAGGGACAGAGAGGGACAAAGAGGGAGTATTGGTCCACCCCTTCCCGGCCTTGGTACCGCTCCCTGGACTATGCGAGTGGGATGAGAAATATAGCCTTTGCCAGGCAGAGGCGATGAGCCTCTGGGCGGGAGGGAGCACCCAGCCTCCCGGCCTTGCTTTATTCCCCCTGCTGGGCCTCTCCTGAAAGCAGCAGTATGAGCTGGAGAAGAGGTTAAAGGGCGAAAAGAGCCCCCAAAAAACACACAAACTTTGGAGGTAAGTCGACATGGATTTGCCTCCTGGACTCTCCATCTACTAGCTGTGTGACTTTGGGCTAGTATGATCCTCTCTGAGCCCCAATCTCCTCATGTTAAAATGGAACGTGGGATAATACTGCCCCCACAGTGTTGTAGTAAGACTTAAACAAGAAAACGTCAGTCAAGTTCTGAAGGTAGCGCCTGACACATTGTAAATATTTGGCAAATGTTTACAATGAAACCTTTCACCACTCCCAGCCCTAGCCCCAAGCTTTCTCCGGACCCATTTACCAACTGTCCCCAGCACGGACTGTCTTTTCCCGGTGCTGTGCCTTATGCTCCCTGGGTCTCTGCCTGGAGCTCCGCGGCTTCTCTCTGTCTCTCCTGATCTTCCGCAGACTTTCAGAGCGGCGTTAGGCCCTGCTTGACTTCCAGCCCTGGGCGATCTGTCTCTCTCTCTTCTGAACGGTGCCAGCATTTGATGCCTGACCACTCATTAATATTTACTGCCTTGTATTGGTGTTTAATTTTGAAGTGCACCTCTCATCTTGCCAGCCATACCGTATGCTCTGCAACGGTGTGGACCATGCCTTTTCCACCTTTATATCCTCTCAGCCTTTAACCCAATGCTGTGTTCAGGCCTCGGTGAACACTTGCTGAACAAGAAAACCAAATCCAATTAACCACAACCGTCTAACTAATTTATTTTTCAGGATCCTTTTTGAACCTCCTTGCCTATTGCTATTCTATGTTCCTCAGAGCTCAAAGCAGTTGGACGATGGCACAGTCCTGTAGCATCAGCAGGGGCTCTGTGAACTTTGTACAGCATCCGCCTCAGGTCCAGCAGCATGGGTTGCTTTGCTGACCTTGGTCAGTCATTGGGCATAAAGGGAAAAGGTGAGAGAGGACTTCATTTAGGAGAAATCCATTACTCCAACGAAGAAAAACAATCCAAAAATGTTCTGCGTGTGGTAAGTTGATACCACTATTTGGAATTTGGGAGCACATTTAATTTGTCGTTTGAAAGAGGAATATTGTAACACAACGCTATTATTTTCAATATCAGAATGCTTTTAATTTGTCTTTTTAAACAGAGAAGTTGGACTTTTGTTTTATGTGCCTGTGCTTAATTTGCATGCTGCCCCCAATGCCTCAAAGAAATGACCAGAATAGCCACAGCGCTGACCTGGGAGCCTCTAGAATGGGTGTCCTCCCCGAGGAGAGGATGTACTGCCTTTCTCCAAGGAAGCTAGGAAGGCCCACAGGACTGTGAGGTCATCCCCACCGCACAGTGGGTTAGAAATATTGCAAAAAGAATTCTAGTGCCACCACGATAGCCTTTCAGTAGGTAATTTAAGACTCACTTGGGGATGCTTATTAAAAACATAAATTCCTGATTTCTGACCCTACCCTCCACCCCCAGTGATTCAGTAGGTCTGTGGGAGAACTCAGGAATCTGCATTTCTACCAAAACCAAGTAATTTTGATATAGAAGGTGTTACATGGACTACACTTTGAAGAATACGGCTTTAGAGGAAAGACGTGTCCTTCTTACAGAAGCCACTACTACCTTCCCTCTTAACAGTCTTTCTACTTTAGATGTGACAGTAATAAAGTAATAATGAGTTAATAGTCTGAGTTAAAACACAGACAGAGCAATAATTTGAGTATAATTTTGGAGTAGAGATCCTCTGATCCTGGAGAAGTGGGTGGCCAGCTCTGCTAAGAGAGCTTGCACTGAAGGGTGGGTCAAATGCTTCTTTGGAGGGTAGGGGCAGGTCCTGGAAGTGCTCCCAAACTATGGAAGACACAAGTACATCGGCCACCAGCTGTTCTGGGAGAGTGACTCATCAGCCGATGTGGCAGTAACCACAGCTGGTAGAATGACTCCCTTGGCCGTGGGGGGCGATGGGGGAGGTGATGGCTGTGGTTGGAGAGAGCAGTGCATTCCAGAGGGGCGCCAGACCTCCTGCATGGATGCCGATCCATGCTGTCAGTCACCTTGGTGGTGATGAAGGAGGGAGAGGGAGGGGCAAATGAACGGTCTAGGCAAGACCACAGAGGCACCATTTAGTCATTGGTATTAAAAGCCCTGTGTTCACTATCCCTGCACTCACCCTTGCCTCCTCCTCTTCCTCGCCCCTAAATCCAATTACTAAATCTGGTCAATTCTACACTTTCATGTCTTCTCAGTCTCCCCTTTACCACAACTTTTGTTTCACCACTATCACATATCATGCATTTTTCCCTTTCTACGTGTTCCCACCACATGACCTGAGCTCAAGCCCCCATCATCTTTCACTTGGACTCAGTAGGCTCCCGACCCGTGGTCCTGCCTCCTGTCTCCCTACCTCCAATCCATCCTCCACACAGCCACCAATGTGTTCTCTCCAAAAATGAAAGTCTAAGCATGTCATTCCCTTACTTTACATCCACAGCTTACCATGGCTCAGTAGTCCTTAAACTTCAGTGAGCATCAGAATCACCTGGAGGGCTTGTTAAAATACAATGCTGGGCCCTATCTGGAATGTCCTTCACTCTTTCACATTTCCCTCTTTATCCACTGAATTCCTGACACTACAGGTTTCCATGAAGCCTTCTCCATCTTCTCTCCCTCATCCTTACTTCACCTCCACCACCACCATCATCGTTATCATCACCAACCAACACACATTGAGTACTTATTATGGTGCATCCCATTGAATCCTCACCAAAAAACCCCATGATGTAGGTACCATTATTCTTCCCATATAATATAGATGTTGAAACCAGGACTCCGATTGGTTCAGAAGCTTGCCCCAGTCACACAGCTAGTAAATAGTAGAGCCAGCATTCAATCCTAGCAGCCTGACTCCAGTGTCTGGGCTCCTAACCCCTGCAACTACTGCCTCATCCATGTGGAATTCCCTCCTCCAGGCTCTCTTACATATGTAAACACACATACAACAGAATGTGAGGTCTCGCTTACCAGACTGAATTATTCAAGGACGGGTCTTCACCTTTGTTTTCTATGCCTAGCACATAAAGTGCACTTGATCAAGAGTGATTGAATAAATGAATTACTTGAGCTAGAGTGTTTACATATGTAAAGTAAATTTTCTGATGGAGTCTTGGGCCATGAGAAATGAGAACATTCCAGAAGATTATTTAAATTCCTTATCATATACCAATTCAACATATAGTTATATACTATATACCACTATATGGGGGACACATAGGTATCCTTATGATTATAAATATAAAAGATACACAGCTATCACTATATTAGGGGAAACCCTGAGAAGAATGGAGATCCTAAGAACATTATTGCCATCTACTCCTAGTGGTCTCCATTTTGTCCACTTCCATCTTGGTTACCCTGATTACTTCTTTTTAACTTATTCACAGTGAGGGGAGTTTTTACAGCTAAAACAGCATGAAGGTCGAGATGTCTACACGGTAGTTTTACAGAAAACTTTGGTTAACGTCTTTTCTACTGGTCTAGAAAAATACTCTAGAAAGTCAACATTTTAAACCAAAAGAAAAAAAAATTACAGGAGTAGGTACATTTGAGTACAAACTTCATGTGTATTTGGAACCAAGACCAAAACAATGTTTTCTGTAAATAACCACCATTAAAAAGAGAAGATCAATTGTCTTCCATACACAAATCCAAAGTGTAGGCAAACGTCAATTTTTGCTTCTTCTCTCTTTCACTGAGAGGGAATTGTTGCCAGCCAGCCCTCAGGGTATCCCCCCTGCTGCAACTTTCTTTTCCAGGTTAAGAAATTACAATTTTGGTCCAGAAAGGAAAATGAGAGAACACTACACCCTAGAGTTAAAGTGACCTGTCAGCACTCAAAGTTATTCCAGAACTAGTGCACACCTCAGAAGCTTCTCCCCAATCTTACTCTGGGCTTAAGGTCATGTAATGTCAAAAGTATTTGTTTCTTTTCCATCTGACTTCAAGGCCCTTGTCAAAACGCAGCATGAATTAACAGGCTCTGTCAAAGCGAGTGCCTCACAAAGGCACCTGAGAGTCAAGCCAGCTCCCTGCTCTGATCTGGAAGACAGAGATACAGTGAAAAATCAGACAAGGGGCTGGCCTGGTGGTGTAGTGGTTAAGTTTGCACGTCGGCGGCCTGGGGTTCTCAGGTTTGGATCCCTGGTATGGACCTACACCACTCGTCAGCCATGCAGTGGCAGTGACCCACATACAAAATAGAGGCAGATTGGCACAGATGTTCTCTCAGGGCCAATCTCCCTCACCAAAACAAAAAAACAGACGAACATCTCTCCCTTCCTGCAGTATACATTGTAATTCTCTTGCTACTGACTGTACAAATTCTTGTCCTCTCAAGTAGGTTTTGGGCACAGATGGTGCCACCTCAGACCCAGGATGGCCCATTGTCTGGGCCTCTGTGTCTTTCCTCCAACACAGAGGCAAAGCTTCAAGGGCTTTCTCTGACCTGCAGAGGCCCAGAGCCTGGGGTCCTTCCTCAGAGGCCATGTGGAGGCTTTTACTTCCTTTAACGCAGTGGACATTGGTGACCTCTTTCTACAACTTCCCGAGGCTGGTTCTTCCCACCCTACAAGTCAGTAAGTACACATCTTTGCAGAGAAGGCTGGAGATCTAAGCACTCAAGCAGCAAAAAAAATGCTTTTCCAACCAGGGCCTGTTAAGGACACGTGGTCTCAGACATTTCCTGCCTAAGCCTGAGTGGCTGTCCTCCTCTTGCACACATGCTCCCCCTACTGCCTGAAATTGGCAACACACCCCTGGGTACAGGAACCAGGAACGCCCCAGCCTGGCCCTGGGATGGCCATGTTGAAAGATTGCAGAGGAGTTGCCAAAAAGTGAAATCGTAAATCCTTAAGAATTCTTCCATTGCTCCAGTGAAGGGCCTAAGCGAAGTCTTTTCTTTATACTTAGGGAATAAGCTCTGTACTAAAGATTGAATAAACAAATCCTCCCTAAAATAGAGTTTTACCAAATAAATCAAATTTAGAGTTCCTCTAAGAGTTAAATAAATGAAAAGAATTTTAGATTGTAGGGACTCAGATCCGGGTTTGCTCCTTTATTTGATGTCTGACACTTGGACACTTAGACCTTGTTAAGCCTCAGTTTCTTTATCTGAAACGTAGGCATATTGATATTGCTTGTCTCCTCGTGTTGTGGAAAGAAAAGGAAAGAATGTGAATGTCTGAGAAGAGTGTTTTATAACATGAAAATTCAATGTGAGCTGCTATTATTTCTTTGCCTTCCAATCCAACACACGCGTGCACACACGCACACCCCTTTTCCAGAGATCTAAGTGGAAATGGTAGTCGAGGCAACCTGAACCCCAAAAAAGGAAGCAGGGCAAGGAGAGCTCAGTGGCAAACAGGAAGTGACAGAAAGGCCACCAGAAAAATTGGCTCCGGCAAAAGAAAAAAAAACAGTCCTAGGTTAAGTTTTTAAAAATCAAGTTAAGATTTAGTGAATGATTTGGGGTGTTGCCAGCCTGGCTCGACCCCCTAAATTAGGGAGTTTTCAGAAATGATTAGGTAATTCTTTGACCTGGATTTGACCTCACAAATGGGAATTCTCATTCAGCGTTTTAGGATCTCTGCAGTGGGTACGTTCGTGCCTTTTTAAATGTAGGTCTCTCCTCCTTTTCCCCTGTGGCAATAGGAGGGGCCCAGGCCGAGGCTGGGCCGGGTGGAGCTGGGGCCCCCGCCTTGCCTGCGCCTTGGGGAGCCGCCCTGCAGGCCTCTCAGATTACCGCCTCCCTTCCTGGCTTCACAAACTTGCCACATTGTAGGTTGGCTTCCCGAGAGAATGTAAGAAAAGCACTCCAGCGCAGGCCGCACAAAGAAGTTTTACAGTTCTGGGGATTGTGTCCAACTTTCCATCCAAATTTTTGTTAAGAGGAGACAAAATCCTAGATATTTTTCTAGGGTGAAGAATAAAACAAAAGGGAAACATATCAACCTGTCAGGACACATTGTGCTGTTTATTTTCTTGTTTTTCCTGTCTCACTCTTGAAACCTCTTTCAAAATCTTACCACCTTTCTTGCCTCTTCCTTAATTGTGTGTGTTTTTTAAGGTAGGGAAGGGAGAGGCTTAGAAGCCTGAGAATTTGAAGTCATCACCAAGCATTCCTAAAACTTATGTGTTTGCAGATCCAGAGTTCTTTTTCCGGCATCCAGAGGAAGAGACTTAATTTCTACCTCCTTTGCTTTCACTTTTTTTGTTAAACCACCCCTCCAAGCCTAGCACAAGGCTGGGTGCAAGTCAGAGTCGGAAAGTAAGGAGACCCACGCCCATCCTTTGAGGACTGCAGTCTATGGACAGTGCTGTAGGGACAAAGATGAATATTCTCAGGATTGTACTGTGCCTCATGTTAGGCTTTGTGTGTTTTGCAATGGCCTCAAATTGTATATGTTCAATTGAAAACTGGACGTCAGGATGATGATGATGGTGCTTTCAAAGCATTTGCACATGTGAGCCTCATAACGACCCTGGGAGCACAGTGAAGAGGTGGAATTAAGCTGGTGTCACAGACAAAGAGATGAGTAGCAGAGAAGTAAAGTGACTCGTCCAAGGCCACTCAGCTAGTTCCCTATGAAACTAAGGGGTCCCAAACTAAGAAGTCAAAGGTCTCCCAAATCCTACTCCAGCATTTAATGCCCATTCTGGCATTACAGCCGACAGGTTCTACAGGCTCTCATTTATGCCAAACAATTAAACAGTCACCATTTTTAAACATAGGGTAACATAAGCATTTAGAATAAGATAACTTTTTACAAATTACACAGGGTGTGTTTCCTAAGCAAAAATGGGACTCTGAGGCCCTTTTCAATAGATAGAATGTTTTTTAAATTAAAAATTTATTTTAAAGGGGAATTCATTTACATGATTCAAAAGTCAGAATTCTAAAGCATAGGACACCTGAGAAGTCTTCCTGACACTCCTTCATCCCATTTCTCTGCTTCCTTCTCTCCTTTGTTGGTAATTTTTTTTATTCTACCTATGTTTCTTTATGAAAATACAAATGTGTATTCTTATTTATTTGTAGTTTTACAAAAAAGAGAACATATATAGTGCATTTTGAATTGGTTTTCTGGAAGTGGTGGTGGACTTTGCTAGACCATCCCCCTCTTGCCTGGGAACCCTAGGGTCGTAGGCATTGATCTGCAAACAGCCCAAGTGTGACCGAGAATCCAAAAGAATTAAAGCATTAGAGGCTTCAATTGGATAGGTTTGTCCCATAAACCTGGGTCCCTCACTAAACCAGAGCCAGATGTGGCTGCTGCAAGTCAAGCCTGGGATTCTATGCCAATCACGGACAGAGGCAGCTAGCTGTTCCGCAGGGAGAAACTTGTGTAGATGCCCAAGTAAAACCACACGAAATGTTAGGGCAAGTGTTTTAAACATGTAATTGTCCGTTACTGTTGCTCGGAGGATGGTTAGTGCCAATTCCCAGGAAGTGTCACAGTGTCTGACAGACAGAGGGGTCATCTTCAGTGCAATCTCCAAGTAGGATTCTTCTACCAAAGGACCTTTCACATCCTCCCCCTTGTCACTGTGCACTGAAGAACACAGAGATCAAGGGAGATCAAACCCAGGCCTCCAAGGAAAGGAGGACCAGGGGCTATCTGTGAGCAGGGACACCAGGCTGAGAAAAGAAACGGAAGGTCCATGAAGGTCAGACCACCCAGGCCACAGCTGCTCTGGACTCAGAAAAGGACACCGATCAGACCAACAAACACAGAGACTGTTTCCCCAGCCCCACCGGTTATGGGTTTAAAATGGTTCCTCACGAAGAGAAACTGAAGACGGACCTGGGACCCTCCAGATTCTCCACACTGTTGACAAGGCAGGTCCTGAGGAGACAGCTGAGGGATGTCCTTGTATTAGTTTACTAGGGCTGTTGTCCTTGTATTAGTTTACTAGGGCTGTTGTCCTTGTATTAGTTTACTAGGGCAGCCATAACAAAGTACCGCAGACTGGGTGGCTTAAACAACAGAAATTTATTATCTCACGGTGATGGAGGATCAAAAGTCTAGGATCAAGGTGTCAGCAGGGTTCGTTCCTTCTGAGAGCTCTGAGGGAAGGATCTGGTCCAGGCCTCTCTCCTTGGCTTGTGGAGGGTCATCTTCTCCCTGCTCACATTGTCTTTCCTCTTTATGGGTCTGTCTATGTCCAAATTGTCCCTTTTGTAAGGACACTAGTCATACTGGATTAGGGCCCACCGTAACAACCTCGTTTTAACTTGATTACCTTTGTAAAGAACCTATCTGCAAATAAGGTCACATTCTGAGGTACTGGGGATTAGTACTCCAACATATCTTTTTTTTAGATGTTTAAAGAATTTGTTTAGGGCCGGCCCCGTGGCTTAGTGGTTAAGTGCGCGCGCTCCGCTACTGGTGGCCCGGGTTCAGATCCCGGGTGCGCACCGACGCACCGCTTCTCCGGCCATGCTGAGGCCGCGACCCACATACAGCAACTAGAAGGATGTGCAGCTATGACATACAACTATCTACTGGGGCTTTGGGGGAATAAAAGGAGGAGGATTGGCAATAGATGTTAGCTCAGAGCCGGTCTTCCTCAAAAAAAAAAAAGAATTTGTTAAAATTAAAACTTGCTGCTTATTGTCAGCATCAATAGTAATGCACTATTAGTACTTTTTACTCTTTTAAATAAAAATACCAAAATCAAGATTTTCTGGGGTTATTTTTTTGCATAGCGCCACTTACTGTTTATTCGTAAAGATTTCTGATGTTCAATATGAGAAATTTGAAAGGCATACTCTGCATTTTTTATTCTCATGGTATTTACCTGGGATCATAAAATTTTAGAAAAGATTTTTTTAATCCAATTTTTTTATGATGGTAAAATACACATAACATAAAATTTACCACCTTAACCATTTTTAAGAGGACAGTTCAGTGGTATTAAACACATTTATATTGTCGTGCAACTATCACCACCTTCCATCTCCATAACTCTTTTTGTTTTGTAAAATTGAAACTCTATACCCATTAAACAATAACTCCCCCTTCTCCTCCCTCCCCAGCCCCTGGTAACTACCATTCTACTTTCTGTCTCTATGATTTTGACTACTGTAAGTATCTCACATAAGTGGAATCATACAGTATTTGTCTTTTTGTGACTGACTTATTTCACTTAGCACAATGTCGTCTAGATTTATCCATGTTGTAGCATATTGCAGAATTTCCTTCCTTTTTAAAGCTAAATAATACTCCATTGTATGTATATACCACATTTTACTTATTCATTCAACCATTGGTGAACACTTGGGTTGCTTCCACATTTTAGCTATTATGAATAATGTGGCTGTGATCATTGATGTACAAATATCTTTTTGAGACCCTGCTTTCAATTCTTTTCATATACCCAGAAGTGGAATTCCTGGATCATATGGTAACTCTATTTTTAATTTTTTGAGGAACCACCATACTGTTTTCACAATGGCTGTACCATTTTAATTCCCACCAACAGTGCGTAAGAGTTCCAGTTTCTCCACCTCCTCACCAACACTTATTTTCTGTTTTTTTGATGGTAGCCATCTTGATGGGTGTGAGGTGGTATCTCATTGAGTTTTGATTTGCATTTCCCTGATGATTAATGAGGAGCATCTTTTCATGTGTTTATTGTCCAATTGTATATCTTCTTTGGCAAAATGTCCATTCAAGTCTTTTGCCCATTTTTGAATTGGGTTGTTTGTTTTTTTATTGTTGAGTTTTAGGAATTCTCTATACATTCTGGATATTAATCCCTTATCAGATTCCAACATATCTTTTTTGAAGGGACACAATTCAACCCACAACATCTATTTTCAGATCCACGTGTCCTCCCCATTTCCAGAATTGCTGGCCTCACATCCCCACTCCACTACTGAGAACAAAGCCATACTGAGTCTGTGGAAGTGTATTACATGCACACATTATGGAAAGAGGCAGTTTGAGATCCTTTATAATTCATTGCTTATATACTATATGTATGCTAACAATAACATGGTTCCCATTATGGAAAGTGGACCCTGCCATTTTCAACAAATCCTTTTTTTGTCTCTGTAAAGTCCAAGGCAGAAAAAAAATCCGTCCCACTATCATGCTATAAACCAATCTTCCTCACCCTCTCCTTCCCTCACACACACACCTGACCATTGGAGTTGAGATCCTGATGCCCAGATTGTACAAAATCACATGCTCATTGTACTCAGAAGTAAGATTTCTCTTTATCTACACTTTGGAAGAGATACTAAGCTAAAAGGTATATCACTTTCTATAGCTAGGCTTTTGGTTTTGTGGTCGTTAATCATTTTACTTTTATTTCTGTTAAATCTGGCCTGACATCTTTTCTGAGACGCTGTGACAAACACTTTGGACCCATGACTTGGTACGACTGGGTGTGGCTTGGCCTGTCCCTTGTCAGGCAGGTGAAGACAACCAAGCTCAGTTCAAACATGCTCCAGGGACTCAGCACCTGGAAATCTCCACAAAGCTAATTCCATTCCAGATCTTTCTCAACACCCAGAGGAGGGAGCACAAGGGCTGATTGTCCTTACAAGTTTTCCTGCCTGCAATTCTATAGTCGGGGGGGACTGTGAGGGCAGGGGCTGAGTAGGAATGTATATTTATTAGTGTTGAGTCTCAAGTCAGGAAGTAGATCTGATGCCTTAGAGGAGCCCAGTGACCAAATGTCACACCCTGTAATTCTGAGGGATATTTAGAACTGAGTCACCCCTAGCCCATGGGTAACTACATCAAACCCCTCTACCAGGCTCAGACCAAGGACCTATTTTCACAGCCCTAATCACAAAGGGCTATTGTCTTTGTGATTCTGGTCTCTTGTTGTTTCCCATCCTTCTTGTTTTCCACATTTCTTGGTCTCCATCCAATGCTGAGTAATGATTCAGAGCCAGAAGTTTTGAGGTGTTAAGCTGCCACTCCAAAGAGGGGAGTAACTAACAGCTCCAGGCACCAAATGGTGGGCCCCTTACCTGACCCATAGGCTCATGGCCTGAAGGCAGCTGTAGGAGGAGTTGGGTGTAGCCAGGGCGGGTGATTTGTTTTCTTTGGCAGCACTGGGTATAAGCAAGCTTCCTAGCTGAACCTCCACCACTGATCTTCCTGGGGGAGGTCTCTTACTTCATACACAAAATGTGACACCCCATAGGCTATTGCTCTCCTTCCTTTCTCCTCTCCTCTCCCCTCCCACCCCAGGTTCATCTTTGGAAGTATTTTAGTCCAAAATTGCCTTGGGGTGAAGAAAAGATCTGAAATTGGGAAGGGTGTAACACAGTGTTTTCCCTTGCGTGACCCTGGTGTATGACACATCACTGGACACTGTGCTGGTCTGAACTTCTGATGGGTGGACTCAAGGGCCGGTGTGGGAATTCAGCAGGTCTGAAAGAAGGCCTGAAGTGAGGTGCCAGGCACATGAGTGAGTGCTCAAAGGGCACTGTGCAAAATGATGGCCATGATGAAGACAGTGACAACAGCCAACATGTGCCGAGTGCCTCTGTGTGCTAGGTGTTGTTCAATTTAATCCTCACAACAATCCTATGAGGGAGGTACTATTACTGTTCCCATTTTACCAGTGAGGAAACTGTGTCACAATAATACAAAGCAGAGCCAGCCAGGACTTTAACCCTGGCAGTCTAGCTCTGCAGTTGGCACTCTTAATCATCACTCTGTGTTAACAAAAACATGGGTTTTACTGTCCTCATTTTACAAATGAGGAGACTGAGGTGCAGCAAAGTCAAGTGCCTTGACCCATCCCACACAGCCAGGGAGACGCAGACCGAGACAGGCACCTCCCGTTCTGACTCTTGCCCACGCCCCCGTGCTGGGTGGGGAGGTTGAGGAGTGGTAGAGTCAGGATGTAGCTGTATCCTACACGCCCGTCTCCACCCCACGTTTCTACCTTCCTCCCGAAGCTTCAGGCTCTCATTTCAGGTGACAGGAAGCTACCAGAAAAAGAGCCAGAGAGTGAGTGAGCAGGTGCAGAAATCAGAAACCTGCACCTGCCAATCCAGGAATCAGTCCAACATGCCCAATGGAACTGACAGCTGGCCGCCCAGGTAAAGGGTCCAGATGCCCCAAGGCAAAGGGAGGTGAACAGAAGAGGAAGTCAGAGTTTCCAGAAAGGTGAACGTGGAGTAGTAGAAAAAATAAAAAGGGCTAAAATGTGAAAAAAACAGGTTGGAATCAGATACCCTTTCAGTTGGAAAGAACCTCAGGGAAGAACTAGTCCAAACCTCTTAATTTATGAATAATGAGAGCTAACTTTGATTGGGCTCTTATTGGGTGCCAGACACCACGCTAAGGACTTTCCTTGTGCCAACGACAATCCTATGAGGCAGGTCCTATTTCTGTCTTGATGGGGAAACTGAATCAAAGATTAATTGGCCCAATACGAGGTAGATCCAGGCAGTCTCTTTTGCTCCAAAGCTTACATTTTTTTGCACTCTATAACTTTTTATGACGGAACATTCCAAACATACACAAAACTGGAGAGAATATTATAATGAACCCCTGTAAATCCATTGACCAGTTGCAATAATTAGCAACACAAGACAGATCCTGTTTCATCATCTATCCACCATCCACTCCTCTACTACTAGATTATTTTAAAGTAAATCCCATACATATTATTTCTGTATCATATCATCCTGTTATTATCTGAATATACTTTAACATGTTTCTCCAAGAAAAAAGGACTTTCTTAACATAGCCGTAATACCGGTGTTACATCTAAAGAAAAATAACAATTTCTTAATATTATCAAATATCCCAATACCATTCAAATATCTCAGATTGCCCCATAAATGTATTTTTACAGTTGGTTTATTTGGGTTAGAATCAAAAATAGTCCAGGGCCGGCCCCGTGGCTTAGCGGTCAAGTGCACGCACTCTGCTACTGTCGGCCCAGGTTCGGATCCCAGGCGCGCACCGAGGCACCACTTCTCCAGCCATGTTGAGACTGCGTCCCACATACAGCAACTAGAAGGCTGTGCAGCTGTGACATACAACTATCTACTGGGGCTTTGGGGAGAAAAAGGGAAAAAAAGGAGGAGGATTGGCAATGGACGTTAGCTTAGGGCCAGTCTTCCTCAGCAGAAAGAGGAGGATTGGCATGGATGTCAGCTCAGGGCTGATCTTCCTCACAAAAAAAAAAAAAAAATAGTCCACACATTGCATTTGGTTGATAAGACTCTTAAATCTCTAACATACAAGGTCCCCTCCCCTTTGCCATTCATCTGTTGAAGAAATGAAGTTATTTGCTTGTAAATATTATTGCAGGAAGTTATTACAAATGTAATTTCTCACTTTTTGAGTTTTGCTGATTATATTCCTGTGGTGTCATTTAACATGTTCCTCCATTCCCCGTATGTCTTGTAAACTGGTAGATAGATTTAGTGGTTTGATTAGATTCACATTTAATTGTTTGGCAAAGATACTTCATAGGCAGTACAGTCAAGGCCCCTATGCTTAAGCCTCCTTTTTTCCAGAAGACGAAAAGTCCGGCCCAAGTTCACAAAGCTAGTGAAAGACAGAACCAGGACTGGAACACAGTCTTCTGACTCCAGCCCCCTGCCCTTCCACTCCATCACAGGACTTGATTCTAGAATTTTCTCCTTGGAATGCAAGGACTGTTTGGCTGTCATTTACTCTTCCTCCTCTTCTACCTCCTTCTATGAGAGAAGCCAAGAAAGGATCAGTGGGAAAGTTTAAACCTTTCTTTGGTATATGGCAATATTTTAATTTTAAACAGATGGTGGGAGGGAGGGGGTCTCACCAAGCCTGGGTGGGGCTATGTACCTTCTGCTTTTGCCAAAGGACTGGAAGCACTTAAACCAGAACTCTGGCACAGAGCATCGTTCTTATTCCCTGTCTCTCCTTGCAAATATTGAGAACCAATTTACCTGAGTGAGTGCTGACAGGCACATTCATCCCTTTGACTTACTCATTTTAACTGGAGGGAACGAAGTGTGTGCACGCTAGCAGTGCTGGATGCCTAAGGAGACGCACAGCATCCCACTTGGGGAAATAGGAAAGGAACAGCTAATGAAGGTGGCAACCATTCTGCGCGTTTCAGAAGTGAGCATTTCTTTTTTCCATTCCTGCTACGTTGAGCTTGCAAATGCCAGAATCAAGACTGCGTAACACAGATAAACAGAACTATTTCCATCGCAGGAGGAAAAACCCGCCCCATATCAAAGACTGGACCAGAGGAGGTGGAGAGGGGGAAGAAAGGCAGCTCAAATACACACTAACAGTGCTAGTTCACATTTATTGGACGCTTAAAACACGCCCGGCACTTTATATGCAGTATCTCATTTAATCCTCACAACAACCCTGCAAGGTAGAAGGTAGGTGATTTTTTTAGTACCTGAATCTTCAGATGAAGAGGAACATGAGATCCCACAGATGTTGTTTGTGAAGACAGAATTCAAATCCACGTTTTTCTCACTTAGTGTCTGCAGCTTAACCGTATAGCCTAGTACAAGGTCAGCTAAATTAAGACAGCTATTTGAGAAGGGGTAACAATTTAGAAGAGAGCTTCAGGAGGATTTAGGAATGGCTCAGGTAATGCCCATTGGGGTCCCCAGCCTTTGGGGAACAGTCATCTTCCATTTTAACATAAGTCTCAATATCCATTAAGCAAATTTCACAGATGGAAAGATGAGAAGTTTCCATAGGAGTTGACAGCGGAGAAGCAGCAGTTAAACACTCTCTTGCTCCCTCCCTGTCAAGTCAAGGCTCCTAACTGGGAAGGATTATCAGGGTCATATCTGGCACACACAAAGCCTAGTGTGAATTTGAAAGTGACACCTCCTGTGGGTGGATAAATTGTGAAAGTGTGCCCTCTTGGGAGGCCCCATCTAAGAGGGTGGTATCTGCAGTAGGGCTCACTGCTTGGCCAGTGTTGGGTCAGATCTCAGCCCCTTCAGCCTCAAAGCCAAGCACAGAGCAGGCAGCAGAGCCCTGAAGAGTCAAGCTTGTTTCCCTACCCAGAACACTTGTCAAACCCAAGTCACTCCTGCTGAGCTGTTACCAGCCTTTGGTGGTTGTTTCACGTGACTGTGGTCTCATGTCAGCTCAGAAGAGGGCAGAACCCAATTACTAGATTACTCAAAATGCTGGTTTTCTTTTTTTCTTTTTTTCACCACATTCAAGGCTGTGGTAGGCAAATTTCCCCCGATCTCACTGGTTTGACTCACAAGGACAGGCTGACGTTACTGTACATGGCAGCTCAGAGATTGTGACCATATTATTCTCTTTCTTTTCAATAGAGCTGATCAACTCAAATGGCTTATTTTTGTCATTGGATTTTTTAAAAATATACGAAAAATAATTGGCATTTTATATACATTTTTAAAACCATGCTAAAAACTCGAGGTAAATATGAATCGGTATAAACCATTGGGAAATAAATTTGGTCATAACTTAGATATACAGTCATTCCACTTTTGGAAATTTATAGTAAAGAAATGCTAAACACAAAAGAAAAACAAAAACATCTATTCACAAAGATATTCACTGCTGTATTATTTATAGTAGGGAAAAAATGGAAATCAGCTGTTCTTTATAGGAGATCATGTGAGTTAGTAAATTATGATACATACCACGTAACAGTTTTACAGTTTTTAGAACTTGTGTTTGTTAGATGAAAGGCCTATGTTGATATGTTATGGGAAAAATATCAGGAAACAAATAAATATAAAGTATTGTCACTATTATGTCAGATGTGCTTAGAAAATCTCAGAATGATGATATACTAAAAGCAATCTTATTAGATCTAATGACAATAACTAACATTTATTGAGTTTTCACAATGTGCTAGGTACTGTTCTAAGTGATTTACATATATTAACTCTGTTTATCCTGTAGTAACATCTTCAGGTAAGTACAAGTATTATGATTCCCATTTTACAGATGAAGGAACTGAAGCAGAGCAAAGTTAGGTAACCTGCCCAAGTCATGTAGTAAATAAAGTAAAAGCTGGAAGATGAATCCAGGAAGCCTTAACAACCATGCCTCCTAGTTGTTGATCAGATAATTGAAAAATAGAAAAAGGACAATACGGAGAGATATTAAAAACGTTACATACAACAGAGTGAGCCTGGAACATCTTGTCGTAATGGAAAGCAAGGAAGCTATCAAAGACTGGGGTGGTATCAAAAGGACTCAAGAGCTAAATGGAAGAAGTTCCCCTTGGCTAAAGAAAATAAGTCTGAGATCAATAACTGCAGTGGATTGAAACACATCAACACTCCGGAAAAAACACATGGGTCACCTTTAGAGGAGCTAGGGAATAACTCATTACTTTGAAAACTGGTAAATAGAGGGAAAGAATCAAGCGTTTGTTTCTCTTATACTGTACAGAACTTAGGGTAACTAAATTGTTGATGAGGGCAAATTTCTTCCTATGGAAATATTCCAGATAATAAATGAGGCAGGGCCGGCCCGTGGCTTAGCGGTTAAGTGCACATGCTCCGCTACTGGTGGCCCGGGTTGGGATCCAGGCACGCACAGACGCACCGCTTCTCTGGCCATGCTGAGGCCGCGTCCCACATACAGCAACTAGAAGGATGTGCAACTATGACATACAACTATCTACTGGGGCTTCGGGGAAAAAAAGGAGGAGGATTGGCAATAGATGTTAGCTCAGAGCCAGTCTTCCTCAGCAAAAAGAGGAGGATTAGCATGGATGTTAGCTCAGGGCTGATCTTCCTCACAAAATAAATAAATAAATAAATAAGGCAGGAATAATAGAACAGCGCCATTTTTAACCCCTGATAAAATAATGGATTAGGCAGTGGATGCCAGCATTGCAGAAAAAGACAGAGCCAGACAGTATGTGCTTCCTGATGGAATTATCACACCACTATCTATGAGGCATTCAAGCCAAACAAACTGAATTTCACCCCTAGATGTGACCTCCAATTTCTAAGAAATGCGAGAGACAGTGAAATGTTTTAAATGACACCATGGGGAATGAAATTAGCAAAATCCAGACTGTAGGAAACTTTACAGGACATTGGACCTGGTTTCTTCAACACATCAATTGCAAGGAGAAAATGGGAAAGGGGACTTATAGATTAAAAGAGACTCATTGCAACAATCTTATTTGGATCCTATTTGGAAGAAAAATCCCTCTAAACATTTTTGAGACAATCAGGGAAATTCAAATACTGTCTAGGTATTTGATTAAATTAAGGGATTCTTCATTTTTTAGGTGTGATGATGGTATTGTAGTTACACTTTTAAAAACAAGTCCTTGTCTTTTAGAGACACATTCTGAAATATTTATGGATAAAAATATATTATTTCTAGGATTCACTTTAATATATTCCAAGAGCAAGGGGGAAGTGAATGGGGAAATAGACTCAATAAAGATTGGTCACGAATTGACCACTGTTGAAGCTGAGTGATGGGTACCTGGGGCCTCATCATACTCTTCTCCATATTTTTACACAGGCTTTAATGTTTCCATAATAAAAAATTTTAATAGTACAAACATCTTAATTTTGTTCTTAAAATATTTCCATCTTTTGCTGTAGAATTGAGGGCTAGTGTAAGGCAATGGCTGACAGCATAGACTAAGGACCAGACTGCCTGCCTTTGAATGCCAGCTTACTTGCTTACCAGTTGGATAACCTAGAGTTAGGAACTTCATGTTGCTATATCTCAGTTTCCTCATTTGTAAAATGGGGATAACAATACCACCTGCTTACTACTTCTTTGAGTTATGGTGACAATAAAATGAGTAAAATTTCTCCAGTATCTAAAACATTCATGGCACGTATTTAACTCTATATGGATTTACTGTTTTTATTGGGTTTCTTTTTTTTGTCTTTGGGTATAAGTGTCCTGATAAGTGTCTCTCCACTCATTTTGCATTTTATACCTATACCTATATCTGACTCTGATCCACTTTGATCACCAACTCCAATTCTAACACCAAGTAATGATTCTGGTACCAATTCCAATGTGTGGGTATTTTCCCCTTACAGCCAAATAATTAATTCTCTGACACCAGCTGGGTGTGCTACAATTCAACTCAATTCTGTCATCAGATCCCACAGGTTATGGGCTCAGTCGCACAAGAATCCCCTCCCCCCAACTTCAGATGTCAGTTGCCAACCCAGATTGTCACCTCTGCTTCTGACCTACCAACTATAGATTGGAAGTTCCAACCACCCCCTCTTTGGGTTTGATTAATTTGCTGGAGTGGCTCAGAGACTTCAGAGAAATATTTCACTTACTAGACCACTGGTTTATTATAAAAGGATGTTAACTCAGGAACAGCCATATGGAAGAAATGCATAGTGTGGGGAAAGAGTATGGAGCTTCCATGTCCTCCCCAAGCTGCTCCCTCTCCTCAAATCCCCACATGTTCACCAACCTGGAAACTCTCCAAACTCCCTCCTTTTGGGTTTTTATGGAGGTTCTGTTACATAGGCATGATTGATTAAATCTTTGGCCATTGGTGATTGAACTCAATCTCTAGACCTCTCCTCTCCCCAGAGGTCTGGGGGTGAGACTGAAAGTTCCAACCTCTAATCACAAGGTTGGTTCTCCCAACCAGCCCCCATTCTTAGGTGACCTAGGGGCTTTCCAAAAGTCATCTCGTTAATGTAACTAACGGCACCTTCATCGCTCTCGTCACTTAGGAAATTCCAAGTATTTCAGGAGCTCTGTGCCAGAAACTGGGGCGAAAACCAAATATATATTTATTATTATAAATCACAATATCCAACTACTCAGTCTCTCACCCTTAATGCATCAGCTACAATTTTTCAGTTTCTTTCAAGTGAAGCAAGAACTTAAAGACACTTTCAAAGAGATCAGAGGGCAAATCCTGCTAGATTTTAATGATTTACTTTGTCTTTTATAGTTGCTTGTTCATACCTCATCTAACTATATATATATATATATTCTTTTTTTTTTGGTGTGGCTCATCAAGTCTTTTCAAAACAACTGAGTTTTCTTAAGAATGTTCTTTCTGCATTATATTTTCATCCATTTACGTAATTCCTAATTACATTACAAATTTTCAATTGCAACCTTTTTAAACATGGCGGGGAACAAACAAACTGACTCTTGGTAAATAGACAACACAACTGGTGGAAAAAATGCCCAGATGCACTCTGAGAATGCCAATGCCATGTGTTAAGCTTGCTGAGGGCGTCAGACATATGCTTTACAGAGTGGAAGCTGCATAAATTAATCTGGTGGGTTCCCTAAGCAGAGATTCAGTTAGAGAAACCTACTGTACACAAGTCAACGGTGGTTGTGATTGGGTAGCACAGTCTTCCTTCTATTCCAACTTGTTTTAATGATGAACATGTATTATAACTCCTATTTACCAAAGAAAAAAATCAATACATTATATCTTTAAAACTATGTTTTTTTCAGTGAATCCATTCACAGAGGACTAGGATCAAACACAAAGAACATGTGCAATGAATATTGTTATTTCTTACACCCTTGTATGCAAACAATGGGTTGCTGGATCCTACTGAACACCAGGGTCTGAGCATCAGTGGTTGCTTGTTGCAAGGACAATGTATATATTGAGTGCTGCTATTACACAGCGCGGTTTCCTAAATGCCACAGCAGTCAAGCTTCATGCTAAGAAGGTTCACACACTCTAATATTCACATTCTAGTTTCATTTTGACTATAAAGTTACACAGAAACCAAATGATCCAATCTGCATTTCTTTCTAAATCTATATGCAAATAGTGAGTCAGGGATTCCCCTTGTCATTGGCATTCCTTAGCCAAAAGGATTCTGGACAATCTCAAGCTCTGAAGATGTGAACTGCCTTAACACCAATCCAATCTAGCAGAATTGGACACTTCCTGTGCTTTGCCAGATTTCACAGATCTCACTGCAAGTTCACTCCTCTGTGATATACCATTGTTACTTTGCTTTCTGATCAACTGTTAGTTCTCACAGTCCTCCTTGAACAGGAGAGAGGAAGTGAGAGAGGTGTGTAGCTACTGCTGTATTCATTTTCATCACTTGACAGATGCGGAAGCCAAAGTTACAAGTCAGATCTGTTTTTATCACACTGGGGCATTCCACATCTCTTCTCCAACTTGGAGATTTAACCGTAGGGACACTTCATGGGGTGTATTTGCAAGAAAACTATTGGAACTAAGTTCATCTCATTGATGTGAAAACTTCAGGAGAGTTTAAAAGTACGAGAGCAAAATTGTAGCTAGGATCCACCTTCTGTTCCTGTCCCCCAGTACTTCACCATATGCTTCTTGAAGTCTGGGCCTGGCGTCCTTTCAGAAGAGTCCGACCACTTACAAATGATACATTCACATTCACATGTAATCAGGGGAATGTGTTTCCTGGTTATAGCTAAGGTCCACTTGATAGTCAGGCCATACAGAAAATAAAATACACAGCAGCTCCCTCTGAAGAAACCTCCTCCATCTAACGTTTCTCGCAACTTTCTCCACCTCATTCTGTTATTCTTTTAATTGGCAACAGATCGCTCGGTCATAAACTGAAAACCTACTGGCATTATTCAAAATAACTCCAAACCACAAATATTTACCTACCGTTGGATTGATTCGTTCACTTAACAATTGCTTAAGGATCACCAATAATTTATGCAAGATGCATGAGAGCTAGGCTTGGAAAAGAAAAATTACCACGGGGGTGCCATTTCTGCAGTCAAGTAAAAACGCAATCAGGTACTTTTGAAATTGAATTATTGTTATTCTCATGGGACAATATACATATAATCATAGAGAGCAGGTGTGTGTATGTGTGTGTGAATTTCTGCAAAACAGAAATCTAATTAAAGGCAGTCCAAAGTTATAAGAGAGTATAGAGTATCACTGCAGTTTCTTGGAATCTAAGAGCAAGAAAGAACCCACTAGAATTCCAAAAATGGAAGTTGCTTTAAGCCAAATCCTGGAAAAAGTGGTACTTTTATCACAAATGTGTTCCTTAAATGTTGTCTAAATTAAGCCAAGCTATTTGGTTTTTCAATCCATCATTTGTCTTAGTCCAAAAAATAAAAATCTAATAAAATACACATTAAAAGATGAGAATGAGATAAATGCTACTTGTGGTAGATTGTTTGCAACAATGGCTACGATAATTTCTCTTTGCATGGCGTCTTTGCGTGGTGGCTTTGCTGTTCTTCCAATTAAGAAGTGATATGTATTTTCCCCTCCTTTAATCTGGTCCAGTCTTACAAATTGCTTAGATGAAGATGGAAGTGATGCTGTGTGAGTTCCAGGCCAAAGCCTCAAAAAGCCTTGTAGTTTTCCTATAACTTGCCGGAGACTGCTGTGTAAGAAAACCAGTCTAGACTAGGGAAATAGGGGAGGCCACCTGAGGAAGTACTGCCAGGCGTGTGAGTGAGGCTAGCTTGGACCTTCCAGTCTACTTGCTGAATAGTCTGTAGTTGAATACAGACACATGGGTAAACCCGGGTGAAACCAACAGAAGAGAAGCCCAGAATTATTAATAAATTATTGTTGTTTCAAGACACTATGTTTTTTGTTGTTTTTACATAACATAAAGTTTACGATTTTAACCATTTTAAAGTGTACAATTCAGTGGTATTCAGTATAATCATCATGTTGTACAACCATCACTTCTACCAGTTCAAGAATATTTTCATCACCCCAAAAGGAAACCTCATAACCATTAAGCAGTCACTCTCCATTACCCCCTCCCTCCAGCCCCTGAAAACAACTAAACTGTTTTCTCTCCATGGATTTCCCTATTTGGATATTTCATATAAATGAAATCATACAGTATGTGGCTTTTTGTGTCTGGCTTCTCTCATTCAGCATATTTTCAAGGTTCATTCATCTATGTTATAGCATATATCAGTAGTTCATCACTTTTTATTACCAAATAATATTTCATTGTATGAATATACCACATTTTGTCACATTTTGTTTATCCATTCATCAGTTAATAAACATGTGGGTTATTTCTACCTTTTGGCTATCGTGAACAGTGCTGCTATGAATATTTGTGTACAAATTCTTGTTTGAACAATTGTTTTTCAACTATTTTCAATTCTTTTGAGTATATACCTAAGACTGGATTTCCTGGGTCATACGGCAATTCTATGTTTAATTTATAGAGGAATCACCAAATGAGTTTCCACAACAGCTGCACCATTTTACATTTTCACTGGCAATGTACAAGGGTTCCAATCTCTCCACATCTT
This sequence comes from Ceratotherium simum simum, assembly GCF_057802395.1. Classification (NCBI taxonomy): domain Eukaryota; kingdom Metazoa; phylum Chordata; class Mammalia; order Perissodactyla; family Rhinocerotidae; genus Ceratotherium; species Ceratotherium simum. Next base: position 31,714,266 of record NC_141907.1, on the reverse strand, counting down.
TTCTTCATATTTTCACCAACATTTGTTATTTTCTCTGTCTCTTTTTTTTTTTATAGCCATCCAAGTGGGTGTGAAGTGATACTTTATCGTGGTTTTCATTCTCATTTCTCTGACAAGTAATGATGTGCATCTTTTCATTTGCTTGTTGGTCATTTGTATATCTTTGGAGAAATGTCTGTGTCTATTCAAGGGCTTTGCCCATTTTTAAAATTGTGTTGTTGTCTTTCTGTTGTTGAGTTGTAAGTGTCCTTTATGAAGTCTGGATACTAGCCCCTTATCAGATATATGACTTGCAAATATTTTCTCTCATTTTGTGGGTTGTCTTTTCACTTTCTTGATAGTGTCTTTTGATGCACAAAAGTTTTTAATTTTGATCAAGTGCAATTTATCTATTTTTTTCTTTTGTTTCTTGTGCTTTGGTGTTATATCAAAGAAACTGTTGCCAAATCCAAGGTCATGAAGATCTACCTTTATATATTCTTCTAAGACTTATGGTTTTAGCTCTTCACTTAGGTCTTTGATCTAATTTGCATTAATTTTTGTATATGGTGTGAGGTAAGGGTCCAATTTCATTCTTTGCACGTGGATATCTAGTTCTCCTAACATTATTTGTTTAAAAGACTATTCTTTCCCCATTGAATGGTCTTAGAATCCTAGTCAAAAATCAATTTACTAAACCACTATGTTTTGAGGCCATTGTCACATAACAATAATTAACTGATATACTTCTTGATCTGGTGAACTCATATTCTGTACTCATAACTGTACTGTACCTCATCTTTCCATGAAACTTTACACATAAAATATGTTAAGAATAATAGAAAATGAAGTAGTCTTTCCTTGAAAACACACACAACCATCTGATAGTCCATGAATGGACAGTCAGCCTGCATCACATTTAAGGTTAGTATTCTAGGACTGGCCAGTGACGTCTTGAGATCTAAGTTTCCAAAGATACAGCTGAACTTATAGGTTTTATGTGTACTAGTTATCTATTGCTGTATACAAAATTACCCCAAAACTTAGCAGCTTAAGACGACAATAAACATTTATCTCATACAGTTTCCGTAGGTAAGGAATTCAAGCATAGGGCTACTTGAATATCCTTATGTTACGTCAGCTGGTTTCTCCCAGGTGAGTGATCCATGAGAGCAAGGCAAAACTTGTGATGTCTTTTATAACCTGGCCACTAAAGTCCTATAGCATCTTTTCAAAATATCCCTCTTAGTGACATAGATCAGCCCCTGTTCATTGTGGAAGGGGACTGACTACACAGGGCATGAATTTCAGGAGGAGAGGACCATTGAGGGCCATCTTAGAGATTGGCTATCACGGTCCATCTTCTAAATTATTCATGCCCTTTCACATGCAAAACATACTCATCTCCTTTCAAAGTCCCCCAAACTCTCATCTCATCATAGCATCAGCTCAGAGTCCAGACTCTTGTCATCTAAATCAGGTCCATGTGCAGATGAGGCTCTTCAAGTCCAATTCCTTGAGTAACAGTTTTTCTTGATTTGAAGGCCTGCGAAATAAAGAAATAAGTTATCTTCTCCCCAAGTCCCCAACAAACCCAATATACAATGGTAGCATAGGCATACAAAAATCACAAGGGGGAAGAGAGACACAATGGAGTCAATGATCCATAGAAATTCTGAAATTCAGCAGGGCATTTGTTGGTAATTCCTTGACTGGAAGTCAAGTCCTGGTAATAATTCTCTATGGCTGCTAACTTTACCCTCTGGGCTCATAGTTTTGTCCTCTGAGATATCCTTCTTTTTCCATGGAAGGTTTGCAGCTCAGAAGCTTTCTCAGACTTCTTCTTGCCCATAAAGTTTGGGGTCCAAAGGCCTCTTCATTTTGTATTGTCTTTGTCTCTTTCAATCCACACTGGAGATAGTTTTACCAATATTCTTCTCTTAAAACTTTGTGGATTGCCTATAAATATTCTTGATGTTCACTACATTAGTCAAAAGCCACACCCACAAAACTCTTGAAATAAGCTCTTGTGTGTCCTGAGCTTCTGCTGAGATTGCTCAGGCACATTACCCTTAAGCCCATTAGAAGCCCTGTTGTTTGACTCAACAGTTCTCTAAGGCACTGCCTTGGATCTTTCTGAGGTCTTACCAAGGATTTTACAGTCACAATCATGGCTTCATTTTATGTCATGCCTTCCTGAGAGACCTTTAGATTTGATCTTTGCCCAGAAGCCATTTCTAAGTTTTAGTATCATTTGACATCTGGAGAGAGTGGAAATTTTCAAATCCAGAAATTCCCAGCTCTTTTTTGATTAACAGTTCTCCTTTTAGCTTATTTGTCATCTCTCAAATTTTATAGCCAGACTAAACCAGGGAGCACCTTTAGTAATCTTCCTGGATATCTCCTTAGTTAGATCCCCCAGTTCATTAGGTACGTTTTCTTCTTTCCATGTTATCACAGGCAATAGCACTGCTAAATTTTCTGCCACTACATAACAAGGACTCCCTTTTCTCTGGTGTCCGATAACATTTTCCTCACTTTCCCTTAAGCTCTCACTACCAGCCTCCTCAAAGGCGATCAAGCTTCTGCTAACATTCTCTTCAAAAGCACTCTCCTCAGTCCTTCTGACTTCTACTCACTGTTCATTTCCAAAGCTTCTCCCACACTTTAGACTTTGGTTACAGCAACATCCTACTTCCAGGTTAAAAAAATCTATATTAGTTACTATATCTGCATAACAAATTACCCTAAGATTAGTGGCTTAAAGAAATAAATATTTTAAATCTCACATAGTCACTGTGGGTAAGGAATTTGGGAACAGCTTAGCTGAGTAGTTCTGGCTTAGGATCTCTCATGAGGTTGAAGTCAAGATGTTGGCCAGGGTGGCAGCCATTTGAAGGCTTAATTGGGGTTGGAGAATCCACGTCCAAGATGACTCACTCACATAGCTGGCAAAACAGTGTTGGGTGTTGGATGGAGGTCTCAGTTACTTGCCATGTGAACCACTTCATAGGGCAGCTGAGTGTTCTCATGACATTGCCACTGGTTTCCCCCAGGGTCAGTGATCCAAGATAGCAAGGTGGAAACTGTACCACCTTTTACAATCTTGTTGCAGAAGACATGCACCATCATATATTCTATTGGTCACTCAGACTAACCCCAATACAATATGGAAGGGAGACTATGCAAGGGCATGACTAGCGGGAGGTAAGGGTCACTGGAGTACATCCTGGAGACTGGTGACCACAGTATGTATGTTTAATTCATGTACTTACGTATTTTAATTGTGATATACCATTATTTTTTTCAACAAAAAGTTGTTGAGTATCTACCAGGCACACTGTTCTTGGCGCTAAAAAATACTAATTTCCAAAGCCTACAAAAATCCCTGCTCTCACGAATCTTAATTCCTAATGTGGGGAGGCAGACAACAATCAAATAAATAAATAAACTGTACGTCAGTTGGTGATAAGTGCTATGAAAGGAAATCAAAGCAGGGCAGGGGGATTGAGATTGCAAGGGGTGGGGGAAGGATTGCACTTTAAATAAGATGGTCAGGGAAAGTTTCATGGAGAAGGTGACATTTGATCAAAGATCTGAGGGCAGAGAGAGAGTGGTATCTGGGGGAAGAGATTTCCATGACAAGAAGACAGGGGTGGCATCATCTTTGGGATTTTGGAGGAACAGCAGAGGAGGTGGTGGGGCTGGAGCAGAATGAACAAGTGTGAAAGTATTGGTGATGAGGTTAGAGATGGTGGGGGAGGATAGGGCTTTACAGGCAATTGAAGGGACTTTGGCTTTTGTACTGAGTGATTTTGGAAACTATTGGAGGGTTTTGAGAAAAAGTTGATATGGTTAGATTTAAGTATTAACAAGATCACTCTAGTTGCTTTGCTGAGAAGAGACTGAGGGGGACAAGAGACCAGGAGTCTAGTAATTAGCCCATGGCAATTATAGAGAGATTACAGAGGCCTGGACCAGGAAAGTGATGGAGGTTGTGAGGATGGCAGATTATATTTCGAAGGAAGAGCCAATGGGATTTGCTGATGGATTCCACATAGAGTATGAGAAAAGAAGAGCAGTCAGATATGACTTTGTGGTTTTGGCCTGAGTAAGGGGAATGATGTAGTGGCCTTCTGCTAAGACAGGAAAAAGTACAGGAGGAGCAGATTGGGAGAAGGTTGTAAATTAAGAATTTTGTCTTGGACAAATTTAGTTTGCAATATCTGTTAGACATCCAGGGGAAATGTTGACTAGGCAATTGGATATACAAATCAGGAACTGGGGGGAGTGAATGTAGCAGGAGATGAGCTCCAAGGATTAAATCCTAATCACTCCACTGCTAAGAGGATGGGCAGAAGAGGAGGAATAAGCAAAAGCAACTAACAGATGGTGCAGCTAGGGCAGTAGGAGGAAAACCAACATAACATGATGTTCTGGAAGCAAAATGAAGGAAGGAGTCAGTTTTGTCAAGTGCTCCACTGATAAGCCAGGTAAAATGAAGACTGAGAATTGACCGCTCTTCTTACCCCCAAAATTGTAGCTTAAATAAATAATTTTTAAGTGGTATGGTAGCTTTTGCATTACCATTTGTATGAATATGTTTGTATTTAATTTAAATTCTATGTGTGGTTAAAAATAAATATAACTATATATATACACACTTACCCAGACATATAATTATTTATAAATATTTCCTCAGCCTATTCAGTGAAACTAAATCGTACGCTTCTTATAATAAGCTAAAGCAGTCTTTCTCAACTGTAAACTCTAGCCCACCCCATGATCACCCAACCCTAAACAAACTGCAATTTATAATTTCTTTGAGAGAATAAAACAATCGACTTGAGTGAACCATCAGGAAATGAATCAGCAGAGTATCTTCTGTAGGAATCCAAGCTAAGAATGTGGCCAGGAAAGTAAAAGCCATCTTTTTGCTGGAGTATTTGGGGTATTAAATCACCAACCTCATGCATGCTTTGGAAGGTAATGCCTGTAACAGTAGGCACAAGAGCATGGCGATTTTCATGCATCGAGCCCAAATGAGTTAATGTGTAGAATAAATAAGACAAATAGTAACTTCGTTTAGTGAGTCATATGACTTATGTGACTTACAAAGTATGGCTATTAATTCAGAAGATTGGATTTTTAAAAAACACTCAGAATTGAAATAGTCTCAGGAGTTTTGTCCCTCAAGAGAAAAATCATATACTGATTCCAGTAGTGCAAATATTTAACAACTAGCATAGCAAAGGTACCAACCAATCAAAAGAGATACTTAACTAATAAAAATGGCTGCCCAACCAATTGGAACAGCAGGAAGTTGTAAGCAACCTATTAGTCCATTTTGGGGCAGCCTGGATGTGATTTCCACCATCATTGCAGAGAATGTTTTTTAATTACTCCATCTGGTGTCTTAGATGCATTTACAACTCAAGCCAGAATGTCAGTCATGATATGTGTTATAGTTAGGAGTAGCTTTTGATTCTGAACAGTAATTCCCCACTTGGTCATAAACCCAGTTCACCAGAACTGGCCCCAGATGGCCTGGGCTTTTTCCAGATCCATTCAAAAGAATGTTCACGTGCAATGCAAGTAAGAGGTTGGTAGACAGATTCTGATGGGGATCTGCTCTTTCCCAGGCTCCTTCTATCCTTTCTGCCAGAGGCAAGGTGAGGGGAGACAAATCTTGGAAGTCAAGTTGGGTGAATAGGGGCATCAGACTATCTATTCCACAAGTGAATCACCGAAATGGAGAGATAAAGCCCATAATTCGGAGAGATGAGGACACGCATCCTTCCAAGGGACATAGCGAGAAAATGAGTTCAGATCAGTGTTCCTCAAGTGTGGTCCTAGGATGCTTGCAATAGAAATTCCTACAGTGTTTCTTAAAAATGCAGATTACTGGGCCCCACCTCAGACCTAATGAATCAGAATCTCTGGGAAGGAAGCTGAATTCTGCATTTTACACCAGTCCTCCATGTGATCTTTATACAGGCTGAAGTTTGAGAACCACTGAGTTCGGGCAGTAGAACTTGGAAAAGGAACAAGACAAGAAGAGAAGTATTGGGAGAGTCAGGTGGGGCTGGACACCTGTACCACGTAACAGGGTCAGTGTAGGGGACTTAGAAGTTTCCTCAAGAATTTATTGTTGTTGTTAGTGCCGTTGAGTTGATTCAGACTCCTAGGGACCCCGTGTACTGCACAGCACAACCCTGCCCAGGCTTTTTACTCCAACCTCTCACCTTCCAGCACTGTATCAGACAGTGTTCCACTGCTGTTCATAGGTTTTCATGGCCAATTTTTTCAGAAGTGAATGGCCAGATCCTTCTTCCTGGTCTGTCTTAGTCTGGAAGCTCCGCTGAAGCCCATCCACCATGGGTGACCCTACTGGTATTTGAAATCCTGGTAGCATAGCTTTCAGCATCACAGCAACATGCAGCTGCCACAGTATGACAATTGACAGATGGGTGGTGTGGTTCTTTGACCAGGAAACGATCCCAGTTCTCACCCGCCGCGGAGGTGAGAGCACCGAATTTTGACCACTTGACCACCAGGGCTGGCTTTCCTCAAGAATAGGATGCATCTTTCCTTTCAGTTCTCATATGCTGCATAGAGTCTCCACAGAGTTTCATTATAAATTTGACATAATCTAGCAATGCTTTCCAAACAGCTTCTGAAAGCAGAAGGCAAGAATGAAAAGACAACATTTTACAGCAAGTTTTCAAGTGAGGATAAAAGTATATTTAACAACATCCTCACTTTAATCCCACATTATTTTTTTTTTTTCACCTGCAATACAAAGTTAAAAGATGATTGTGCTTGGGAATAGGTTTGAAGGCATATTACAGAGCTGCCCCAATAGATCACCATGGCTAACAAGAGAATGAAAATATAAACTTTTCTTTCCAAAGATTTTATCAAGAGTAGCATCCAGGTAGTCTACACCCACCAGGAGATAGATAGCAAGATTCTGGGTTCCATACAATAACCCTATAGATAGGCAACACAGAATGCCCTGTGCTACAGACTAAATGTTTGTGACTTCCCAAAATTCAAATGTTAAATCCTAACACCCAACATGATGGTATTTGGAGGTGGGGCCTTTGGGAAGTGATTAGGTCATGAGGGCAGAGCCCTCATGAGTGGGATTAGCGCCCTTATAAAAGAGACCCCAGAGAGCTCCCTTGCCCCTGCCAACATGTGAGGACACAGCAAGAAGACAGCCACCTATGAACCAGGACATGGGTCCTCTAGACACTGAGTCTGCCAGTGCCTTGATCTTGGACTTCCCAGCCTCCAGGACTGTAAGAAATAAACGTTTGCTGTTTATAAGCCACCAGTCTATGATATTCTGTTATGGCAGCCCAAATGGACTAAGACACCCTACTGTTAAGAACATTATAACCCGACACTGTAAACTTAAATCACTTATGAATGTGATGTTCTATAAAGACAGAGTGTGGAGCAGTGAAGAAGACCTCTAAGAGGCTTTCAGAGGTCTGGGCCATTTACGTTTTTGGAGAGTTCAGAACATTAAAAAAATAAAGACAAAATGGTGGGGCACAGGTGAAATGGGTGAAGGAGGGCAAAAGGTACACACTTCCAGTTACAAAATGGATAAGTCATGGGGATCTAATGTACAGTACAGTGGCTATAGTTAATAACATTGTATGGCATATTTGAAAGTTGCTAAGAGAGTAGATTTTGTTAAGTCATCATCACAAGAAAAAAAATTTTTGTAACTGTGTATGGAGATGGATATTAACTAGACTTATGGTGGTGATCATTTCACAATATATACAAATATTGAATCATTATGTGGTACACCTGAAACCACTACAATGTTATATGTCAATTATACGTCAATAAAAATAAATTATATTTACAATGAAAAAAAAAGAAACACAAAATTTAAAATGCCAAAACAGGGTTACAAAAACTGTGGTGTATTTTAAATATACACATGTAACAAATTAACTTGTAACAGCAAAAAAACAAATGACAATGTAATTGTTCACACAGAATTTATTTTAAAGGTATTAATTTATAATGCATCAAAAGTAGTGTGGTCTAGTTATGCAGTAACAGAACACGAGTTTAAAGTTATATGAAGGATAATTCTAAATCTGTCAATGTGTTGCTTTGACTATACGGTCATATGCCACATAACAACGTTTCAGTCAATGACAGATAGCATATACGACAGTGGTCCCATAAGATTAGTACCATAGAGCCTAGGTTTGTAGTAGACTATACCATCTAGGTTTGTGTAAGTACACTCTATGATGTTTGCACAGTGACAAAATCACCTAACGATGAATTTCTCAGAACTTATCCCATCGTTAAGCGACATAGGACTGTATATGTTATAACCTTATTTGAGGGTAAAGAAAAAACACTAGAATAGATGGCCCTTGTGAATGGGAGGTCCAAGTCAAATACCCCAACACTCGCCTTTCAACAGGGCCTGGTGGTGATGGGATCTCTGGCTGAATTGATTTCTTGGGACACCAACTAGAAGCGTGACCTTGGGCAGTTCATTTATGCTCTGCTACGTGCGTTTCCCAGTCTGTAAAATAAGGAAAGATGATTACTGAGGTTCCTTCCAGCTCTGTGCATCTATTATATTTCATCTATTCTTGTCTGTTCACTATGCATTTCTACAGTACCTGTCATCTTGTACCAGAAGAGTAAGTTGCTAGAATCTCCTTGGTGCCAGTCAACTGTGTAAAAGCTTACTCATTCCTTTTATTACTCTTCAATTCAGTTTCTTGCTCTGGGTTCTTTTCTTTGCCAGTGGGCAAGCTCTTTAATAAACATTTCACGAGCTGTCCCAATAATTAACAACTAATTAACCAGAAGGCCTTGCTGCTAGGGGTTGGTGCTTTTAAAAAGAAATGAGCAGGAAAGTTGCTTTGCTTTCTGTGTTCACAAGGTCTCACCATTGTCATTGTAATAGGCTGGAGATGGTGGTTCCTTAATAGTGTGAACAATCTCATTAAAGATCTCTGCTGGAACAATCAATTCACTGTCAGAGGACCATATCGATCTTCAAGAACTGTCATTGAGTTCCAGGGTGCTTGTAAAAAGTTGACAACCGGAAGTGTGCTTCAGTTTGGGCTATTTATTTCTCTGAGAAACACATTATAATCAGATGGACTCTAAGTGGTTCCCTCTGTTGTTTCTGCAGGCTGAAAATACTGACAAGCAGTTTCCTGACAAAAGTTTTAGCAGCATGCCCTTTCCAGATACACCAGATCAGCATGCAAAGTGCCTGCCAGTTACTCTGTCCCCTTCTGAGACGTCCTTAAATTCTAAGCCTTATAGCATGTGGTCATACTCCTCTGGCCACATCTGATAGGACTAGGGATGAGCACCTGACCCAAAGGGGCTCATCTCTCCAGTGATCCATGAGACAGCCTGGCACAGGCTCTGTCTGATGGAAGTGCTGAATATGCGCTCTGTTGGAGGGTGCTTTGGATGAGAGAGAGAATATGATGCAGCTGCTAGTGGTAGAAGCAATGGAAGCAGAGAAGGGAGCGTGGAGTCACCACTAAACTGGGTAGCAACAAACGTGTAACGAGAGAACTGGTCACTGTGTTCTAACGATAAGCCAGTGCTCCATTGAGGCCCACTGTACAAATGGGAGTGATCATTTTAAGTCTTCCTCACGGTGACGGTAACCTAAGCACGCTGCTGCAGTGCATAACCACCACTGAGAGAACCAGAGCCAGGACTCCACGGCCAAGCAAAACACCACCCTCCTGCAGTTATTGGGATGAAGCGCTATGAGTTTCAACTTTATTCTCTGAAACAATGATACTAAAAATATGCTCGCACATTGATCAATACATTGATTGGAGTTGGTATTGGAGGCAACTCCAACAAGTTGGAGTTGCCTTATTCTACTGATTCTGTGGTACTTTTTTTGATAGAGAGAAAAACAAGTTGAAGATTGTGCCATTTCAGTGGAACTGGTTGAGTGGTAAAAATGAAGCATAATGACCCAAGTTAAAGCAGGGGCTTAGCATCTGAAAATGGGGAGCCCTGACAGCATTGCTTCTCATGTTTACAGGTAGCCAAAGGGCAGATATGGAATGTCATCACTTTCCAGACTAGGTTTGGTAAGGCATCCGTGTTTGCAACACTTGAAATGCTGTACAAGGAGATGTAAAGGAGGATGTTGTCTGTGGCACTGTTTACAAGAGCAAAGAGTTATAAAACAGTCTTAAAGTACATCGTGAAAATGGTTGAGGAAATTATGATTTATCCATACTATGGATTTCCACACATAAATTTTTAAATGTGAGATTGACCTATATGGAATGATATGGAATGATTTACAAATCATATCGTTGAGTAAAAGATGATTCTATCATCAAGCTACTTTCAGTAAACATAAAAGCGAAACTTATACATTTGTACCTTCACATATATATGTATATAAACACATAGAAATGGTCGGGAGGGGCCGGCCCTGTGGCTTAGTGGTTAAGTGCGCACGCTCCGCTACTGGCAGCCCAGGTTTGGATCCTGGGCGCGCACCGATACACGGCTTGTCCGGCCATGCTGAGGCGGCGTCCCACATAGAGCAACTAGAAGGATGTGCAACTATGACGTACAACTATCTACTAGGGCCTTGGGGAGAAAAAGGGGAAAAAAAGGAGGAGGATTGGCAATAGATATTAGCTAAGGGCCGGTCTTCCTCACAAAAAAAAAAAAAAAGAAAATGGTCTGGAAAGATATACCATAAACTATTAATAACAGGTATATCTGGAGATGATAGTGGGATGGTAGGGTATAAGCCAAGATGGAGTCTTTGTTTTTACTATATATTTTTTATTGTTGAATATTTATAACAAAAATATATTCTTATATTTCTCATTTAATACAACAGTTTTTTATAACAGTTTTTTTTTTTAATTTCATTGATGTACTGATCTCTCTCCCAGTTCTGCCATAGGCATGTATTTGTCTCAAGAGGATTTAGAATTATTGTAGCACAAATTTGAAAAAAAGAACATGTGGCTTTTGACATTCAAAAGAAATGTAACAGCTAAGACAATAATCTTTAAAGCCAGTCTGAATTCCTTTAACTCCCAATACACATCAGGTTCAAGCTTGGAAGACTCTAATCTACAGTTTCTTCCCCAATGCACAGAAAATACTCCTTCCACTTATGAAACAATATGAACTTATGAAACAATATGAGGAGACAAAGGGAGATGGTGGTAGAGAAAGTAAGTCAGAGCCAATGGCTCAGGAAAGAAAAATTCGAGATGGGGGTGAGATCCAGACCATCTTGGGGAAGCCAAAGGATATTGCAAGACATGGTGGTTGACAACTTCTCCAGGCTTAATGCTAGGAGGTTGTAGGCTTTTAGCTTGAGGACACATTTCACATGGTCCAGGGACAATGATGTGGAGGTGATGGAAGGCCATCCGTCACCATAAGTCCAAGATCATGCTTCCAGTTCTTCACAACCAAAGGAGCCCTTGTAACCCTGAGAGAGCACCAGAGTTTCTGAAGAGATGTGAGGATTGGCAGAGACCTGGGATTGGCAGGAAAGGCCACAGTGTGCAGGGACAAAAAATCAGGCTGTAGGCTCCAGTAGAGGGGTCAGCATAGCAGGATGGAGAAGCCAGACAGAACGAGGACCACTCGGCAGTCACCAGTCCGGGGAGCTGGTCTGTCCAGATATACCAGGAGAACAGAGAGTTCCCCATGATTCCCCATGGTATATAGACGCCATGCGGGAGAAGGAAAGGAGAGGCAAGCTCTGAATGGCTATTTATTCCAAGGGAATGCTTCATCCTGAAGCGACTTTTCATATCACTCCAGATGATAGCCAGTTGAACTTGGACTGGACCGAATGTCTAAATGGAAAAGAGACTGTTTAAACCAGAAGAGACTGGAATATTGTTTATTGGTAACTCTGAATTTTCCTGGATATCCTGAGGGATGAGACTCATGAGGAACTCTGAGCAGTTTTGAAGAAAAAAGGAGCTACATTTTCTTTGCACATGTCAGTTATGGTGAGAGAATTTTGTAACTCACTACATTCATATTTTTTTTGACATTAAGTTTTACAGCCACTCTTTGCAGCCTATTCTAATAGGTAGCCTTATTACTTATTTCATTTTCATTCATTCTTTCATTCATTCATTTATTATTTTATGAATCGCTATCTCAACCTTTTAAAGTGAGCCAATCGGGGGCCGGCCCAATTGTGTAGTGGTTAAGTTCACGCTCTCCACTCCGGCGGCCTGGGGTTCTCGAGTTTGGATCCTGGGCATGGACCTACACACCACTCGTCAAGGCATGCTGTGGAGGCATCCCATATACAAAACGGAGGAAGATGGACACAGATGTTAGATAAGGGCCACTCTTTCTCAAGCAAAAAGGAAGATTGGCAACAGGTATTAGCTCAGGGCCAATCTTCCTCACCAAAAAAAATAAAGTGAGCCAATCTGCTTATAACTCTTCTCTTTTCGAGCATCTGTTTGTTTTTGTTTTTTTTTTCCCTTCAATTTCCATTGTTCTTGGAAGAGGTCATTTATCTCTACTGGAAAACTGTTTTTCATCCAAGAAGTAGTATGAGTCCCAAACAACATGGAAAATAAATTCCATTGTAACAAACAAAAAAATTGTCTAAGTTCATTTGGGATTTTAAATTGAATGTATTTCTTTTTTTTTTTTAACTGGGCTATTGGATAGCTTCTGAAGGAAAAAAAGTATATTCACACACAGCAATTTCTGGTAACTTTGTTACCACAGAATTTAATCTGTAATAAAATTAATGAATGTGATAGTGTTGAGGCTTAAAATACTTCTTTGAGAGAAAAAGATCTTCTGGAAGGAAGTGAAAAGATAAGAGCAGAATTAAATATGTCAAATATTCAGAAATAAATAAGACAGAATCATTATTTTATACCTGGCAACATGAAGTAGTAAAAAGACTCTCTGGATCTAGAGTCATGAGATGTGTTCAATCATTTTCCATCTACTGATTAGAAGTATGCATTTGGGCTGGTCATTTGATCTCCCTGAGTTTCAATTTCCTCATCAGAAAATGGAGATAACAACACGTAATCCACCATCTCACAGAGTCGTTATGACTGAGAATGAAATAAGACAATGCATATGTAGGAACATTGTAAAATCATGATATGATGGTGACAATGACTGTCATCATCATCTGAGACATTGACTTAAGATAACACAAGGAGTGTGTTGGAGGCAGAGAGGTGGCATGAGGTCTTGATGCCTTTGTAGAAATTTCCCCATTTTTTTCCTTCAAAATTCTGACTATTCTGTAACACTTGGTAAGATGATGACAATATAGTTAATGAATAAATTACTTGGCTAAGTGGAGCCAGTTCACCACTTTCTACCCATTTTTCACCAAATTGACTCATCACCTTGTTTTCACAGACCAACTGGAAAGAGAAAGGAGAACGAAGTTAACTTTTATTGAGTGCTTGCTGGATGCCAGGCATTTTATGTACATCATTTCATTTAATGTTCACAGTGGGCATTATTTCCATTTTACAGATGAGGAAACCAAGGCTAATTAGAGAGGCTTGATCAGGATCACAGAGGTAGTGAGTAGAGATGCCACGATTCAAACCTGGAGCTAACCGTAATACCTGTGCTTTTCTCCTATACAACATTGTCTGCCCAAATGCCCAGGAGCTGACATACGGGCAAATCATAATTTTCCACAGTGACAGAAGACTGGGACGACAGGGATGATTGAAATCTCAAATGCATATTAGTCAGTAGTTCCACCCTCTTCTTTCAACCTTAATTAATAACAAGTAATAAATTTGGCTGGTTGATTCTCTTTTTCTATCCTCTGCTGTTCAAAATCTCCCTTGAATTTTGGTGAAATGAGCCAAGAAGACATGAAATGGACTGATAAAGAAAGCAGGAGGAAGCCAAGGACTTTCCTCCAATTGGACTGCAGTCCCCAAGTAATCAAGCGATGATTATGTAATTTGGATAAAAAGCCAATTATGGCAGAATTTGTAAATATCCAGAACCCTCCATGGCTAAAACTTAAGCTAGTTGTTTCCTATCTGGGGTCCCAAAATACCTGGATTTCCACAAAGGAATAAGGCAAGGGGCTGTCACAAATTATTTTCAATATTTTAACAAGTCTAACATAATTCATGTATCTTAAGTAAAAGTGAACACGCCAATACAAATGTCCAAGTATCTTTATCGGGTTAGAGTTCAAGACAAACTCATGTGAAATAGAACTACCATTACCTTCAACTTAACAATAAAAATAACAAATGTTTACCAGGCACTTTCTCTGCGTAAGCACTTTGTACTTGTCTCATTTGATGCTCCAAACAACCGAATAAGGGAGATAACATTATCCTCCTTCTCATAGATGAGGAAACTGAGGCATAGAGAGGTTAAGGGCCTTGCCTAGGTTGACACAGCTAATAAGTGCTAGAGCTGAGGTTCACTGGTTATGATTAGTTATCTCCTGTTGGTCAGAAGCAATGTTTGGCAGATATATGTGTCTTTGGATAATAAAACATAGGAGGGAAGGGGGCTATTTATTTTTACTTAGTCGAGGCAGGGGAATACAGTTCTTCTAGGCAAAACGTTTGGGAAGAGCTGAGTTGTGCCATTCTGGAAATGAGAGTCACTCTCTGGGGCCAGTAGAACCTGGAAAGTTGGCTCCGTCTGTATTGGAAGAGATCACTAAAGGTGATGCTAGAAAACTGAACCTGGAAATGAGTATGATGTCCAGAAATGACACACACACACACACAGATAAATTGGTTTCATTGCAAAGATGGAAGCAGGGCTGGGTTGTCTCAGTCCTGAAGCTAAAACATTGCTGCTATAATTATTCAAACTTTTTATATAGTAGAGGAACTGCACTGGTATTACAACTTTTTAGTGCAGCTTCCAGATCCTATTTAATGAGAAGCAGTACAGTCAATAGGAGTGTGGTCTTGGGAGCCAGATTACCTGGGTTCAATCCAGGCTCCTTACTAGCTGTGTGACCCTGGACAAGTTACTTAGCCTTCTGTGCCCCATCTTCCTCATCTGTACAGCTGGGATAACAACCATGACACCTATCTGACAAGGTTGTCATAGGGATGAAGGGAGTTGGTACTTGTCAAGCACTGTGAACAATGCTTGGCACACGGGAAGCCCCAGATAGGTGCTAGATATTATTACTGTTGAGTGAAGAAACCTATGGAATCTGCAAAGAAAGCTGTGTCTGGTTTTTTAATAAAGTGAAATGATAAAAAAAAATCAAGAGAGTGGTCACTGCTAGGGGGCTAGAAGAGCTTAGTGTTGGAAAGGGCACCTGAGAAGTTTTGGAGCTGATAATATTCTGCTTCTTGACCTGGGTGGTAATTACACAAGTATTCATTTTACAAAAGTTTATTAAGCTTTTCTTGGTTTTGAGCACCTTTCAGCCTGTGTGTTTTTCTTTTCTTTTTTCTTGTTTTTTTTTTTTTTGTCTGTATGTTTTTCTTAATGTCACATTAAAAAAAGACAAAGAGGAAGAAAAAGAGAGGAGGAGGTGAGGAGGAGGGAGAGAGTAGAGGAAGAGGAGGAGAAGGAAGAAGAAGAGGAGGAGAAAGAGACGCTCCATCCAGTGTGGATTCCCTATTACCAAGCGCTTTTGCGGCAAGTGGCCACTTCACAGAAAATTTACACCAAGGTCTGTTTCTAATTCCAGTTTTTCAGCTGAGAAAACCCTGGCATGGAGAGTGGGTAAGTAGCATCTTGTTCAAAATAAATGAATAACTGAGTTGAAATGCGATTCCTGAGGAACTTAATCCTAATCATCAGTTTGCTGACAGGTCTACAGGGATTAGGGGAGGCCTGGGGTGGGGAATAGGAGCTGGTTGTCATGAGCCCAGCTCTAAAACTAGACAGCATATGTGTGTGGTCCATGAATCACTGTACCTCCTCCACAAGAGTCAAGGTCTACAAGAGATCTGTACACACAATACCTGAGAAGAGATTCTAGGGAGTCAGTTTGTGGAGCATCAAAAAAGAGTCATGAGTCTGAAGATATCTGAGTGGCCAACTTGTAGGCAAGGAGGACTAACATCTCAGCAGGGCTGGAAAATTATCTTTACAACCTGCCCATCTGCAGAATTGGTGGGGGTGAGGCTTCTGGGGTTGGTGGAACTTCCCCTAACATCATTGTAGAGGGCAGGGTGGGCAATTCAGGTAGGTAGAAGTGACACTTTATGGCTACTTATCATCCCCAGCTCCAGAAAAGAACCTTCTGGAAAATTCCCACGGCACACTCATGTTCTGAAAGGGACCCTGCAGAAGTGCTAGGTCTGGCTGAATAGGGATGGCGTTTTAGAACTAGAGAGACCTAAGGAAGCATACAGACCCATCCACTCCTTTCACAAGGAGGATGGTCAGAGGCTAGCAAGGCAAAGGCACTTACTCAAGATTACTTAACTCATTACAGGCACAGCCAGAAGCAGAGATTATTCATAATGAAACAGATTTACTCAACAACTTGAAAGAAGTGTGTTAAAAATATTGGTAGGGGCTACATTAGGCCATAGATCTCGAAAATAAAACTCATCTGCCCTAAAATAAGAACGTCAAATGCACAAGCATTGCAGGTCTAAGAAAGATCTCAGGATTCATTCCCCCATCTCCGCTCCCCAAGCCCAATTTTAGGAGCCCATCATGTGTCAGGCAGCAATGCTTCTAGAGATAAGCAGTGAGCAAGACAGAGGAAGCCCTGCCCTTGATGAGCTCACAAATCAGTGAGAGGAGGGAGAGAGAGGGGCGGGGGGCGGGGAGGAGAGAGAGGGAGAGGAAGAGAGAGAGAGAGGAGAAGAGGGAGAGAGGGGAAGAGGGAGAGAGGTTAAACTAATAATCATAGAAAAATGAAGTGCTTTGAAGAGAAACCACAGGCTTCTAGGAGAGCAAGTAACAAGTGGATTACAGTAAAGGATGAGGCAGTTTGCTCTTGGCTTCCTTTCCCATCTCCGGATGAACTTCTCAAGAACAGAACATTCTCTTACAACCAAGTTTGTCACAACAGTGATTACTACACCCTAGAAGCTAGAGATTGACTGAATCCTCAGGGTGAGTATTACAGCCTCTAGGAACCTAGGACAGACTCCTGAGCCTTTAGGGAAAACTTAGACAATCTTTCAGAGACACTAGCCACATCTCCCACACAACCCTAAACCCATAGCTCATCTTCATAGGGAATGCAGTTTCTAATATTTAGCAAAATGTTGCTCACTGGGAACATGTTACTCTGTTCTTTCGACACAAATGCAAAGACAGTCTTTGGAATGTGAGCTTCCCCAGGCTGGGGTTTTCACGGTCTTGTTCACCACTCTGTCCTCAGCCCCTGGCACACAGGAGGTGCTCGGGCACTACTTTGCAGAATGAATCAGCATGCTATCATGAAGAATTCCCCTGTTCTGATCAGATAATGTCAGAAAACCTAAAGTCAGGCATGAAAGGGCTCGCTATGTGCCAGGGAACCAAAAGCACCCAGGGGGAGTCAAATGGAAATCGGGCGATGGAGACTAATTTATCAAATAGCCACTTGGAAACTCCCCGAGCTCTTTCATTATTTACCAGGCCGGCCAGGTCATGAGCTCTGGCGAGTCAAGTCAGTCTGCCAGAGGCCCTGCTGCCTGGGACTTCCCATGCCTGTGGAAAGGAACCAGGAGTAGGACCTGGAAATTCGCAAGCTCTGGCATGAAGACACCTGAACAAGGGATGGTGGGCCCAGGGACGAAGTCGCCCTACTGTGTCTCAGGCACTGGCTAGCACTGAGGATGCAGGAGCGCACATACCATCCCAGCCCTCGTGGAACTTACAACCTACGGGGGAGACAGATACTACACCAGAATCAGATAATGACAATTGTGACCAGTGATACACAGGAAAAGCACAGGCTATGGGGGCATGTGTCTCACAGGGTCCTAACCTTGTGTGTTTGTGGGGAAAGATTAGGGGAAGCTTGCATGTGGAAGTGATATTTAAGCTGAGAACTGAAGGATAGTAGAAATTAGTAGTTTCTAATTAGTCAGCAGCCAGATGCACGGGGACATTCGGGTCATGGTAAGGAGCAATGGGCAGCCACTGAAGCGTTCAAGGAGAGAGGGAAAGGGTAGAGCTCACCTATCAGACTTTCCTTCAAAACGATCATCCTGTGTATACCTAGTTTGGGACTAAGGATTAGAGATGCAAAAATGACTGTGATACACGTCAGTCCACAGGAGCTCACAGGCCACTGTGGAATACAGATGAAAATACAATATAGCAAGATGCATGAACTAACTCAATCTTTCTCATACTTCAGCATGTATCAGAATCCTCTGTGGGCTTATTAAAATACTGGGCCCCAGCCCTAGAGTTCTGATTACTTTAGAGGTGAGGCCTGAGAATTTGCATTGGTAACAAGTTTCCAGGTGACACTGATGTTTCCAGTCTGGGGACCACACTTTGAGAGCCCCGGAATGAATCAAATCGTATGCAGGGAATTAATTCTGACTGGTGGGGAGGAAGGATTTTTGGAAGAATCAAAGCGTGAGCAGAGTTTTGAGGGATGAATAGGAGTTCATTAGACAGACAAGGCAAAAGAAAGGCTACCCTAGGTATGGGAACAGAGAGGCCAGAGTAGCTTGGTGGGTCTAAGAAACCACAGGTGAGAAAGATGAGCTGGCAAATCCCTGAGTAAGCGTAGCAAACAGGATGACAGGGGAGGAAGCTGCTGCTATCCCCAAGGGAAATGTCACTGACTATACCACCTCTAATTAACAGGCATCCATCCACATAGAGGACAGAGCATTTCCAGAACCTCACCCCCAAGCAGAGAGAGAGGCTGGCTGTGGAAATGGCTGGGTCTCTCCTGCTCCGTATCTTACATGGGGTAAGCTGCAGCGGCACACCATTTTTCTTTGCCTCAGAACAAATCACAGGTCTTTTTTCCTCAAGCGGCTTAGCTGAGGCCCATAGAAGAGGTTCGTATTGACAGGGGCTCCTGACTCTGCCAGCCTGGGAGAAATTAGGTCAATCACCGGTCATGTCATAAAAGCAGTTTTCTTCACGGGAGCCCTGATTGGAGGGGGGGGCAGGGATGGGAGCTGAGGGCTCCTCTGAGGAGAACTCCACAGGTTGCTAAGGTGGGCTCTGGAGAAAGGCAGATCCATGGGCACTGCCTGCCCAAGGCCTTGGAAGTTTCATTTGCAGTGTTTTACGACCACAGGCGGGGAGTAAATTGTACCTGCATGCTGCTGCACTTTGCCCTCCCCTGCAAGGGGCGCGGAAGTCACACTAGCAATATCTGTCAGAAGATCAGTGCACAGGACCAGAGAGCAAGCAGGAGACAGAGTTGGCCTGACCCTGGCCTTGTAGTGCGGAGCTCTGTGGCCCTCTGCTGAGTTCCTCAGGTCTCTCTGCAGTCTTGGCGTAGGTCCCACGGTGGCTGAGCCACCCTCTCAGGGCAGCTGGGTCCCACCTCCGGAGCGCCTGATGTCTTAGCAAGATGAGGAGGAAACCGTTTTTTGTTTCCAACAGTGGCACTGAGTTCATGCAAAATCAGAATTGAGGTGGAGGAGATTTGTTGAGGAGGTGTTTGCTTCTGTGGTTTCAAGCAGTCATTTCCAAATGCCTGGACATCCACGTTTGTTGAAAGGCACCCAGATGAGGCTGATGATCCGCCCGATTTTGAAAGCCTTTGCCTGGAGTTCTAAAGCCTTTGCAGAAGAGACCTTGAATGAGGCGGTGGTCTCTGAGGAGGGAGTGTCCACAGCTTGCCACTCAAGTGCCCCCACCAGTCAATAGCATTACCTGGTGGGAACTGATCAGAAATGCAGAATACCAGGGCTTCCGAAGCAGAATCTGCGTTTTAATAAGCTTCCCAGGTGATGCGTGTGCTGGTCTGTACTCCACATCGTTCACACAGCCTCTACCCCCTTGGCTACCTGCTGGAGAAGGCCAAGTGGGTGGGTCTTTGAACTAAGTTGCTGATTCAGCAGCTTAGAGGCCTGGCTGCTGGGAACAAGGCTGCTCTGGGCATCAGCTTTTGCAGCTTAAAGTTGGATATTTGCATAGATCAAAACATATTAACCAGTCTCCTGATGTGGATTTTTTCCAACAAGGGTCCTGACCCCCTGGCAGTGCTTCAGTCACATTGAACAAGTGTTTATTTTTTCAAAAGGGGGGAAATTTCTGAAACAGGGAACACTGTAGGATAAAGTGTGCTATGGTGCAGGCTGCTTAAACTTTATCGTGCCCATAAGTTAAGTGCGGATTCTGATTCAGTAGGTCTAGGATGGGGCTTTAGATGCCTCCTCTCAAACAGGTTCCTGATAATGCTGCTGCCGCGGTCCACAGACCACACTTTGAGTGGCAAGGCTCTAGTAGGCTTGCAGGCACAGACCTGGTTTGAATCCTCAGTTAGCTATGTGGCCTTGGGGTTACTTAACCTCTCTGAGCTTAAGTTTCCTCACACCAAAAGAAATGCACTACTTAGCTATCAGGGTTGTTAGGAAGATCATTATATTAGTCTTACATAGCAGCTATAACAAATTACCACAAACATAGTAATTTAAAACAACACATACTTATCATCTTACAGTTCTGGAGGTCGAAAGTCCAAAAGGGGTCTTCGTGAGCTAAAATCAAGATGTTAGTAGGACTGTGCTCCTTCTGGAGGCCATAGGGGAGAATTTGTTTCCCTGCCTCTTTCAACTTCTATAGGTTGCCTGCATTCCTTGGCTTGTGTCTCCTTCTTCCATCTTCAAAGCCAGCAGTGTAACATTTCCATATCTCCTTCACTGCCTCTGTTTCCATTATCACATCTCCTTCTCTGACTCTGACCTTCCTGCCTCCCTCTTATAAGGACCCTGGTGATTCCATTGAGTCCACTTGGATAATCCAAGATAATCTCCCCATCTCAAGATCCTTAACTTAATCACATCTGCAAAGCCCCTTTTACCACATAAAGTAACATAGTCACAGGTTCCTGGGTTCACGACATGGACGTCTTTGGAGGGGCATTATTCTGCCTACCACAGTCATACAAAAGAATTTAAATGGAGGCAACGAGCCATGTGCCTCACACTTAAGTGCTATATTAATAAGTGTCAACCTGCCTACTTTCTTGTTCCGCCCATTGCACAGGTTCTAGAACTTTGGTGGTATCATAATCCCCCTGTACTCCTGTAGCAGAGTTTCTGATTCATTAGGTCTGAAGTGGGACCTGTGAGTTTGCATTTCTAACATATTACCAGGTAATATTGACGCTGCTGCTTCCAGGATAATAGTTAGTAAACTACTTGCCTAGTGGGCAAGTGGTGGGCTTCAAAATCAGGCCAACCCAGATTTGAAACCTGCTCCAGCATTTGAGAAATTACTTAAGCACCCTGGGACTCAGTTTTCTCATTTGCAAAGGGTTCTTGTAAGGTTTAAATGATGCAGAATTTACCATGGTGGTTTGTATGGAGAAGCTTAATAAATGATTGAGCCGTATGTTATGGATTTTTTTCTGTTAATTGCATTCATCATATCTTCATGTTATCATGTGGCATAGGCCTGCAGTGGACAGAGAGAGCCTCTGCTATGGGTTGAATTGTGTCCCCCAAAATTCATATGTTGAAGTCCTAACTCCTAGTACCTCAGAATGTGACTTTTTTTGGAAATACGGTCAATGCATATATCATTAATTAAACCAAGGTCATTAGGGTGGGCCCTAATCCAAAATAACTATGTCCATATAAAAAGGGGAAATTTGGACACAGAGTCATGTACAGAAAGAAGACAATGTGATGACTCAGGGAGAACATCACCTACAAGCTAAGAAACTACCAGAAGCTCAGAGAAGGCCTGGAACCAATCCTTCCCTAGTGCCTTTAGAGTGAGCATGGCCCTGCCAACACCTTGATTTCGGATTTCTAGCCTCCAGAACTGTGAGACAATAAATTTCTGTTAGTTAAGCCACTCAGTTTGTGGTATTTTGTCACAGAAGCCTAGGAAATTAATACAGCCCCCATCAAAGTCATTTCTTTGTTTCTTCCTTACACTGTGCTGCTGCAGCCAGCCCCAAATGCCTGTGGGGCCCAGTCCTGGGTGCCACCACTTTGAGGCTAGGCCCTGTCCTGCACTCAAGATGCACACTGGCTCAAGGGAGCCTGGCTCAGAGGGAGGAGGGTGTCCCACAAAGCTGAACAGTGGGGAATGGGGCTGTGTTTCTGGAAGGATGTGTCTAACCCAGGGGCTGGCAACTGTAAAGGGCCAGGTAGTAAATATTTTAGGCTTTGCCAGCCATAGATAGAGACAGTGGTCTCTGTCATAACCACTTAACTCTGCTATTTTAGCATAAAAGCAGCCATAGATAATACGTAAAGGAATGAACGTGTCTGTGTTCCAAGAAAACTTTATTTACAAAAATAGGCAGTAACACAATAGGCAGGATCCATGAAAGAAATAGTTGATAAGCTAGAGTTCATTAAATTAAAAACTTCCACTCTGTGAAAGACAATGTCAAGAGAATAAACAGGCCACAGATGGGGAGAAAGTATTTGCAAAAGACACATCTGATAAATATACAAAGAACTCTTGAAACTTGACAACAAGAAAACAAACAACCTGATTTTAAAATGTGCAAAAGATCTAAATGGACAGCTCACCAAAGAAGATATACAGATGGCAAGTAAGCATATGAAAAGATGCTCCACCACATATATCATCAGGGAAGTGCAAACTAAAACAATGAGATACCACTAGACATCTATGAGAATGGCCAAAATCCAAAACACTGACAAAACCAAATAATGGCGAGGATGTGGAAAAACAGATATTCTCATTCATTGCTGGTGATAATACAAAATGACACAGCCACTTTGGAAGACAATTTGGCAATTTTCTTATAAAACTAAACATACTCTTACCGTACGATCCAGCAAACACACTCCTTGGTATTTACCCAAATGAATTAAAAACTCGTGTCGACACAAAAACCTGCATGTGAATGTTTATAGCAACTTTATTCATAATTGACAAAACTTGGAAGCAACCAAGATGTCCTCCAGTAAGTAAATTGATTAACTGTAATACATCCAGACAATGGAATATTATTCAGTGATAAAAAGAAATGAGTTATCAAGCCATGCAAAGACACGCAGGAACATTAAATACATATTGCTAAGTAAAGAAGCCAATCTGAAAAGGCTGCATACTATATGATTCCAACTATATGACATCCCGGAAAAGGCAAAACTGTAGAGACAGTAAAAAGACTAGTGTTTGCCAGGGGATAAAGGGAGGGAGAGGTGAATAGGCAGAGCACAGAGGATTTTTAGGACAGTGAAACTATTCTGTATGACACTACAACAGTGGACACCATCACTATACATTTGTCGAAAGCCATAGAATGTGCACCACCAAGAGTGAGCCCTCATGTAAACTATGGCCTCTGGGTGATAATGATGTGTCATTATAGGCTCATTGACTCTAACAAATGCAGCACTCTGGCGCAGGACATAGATGGTGGGGATGGTTGTGCGTGTGTGGGGGCAGGGAATATATGGGATATCTCTGTACCTGTTGCTCAGTTTTGCTGTGAACCTAAAACTACTCTAAAAAGTAAAGTTTATTAATTAAAAAACAAAAAGAAATCAGGCCACTGGCTGGATTTGGCCTGCGGGCCATAATTTACCAAACTTGCTTAATCATATCCATTGACCCCCACTTTTGGGGGCTGTACTTTCACTTTTGAACTTCATTTGACATTCCGTGTAGCCACCATGCACCCTGTACAAATGGCTATCCATGTTTGTTCAAACAATTCCAGAAGAAACCATTACTAAACAGTGGCCAGACACAGCGATGTTGTATGGGATCCAGCAGCTCCTTCCTACCTTCAAGCAAGGATTCCTGGTCTTAAAGGCTAAGGATAAAGGTGAGCCTTCAGTCTGCAGAGAAAAATCAGGATGCTTGGCTCTCAATAGACAGCTCTTTAAGCATCTCAGCCCTTACACAAATCCCTGGGCTGCCATCCTTGAGTGAGTCAGTAATGGGTTAACAGCCAAGCCCCAGACTGAAGTGTTAGCTCCAGTGCACCTTTAGAATAACAGCCTGGGTCTGAATTAACATTCGAGAAAATAACCCCTCAGGAAAGTGTTCTATAATAAAAGGATCCTATTTCCACTTCACCCTCCACCTTTTTTTTTTTAAAGTCTGAAAGAAGCTCAGAAGGCTGTCCAGCTATGAGTGAGTGATGAGTCAGACGTCTAACCCAACAAGTTTGCTCTCCTCGTGCTTCTCGACACGACACCTGCATCAGCGCTCAGTGGCGAAGGTGGGGCTTGTAAATAGGCAGCCGCCCCGATGCCGGGGCCCTGTGTGGGCACCGGCAGACAGAGTTCATCCAGATCAAGGAGGTAGCACAGCCACCCGCAGCTTTGACACTGGCATGGGCACCGTGTTCTTTAAAGCTTTGACCTGAACTGTGTAATTGCTGACCCTGCTTAAAGTAACTACTCACACCCGTAAAATGTTCAATGCCACAAGCCAGACGCTTAGACAAACGGATGCCCTGGCCCTTGTGCCTTCAAAGGTCTGCGGTATTTGTGGGCTAATGGAGGCTTTACTCTACCTTCCCCACCCCTCCTGTCAGCTAGGAGCAGTCCTCAAATATTAAAGCTAGGAATAAAGGAAAGAGATTAGGTTTACTATATTGTATTAAAGCATATTACATTGAATCCTCACCTTGACTTTATCAGGTAAGTATTATTCTCCCCATTTTACAGATGATGAAACTGAGGCTCAGAGAGATGATGAGTGTCCAATGACCCAAAGCTAGTAAGTAGCAGAGACAGGGCTAGAACCCATCTCTCCCGTCTTCCAGGGCTCTGCACCCTCCACTGCACCAGCTGAGGAGTACCTCCACTCTGATCTGGAGCAGCCCACGAGAATCCAGAAGTTTCTAGGGAAGTTGGAGGGGGCATGGCTTTGGGGGTATACCCTGGAGTAGCTCCAGAGTAACTGTGGGGACCCAAATCAAATTCAAGTCCTGATACCCACCCTCCCGAAAATTTAGTCTGCTGGGTTGGACCCTATGCAAAATGGAATTCTCAGACCCACATGGGGTTGAATTTGTTGAGATATGGACTGCACAGATTCCTCTTACAGGCACTGCAGTCAATGAGGCTTCAAATACATATTTCCTATAATTTTACTCATCATTACTCCTAGGGATTTATGCCCAGATAGATATGGAGGACAGCCTCTTTACACTGAATGAACTGCAGCCATATGGAGAAAATAAAATAAAAGAATGAGGTCCTTCAGTACATACTAGGAGCTTTAAAATGTCCATATCCTTTGACTCAAAGTTGCAGATTGCTTGCAAAAATGGCCCCAATTCTCTGCTCCTTCCTGTATCCACGTCTTGTGCAATGTGACTTTACAGCTCCTTGCATCCAAGGGTGGAGTCTATTTCCCCACTCCTTGAATCTGAACTGGCCTTGTGACTTGCTTTAGCCGATAGAATGTACCAGAAGTGATGGTGTGTCGATTTCAAGTCTCATACACCCTGCTTGCTCTCTTTGAACCTTGTCCAGCCATCATGTGACAAGCTGGGGCCAGCCTTCTAGAGGATGAGACTACATCAAGCACAGATAAGCTGTCCTAGCTGATGCCATCTTAGACAAGCTGGCCCCCACCCCATCTAGCAGATAACTACAGATGCATGATTCAGGCAGTCTAGATAATAAGAACCACCTAGAGGAAGCCAAGCTGACCCCAGAATCATGAGCTCAACAAATGATGGTTAAGTCACTAAGTTTCAGGCTAGTTTGTTTTGCAATTGTCATATGATATACTCGATAATCTTTTTGATAGGAATCCATCCTAGTAACACAGTCAGAAATTCCAACAAAATATGTGTATATAGAAAAGCTCATCCTGATGTTAATTATAATAGCAAAACAATTTTTCTAAAAACTTAAATAACGGGTTACAGGGGATTGGTAAAATAGATCTTGATATATCCATACAGTGCAATTTTATAGTGCAACTACTTAATGCACAGATTAAATAGCCTATGGTACAGCCATGCTGCAGAGTACTCTGTAGGTACAAAAAGAAATAAGGAATGTCTCCATACTCTGCAGTGATCTCCAGGACATTGAGTTAAAAAAAAAAAAAATGAAAAAGTATGCATATCTGGGCTGGGAGGAGAGACGATGAATAGGTGGAGCCCAGAGGATTTTTTAATGGTGGATACATGTCATTGCACATTTGTCAAAACCCACAGAATGTACATCACCAAGAGTGAACCCTAATGTAAACTATGGACTTTGGGTGATAATGATGTGTTAATGTAGGTTCATCAATTGTAACAAATGTATCACTCGGCTGTGGGATATTGATAGTGGAGGAGGCCATGCATGTGTGGGGGTAGAGGGTAGATAGGAACTCTGTATTTTCTACTTGATTTTGCTGTGAATCTAAAACTGCTCTAAAAAACAAAGTCTATTTTTTTAAGTATGCATAGCTTATCTAGAAAAGCAGAGGATAGCAAATATACGTATTTGCTTGTATTTTAAAATGAGAGAGAAGAACAAAACGACTTTTAAGTGGTTACGTATAGAAAGGGGGAGGGAATAGGGTAGAATGTGCAGAAACAGAAGCTGGACTTCTCTAAAAGTACCATGGTTTGCAGATTTGATTTAGGGACTGGGTAAATATTTCATGTAATCATGAAATAAAAATGTATTAAATCCCTAAAGATAAAAACCAAAATGAAATAGAACCTAACAGTGCATGGAATTGATAGCACAACCACACAGGAGGCAATTCAAATGGCTTTAAAATATAGTAAGTTGACTTGACAGCCAAGCAGGACATAAACTAAGACCCAAAAACAAAAAAGGAGCTGCAAAAAATCTTAAATTGTTTTCAGTAACCATATCGCTGATGGTAATGCTGGTATAGTTATTTTGAGACTGTTACGTGCCTTATGTGATAAAGCCTCTGGAGAAGTATGTTGATATTGGTAAGAACCAGGAAGGAATGAGATACAGCTATAAGATCAATAAGGTTAAATTAAAAACCCATAGTCCTGGAATTGAATTGCAAGTATTAGCATAAACTTTTGATGTATTTTATCTTTAATTTAAAAAAAAAATATTTCTTAGCTCTATTGAAAAGGCCTAAAAACAGTGACTAACCCAATAGCTTTGAGCACCTTAGTACTCAGATTGTGGTCTCTACATACTGTTTTGTACCAAAAGGACTGTTGGAAGAAATGACTGACTCTAGGACTAAGATAAGAAATGTCTTAGGTAAGTATGAATATCTTATATCATATCAGAAAAATAAGGAAGCTCTCTGATTACAAGAGTCATGTAAACAGATGCAGAAGCCAATCTGAAGAGGATCCCACTTGTCAAAGGCAGAAAAATTTGAGCATCAATAAGGACTTTTACTGCAATGAACTAAATTCATGAGTTCATAATGATAACGATTTTTGAAAATTCGTTGTTCCTGTTGGCAGACACTAGGAAACCAACTCATTCAAAAAGTAATTGGTAAATAATCAAACATTTATCTTGTGTTTTCCTTACAAAATGTCCTTCAGGGTACCAAATAGTTGATGAGAGGAAGTTTATAGAACTATTCCAGCAATACAGGAAAAAAATAAAAGAATCAAAATATCATTATGTTGCAACTCCTAACAAATAAATGGATCTAGGCAAAAATTATGAGTGCGGCTGACATCACAAAAAGAGAGACAATCAGACCTCATGTGCCTCCTTATGGAAGTTCTCAACACCATCTGTGAAGTATTCTTACCAAAAGAATTGAATCTGAATCTGATAGAGCTTCTAGTTCTAGTTACCAATATCCAGAAAATATATGAGGAAGAGGAACGTGTCAAATGACACCATACAGATGCAATAAGCAAAACCCGACTGAGAGACATTCTTTAGGACAGATGACCCTGTTTCTTCAACAAATAAGTTGCAAAGAAAAAAAAAAGAAAAGATGGAGAGAAAATCTATAGATCAAAAGAGATTTGAAAGACTTATCAAATAATTTCTATAACAATAATAATTATGAAACAACTTAGAGAATTTGGACCCTGGATGACAAAGAACTATTGTCAAATTACTATTACCATTTGAAGAAGGGAATGACACAAATTATAATTTACTGAGAATCCACTATGTGCTCAGCATCATGCAAGGCACCAGACTCTCTGTATCTCATTTAATTCTCCCAACCCCATGGACAGCAGCTATTGGTCTTATTTTTCAGTGAGGTCTCAGAGGCGTGAAGTACTTTTCCCATGGCCATCCAGCTGCTCAGCCACCAAAACTTGTGCTCACCTATGATACTCAATCATTTAACTCATTTGCTGTTATAGCAAAGCACTGGCTTCAGCCAAAATGCTTAACAGCCATGGAAACATTTGGTAAGTTATGGCAGATTCTCTCAGGGGTGTGTTGTGGAGTAATTTAAGATGATAATTATGAAGACTCGGTAGCAATTTAGAAGTATGTTTATGATTAAGCAATCACAAAATTTTACAAGTATTCTAATTTTAACTACACTTTAAAAATACAAAGGGTCAAATATTGAAAGGGAACAGGGTCAAATGACAGACATTGCCTTAGGGTGATGGGATTTGGATAAATTTTATTTTGACTTTGCAGGCTGTGCTTTAATGTGAGGTTACTGTTACAATACATAAACATCTAGAAAATATTTTCTGACCCAGGTTTTATTTCTTTAGGATTCCATTTTCTGTTGAGGTAGTATACTAGTTTCCTATTGCCACTCTAAGAAATCGCCACAAACGTAGTGGTCTAACACAACATATATTTGTTATCTTACAGTTCTGGAGGTCAAAGTTCAAAGTAAGTTTCACTGGGCTAAAATCAAGGTATCAGCAGGCCTGCATTCCTCCTGAAAGTTCTAGGGGAGAATTTGTTTCCTTGCCTTTTCCAGCTTCTAGTGGCTGCCCACATTCCTTGGCTCGTGGCCCCTTCCTCCATCTTCAAAGCCAGCAGTGTAATGTTGTCACATCTCCTTCACTGCCTCTGCTTCTCTTGTCACATCTCCTTCTCTGACTCTGACCCTCCTGCCTCCCTCCTGTAAGGACCCTTGTGATTACATTGAGCCAACCTAGATAATCCAAAATAATCTCCCCATCTCAAGATCCTTAACTTAATCACATCTGCAAAGTACGTTTTACCACAGAAAGTAACATAGTCACAAGTTCCAGGGATTCGTACATGGACATATTTGGGGGGCCATTTTTTACCTACCACAGGTAGACCATCCCACCATCTGCTCTGTGCACACATGTTGCAGGGTGCTGTGTGTGCCTGCACGATGCTGACAAGGTCTTAACCAAATGGGAGAAAAAAATACAGTAGTCCCCCCTTATCCATGGTTTTACTTTCCACCGTTTCAGTTACCAGCGGTCACCCGTGGTCCAAAAATATTAAATGGAAAATTCCAGAAATAAACAATTCGTAAGTTTTAAATTGCATGCCGTTCTGAGTAGCACGAGGAAATCTCGTGCTGTCCTGCTCCATCCCACCCTGGATTTGAATAATTTCTTTGTACAGCATATCGACTCTGTATACACTACTCACCTGTTAGTCACTTAGTAGCTATCTCATTTATTAAATTGACTGTCGAGGTATCTCAGTGCTTCTGTTCAGGTAACCCTTATTTTACTTAATAAGGCCCCAAAGCCAACTGTATTACTAGTTATTGTTGTTAATCTCTTACTGTGCCTGATTTATAGATTAAACTTTATCGTAGGTTTATATATAGGAAAAAACATAGTATACAGGCAGATTTTGTTTTATTGCACTTTGCTTTTTTGTGCTCACAGATATTGCCTTTTTACAAGACCTTCCACCAGTAAAAAGATTACGACTCACTGAAGGCTCAGATGATGGTTATCATTTTTTAGCAATAAGTATTTTTTAATTAAGGTATGTACATTGTTTTTTAGACATAATGCTATTGCACACTTAATAGACTACAGTTTAGTATAAACATAACTTTTATATACACTGGGAAACCAAAAAATTCATGTGACTCGCTTTACTGTGATATTTCCTTTATTGTGGTGGTCTGGAACTGAACCCACAATATCTCTGAGATATGCCCGTATATAGGGTTCCACACTGTTCTTGGCTTCAGGCATCCATGGGGGGTCTTGGAACATATCCCGCACAGATAAGGGCGGCCTACTGTAGTGGGAAAAGTAGGCATTGTAATAGGGCAGAGGACAGGTGAGTAGCAGGTGAGCATCCCCAGAGCAGTATGGAATCCTGGGGTCACATCCAGTACACAGAGTCAGTGCTTTCTGGGAAGTAGCATGAATGGGGCCGCTGATAGGTGTGATATTCCTGCAAGAGTGGGCCAACTCCTGCCAGGTGTTTGGGAGCCCTGCCCAGGTCAGCTGAGGCTGAGTAGTTTAAAAAAAACAAACCAGCTTCCTGTAACTGCAGGTATCACAACATAAAGGGCTCCAGAGTCAGGAGAGAAGCAGGAACCGGGGTTTTCTTGTAGTTACCCAGTGCCTGACAGGAATACGAAGAGACACTGAGTGCTTGAGCCTTGGCAAGTGGTGACCTGGGAGCCAGGATTTCCTCTGGGACAATCAAACCACTGTGATGGGATACCTGGGACAGATGTAGCAATAACCCAAATGTCAAAGTATTTGGCCATTTGGGGAGTCAATAAAATTATTCAACTCCATCCCACCTGGAGTGGTAGCACTTGTGCCTCCAAATCCTCTGGAGATTCTTGGGGTTAGGAAAGGGGTCTCTGGGTCTTCTCTTTTTCCCCATTGCTTCCATCTCTGAGCTTATTTCCCCTGAATCAGTTCAGAGAACAAGTTGCCTAGCTATTGTTCGTGGGCTGCCCATGCTGGGGCACACAGCTTCTCTCCCTTAATTTCCTCCAAAAACACCACCCACACAGGCTCAAAATTGAGGTTCAGAAAAGAATTTTGGTACCAAAGCTCTAAACATCTTCAGGTCGGACAACGGATCTTCCAATTCTTATAAGTCCTTCTGTCTCATTACCAGTAAATCCCCTGCCATGTGTCTTTGTCCCCTCAATCCTGCTTTAGACTTTCTTATTCTCTGTCCCCCCTCACTATCCTTTGGTGTGCTCTCACCCCCAAACTCAATTCTCCTCACTTTTTAATGCAGATGAATTCATCTCTACCTTCTCCCTCCACTGCATAACAAGATTGATTACTGTGCCCCACCAAGTCCTGGGCAGTCCACTCCAGGTGCTACCCTCACAGAAGCAACAAAGAACTAGAAATAGGCTTTGAAATGTGACCTTTCTTCTCTATCTCCCTCTAATCTCTGTCAGAGAAAGGGAGCACTACAGAGGTAGAGTCTCCATCTGAATTTATGCAGAATCCCTTAGGGGCTTTGGGTTTTAAATAGCAATGCTCCTCCTCACATTATATAGACAATAGGGTAAAAAAAGCCTTAATTTTTGGACCAAAATACCGAGTTTCCAGTGTCAGCATTGCCAAGTGACCTTGAGTAGGTCACTTCACTTCCCCGAAACTTGGTTTCCCTGCTGGTAAAGAGCCACAATTATGTCTCCCAGAGCTGCTGTGATGCCTAAATAAGAAAACATGTGGGAATCTTTAAGCGTGGTAAAAGACTATAGATGAATAGAGGACTGTTAGTCTCGTTCACAAGGAAACTACCATTTATGTAGTTGCTGATCAACCAAAAAGATAAGTTGCTGGTTGGTTGGTTGGTTTTCCCACGCTGTGCCTCAGGGAGCTGAGTGATAAATAAAACCGAAATGAGTGGACTGAATGGCCAGTTCAGCCCACGCTGGTTTGAGAGTGAGGCTGTCCTGGTGCCAAGTGCAGACAGGCCACCCACATGCAGAGGGCAATGGGGCAACTGTGGGTGGTCTTGAGAGGCAACTGGCATTTTCCATAGTTTTAGAGAAAAAGAAGAGAATGACAGAGTTCACCAGCTGGATCCACGGGAGGGGCTGACGTCGTGGGACTTGGCCAGGCCTTCTTTACATGAGACCTCTCACTCATGTCAAAGCCAAACACAGACGAATAAAATACAAGGTGATGTTCCCTTTTGGTTTGGGTTCACTTTTCATTGACTGCTAAAAATTTATATTGTTGCCTGTAACTTAGCAACACAAACTTCCAATACTTCCTGATTTCTTTATTATTGGTTCTGTCTTTTTGTTTGTTTTTGGTTTTAATCGATAGGTCTTAAACTAAAACAAGTTCTTAATGAAAGAGCTGTGAGATGCTTCTTCAAATAAAGGATCACGGTCATGGCCAACTAAGTTTGGGAAATAGACTGTTTCCTTTAAAGAACCACAATGTGCGTTTACATTTTAGAGCTTCTAAGAAGTCTTGAAGTAAAAAGATCTGTTGAACTTCATTTAACCCAGTGTTTTCCAAACTTATGCTCTCATCCAACCCTCTCTGTTATTCCTAAAGAACACTCCTGAACACCCAATAGAGAGAGTTTCCAAACAAGATTTGGGGAATGCTGCCTCACTGGACATTTCCATGTGCTGCAGGTCTACTATCAACCTCCTTCTCACTGCCCTGTGCTTAGAGAGGCTGACTTGTCTGAACTGCATCAGGAGTCTCTTGCCTTCTGACTTCTAGTTGGGTCCAACCAATGGGAGGAGATAGGAGGAGATAAGAGGGTAGGCAGAGAGTGAGGTCAAGGTATTGATTTCCTCAGCTCATTCCTTTCAAGATTACTGCCTATTGCTACTTGAAGGTCACAGTGGCCCTCTGTACACAGTTATTCCCTCCAGGTTCCAGTAACCAATCCTTCTTCTTGCCCTTCAGGTCAAGTGTGGTATCTGCTAATCCCAGGTTCCTTCTCCATCCCTAGTCAGTTTCCCTTAACTCTGCCCACACCTTGGTACCTTGTCCCTTTAAAACACTCTTCTTCATTACTCCATTTGCATATATTCCCTTTTCCTGCTACAGCCCTGACTAATGGACTGCTTTAAATCTATGATGGACTAACAGAAATGTTTTACATGGTGATGTACAGGAAATATTTTAAAATCTAGTAAATAGCCAATTGCAGTTATAATCCTGTAAGATATGCAAAACAGAGCATAGACTGCCAGGGTAATATTTAGATCCCTGAAATAGCTCAGTCTGATGTCACTGGGCCATTAGTTCCTGTCCTGACTCATGCATTACAATCTCATAGCCTTGAAAGGGCTTTGACAAGGCCAGGTCCATGAATACCCAGCCATATCCTTAGCTGTTGACAAAGACTTCCAGTTCCTTTTAGGATATTCAGATTTCTAAGTTGGAACACCAGTTAGGAAACTTAATTTTTTAAAAAACAGTTTTGATGCCAGACTAATGAACAACATCTGCAGCGGGTTCTCCTTTGTAAGTGGGATACCCTGTCATGTGCTTCCTCATCAGGATTTTTGAAGACTAATGAACAAGCAAATTCAATAGATAGGTCCCTTGTCCTCGGTGGGTTATCAAACATGTACTAATGTCTACTGAGTGCAAGCACTATATGTGCCAGAGCCAGGGGGCCTGGTAGGAGGAGGAATAGAAATGAAGGAAAATGTTAGTCCCTTCCATTGAGGAATTTACAGTATTGTTAAAAAAAAAAATTTATACTCTCAACATTTGAGCCCAATCACATAAAGCTTAAAAATGGTATTACAAACAGTATAGATATCTAATACAGGCATAAATAAAAATCTTTATGTTTTGTTCAATGTTGAGGCTAGGTTTGTGTGTCTGTCTGTCTGCATGTCTGTCTATGTACATGTGAAAAACAATGGGCAAGTTTAGAAGCAGCGTGGAATACGGAAAAGAGTATGAGTTTTAGAGTTAGTTATTTGAGTTAATTTGCATGACCATAGGTAAACAATTTAACCTTTCTAAAATTTCCTCATCTGAAAAATAAATACAATAAATGAAATATATCAAACACATAGGTAGATAGGCACAGCTGTCATGAAGATTGGATGAAATAAGATAAACGAAGGAGCCCAGACTGAGCTGGCCCTTTGGAGCCCTCATCACATGTCAGTTCCCCTCTCTTCATTCAGAAAAAAATAGACTTTGAAATCTATTTCCAGTTTGTTTATAAAGGCTTTGTGGAGAAGGTGGGACTTTAAAGGATTTTGACTAATAAAAGGGAGGGGGCCAACAGAAATCATGACCCCTTCAGGTACCGCCAGAAGGGAAAATCAGAGAATTAAAAAAAATCCAAGTATCCACATAAAGTTTATGCCATCTATTCTGTTGCCTCTAGAGAGAATTAAACTTAAACCAGTCCAGAGACCACTCTCTGTTCTAAAGGAATTTCTAGAAAAGTAGTCCCATAACCTACCTAGGTAATATCTTCTAGAGCCACTCAAATTTTGTCTTTAAACTCTTACATTCAAGCACTTCTACTTTTCAACACAGACTTCTCACCTGCAATTTCAACTCCACTGTCCCACCCCAATCCTGTCCCCTAGATAGCATAAATTTACTCACACTTCGTACCGTGGCATTCTCCATTTCCTCTTGCACCATCATTTGTACCCCTGTTTTTCCAGTCTTCAAGAAAGTGTTGTGTAGGTACCAGACTACCATGGGAAGGAGACTTTGCAAATAAATTCAGCTTAGATCCTGAGGTGCCTAAATCCCAGGAAAACTTTAAAAATCAGCTGGAGAAGAACTGACCACATTGTTTCGAAGAGCTGGAAAGCCTCCAAAGCCAATTCACACATCTTCCAAGACCATTTGTGTGTATGTGTGTGTGTGTGTGTCTGTGTGTGTGTGTGTGTGTGTGTGCAGGACATTTGCAAACTGCTTGCTTCCTCAAGGACTGTACCCCCTGCAACAGCCCATGAATTAGCCAACTGGCGAGGTGAGGTCTGATGACCACAAATACTGTCATACCCAGTGCTCCAAACATCATTTAAAAAGAGGTGACAATACAGTCCCAAACCACAACACAGTTTATTTAGCAGAAAGGGACAGGGCCACTCTGTAAATTGGCAAGAGACTGAGGAAGAGCTGGCAGAAAAGGGCTTTCTTGTTTGTTTCCCCGGGCTGTGCCCTGCAGACTGTGGTAATTAGGGGACAGGGTGGGGTCCTCTGGACTGAAAATGATAGGAAAGGTGCTGCCCTAATTACTGGATTTTACTGGGATGATACTTGAGGTGTGGTTATTACCATCTGTTGAAGTTCATTAACTAGACCTCATAAATGGCAGTCTAGGTCTCAAAAGGGAAATGCGAATACAGTATTACAGCCTGCCCTGAAGTCTTAAGAGGATGTCATTCAAAGGCCAGGTCCAAATGGTCATCTTAAATACAGAGATGTTCTTGGTGTTTTTGCAATGAAACTGTTTTTGGAAAGAAGATACTCCTGAAAGCATGGCCCTTTTTGGTGTATCTAGTGAGCACTGAGCACCGGGGTACAAACATGTATGATCCCGGCCCTCACTGTGTTTATTGTATGTAGTTGCCCATCGAATGGCCTGTGTGCCCTGCTTGGCTGTAAAATGTGACAGATTCTATGATTGGGAAGGTGGAGGGTGATCTGAAATCACACGGCAAAGACATCTAATGGAATTAGCTTGTTCATGGGAAGCTTCCCTGAGGAGGTGATGTCTCAGCCAAGACACAAGGTGGGGCAGTCTATCCACCCCAAACGGTAAGGATGGCAATCCCACCTGCAGCTCGGTTCACCAGGTTGGTGCTCCTCAGGCTTTAATGAGTATCCAAATCTCTGGGGGATCTTATTTAAACGTACCTTCTGATTCAGTAGGTCTAGGGGGCCCTGAGAATCTGCATTTCTAAAAAGCTCCCAGATAATGCACTGGTTCAAGGATTACTCTCTGAGTAGCAAGGTGCCAGATGATCTTCTGAAGTACTCAGCTTCTCTATGCCTTAGTTTTCTAGTCTGTAAAATGGGCTTCCAAGGGTTGGAGAAACATGAATATGGGTTCCTTTGTAGCATATTTTGACCTGATCATACTACTGACCAAATACTTGCTGATTAAATATCTATCTACCTACCTACCTACCTATCTATCTACCTACCTACCTGTACAGTGTGTGTGTGTGTGTGTGTGTGTGTGTGTGTGTGTTTGTAAGAATCCCTGGAGACTTGCCAAACTGCTTTTCCTCATATCTTGTCAGTATTTCCTTCACCTGAAGATTTTTTTTAAATACTTTTTCTACTTCAGGTTTTGTACTGTTATTAGCCAGACAACAGCTCCTAAAATAGAATATATTATACAAAAGAACTGAATTATTTAAAATATTAAAATTCTTCAGCTAAAAATTCAAAAGCTGATGCTATCTGGTAATATGGGAGGTTAACTGATTTACTGATACATGTAATAATCCATGAGCGAAGGCAGGGCCTGTGTATGCTGATTTCACAACTAAGTGACAAGCGTTTGCTACCATACAGCCTTCTTGCTATAATTAGCTTTCAGGTTAGACAGTATATCATTCATCTCAAAATTGCAAAATTTATACTTGCAATCAAACAGATGTTAAACTTGGGGGCTTCATGACTAACCGTGAAATTCGCTGGTTGTGCCTTGACATCTTGGTTTCCACAGCATTTCACCGAGAACCTGAGTCAGGGTGTGAGGGAATTTTTGAGAAAGCACCCACAGCTCAGGCAAACCAAAATGTGGGCTGGGTTCATCTCAGATACGAAAGTGATAAGAAAACAGAGGCTAAATTCAGGCCGAGCCGACTTTTTTGAAGGGAAATTACATATTCCATTGATTGGCTCACCAGACGTATTCTCTTTGAGAGCACCTTGTTAATATCATTCTTTTCTTACCTTTAGGACATTTGGGATCTTTTTGAAACCTCCCAGTTCCTAACTGCTGCCTGATTACTCCTTCCATCTATTTCATAGTCAGAATTATTTCTTAAAAATTATGTTGTATCAGGGGCCGGCCCGGTGGCGCAAGCGGTTAGGTGCGCATGCTCTGCTGCGGCGGCCCGGGGTTCCCTGGTTTGGATTCCTGGTGCGCACTGAGGCACCACTTGTCAGGCCATGCTGTGGCAGCGTCCCGTGTAGAGTGGAGGAAGATGGGCACGGATGTGAGCCCAGGGCCAGTCCTCCTCAGCAAAAAGAGGAGGATTGGCAGATGTTAGCCCAGGGCCGATCTTCCTCAAAAAAAAAAATTGTGTTGTATGAGAAGGAAGACATGTTTTACGCACTTCAGGGAGAAGACACCATCTCTCCTTATTTATTAAGCTTCTCCTATGTGCTAGGTGCCCTGATGGGCCCTGAGCAACCAGTGGTGAGAACAATGGATGTGTGTTCCGCCTTCTTGGACTTTTTAGTCTGGTTCAGGGAGGCAGAAACAATGCAAGTAAACAAATAAGTAGGTACCTAACTTGAACAGCGTGCTCTGAAGGAAACGAACAGGGCTCAGTGCTAGAGAATCACAGGGCAGGGGAGAGGCGTCTGGTGTATTAGGATGGGCAGGAAGGATCTTGTTCAGGAAGTAGCATTTAAACCCAAACTGAAGAGTGAGCAGAAGCCACTGTGCAAAGGTCAGGGAAAGTGTTCTCAGTTGAGGGAACGGCATGTGCAAAGGCCTAGAGGGTTCAAGAAACTGAAACGGGTTAGTGTGTGCTTCTTAATATCCAAAACTAGCTTCCTGAGAAGGTTAATGTTCCTCTGTAGGAAAAAAAATCAAAATATAGTATGTAGAAATATTATATAGAGTTATATGATGTGATGGTTAAGAGCATAAACTCTGCAGAAGTACTAATTCCTGGCTCTGCCATTCACTAGCTGTGTGTCACGTACAAAGTATGACGTACAAAGGACATAGTAAGTGCTTTGTAAGTGTTAGCTCTTATTACAGACGATTTATTAGGATATCAGGGAAGTGGGATAGGAGCTATGACAGTGAGAAGACAAAGTGCCACAAGGGCACAGAGGCAGGAAAAAGAGTTTCCATTGGGGGATATCAGCAGAACAAATCATGGTGGATATAGTCTTTGAAATGGATTTTGAAGGATGGGGAGAATCTCACCCTTTAGAGGTGGTGAAAGCAAAATCAGCTGCCTGGGGAGCTTTTTCAGCTCCTCTTTTCCCTCATCTCTCACATCCAATTGATCATCAAGTTCTTTCTCTGATTATCCACGCTGCCTTTGTTCAAGCTTTTCTCGTATCTTGTCTGGACCGTTGCAATGACAACTGCCTCGTCACCAGTCTCCCTTCATACCCCTGCACACCTCTAGGGGGGAAATTGCCCATTTATGTGCTTGTCTTCCCTGGAGACTGGGCCTGTTCCCTAGCTTTTAATCAATGCTTGTTGAACTGAACAGCTGTCTGTTATTGTTCCCCTCCGTATTCATCAGAGTCCAATCAGGGAAGCAGAAGCTATTCTAGGTGTTTCCAAAAGAGGGAATTAGCTTGCAAGTGATAGAATAGCTGAGAGGCCAACAGGAGGTCTTAGGCAATCTGAAGATTAGCATCTGCAGGAAGCTGCTACCTCTCCTAGGGAGGGGAGGGGTGGGGTTGCCAGGGCCCAGATGCTGGGGCTGAGTGAGCAGGGCTGAAACACAGCAGAAGCTGCCTGGCAGGAACTGCAATGGTGGAGGTAAGGGCTCCCCAACAGAGGAAATGGAGAAATGCAGCCTCTAAAGGAGATGCTGCCAGAGGCAGACGGAGTGATAACACCCGAGCTTCTCCCCTACTCCCTCCCCGCCAGGCTTCTGACAGTGCCTTCCAATGGCTCCGTCTACCTGGAAGCCAATTGGTAAGGGAGCCTGGGAAATGTAGTTCCCTGTGACACAGTGCAGAGCTGGAAGGGAGCAAATAGGCAGCCTACGGCACTCCCTCTGATTCTGCCCCCGCGCTGCTGCCTCCAGTGCCCTTTCTAAAATGCAGATCTAACCTTGTCTTTTCCCCAGCTTCCCCAGATGTAATCAGAACAGCTCCTTGATGTCTGTAGCACAAAATAAACACCAAATTCTGCAGCGTATTGTTATAAAAAATAACAATGGGACTATACCTGAGAGGCTGGTCAGAGAGGACCTCTCTGAGAACACTACCCATAGTACCCCAGGAAAGACCCGAGGCCCAGCGAGGGAAGGGATGACCTTGCTCATCTCTCCAGGGTAGTGGCATTGAGTATGCTCCAGCACCTAAAGCTGGTCCAACTGGGAATGTTCTCCAGTGTTATCACGACAAAAAATAGTAAATATTCATATGCACATTCAAATCACTATTGATGCTTTTCTAGGTGCCTTCAGAAGCACTGTCTAATTTATCTTCACAACAGGTAGGAGGGACATTATTACACCACAATAATAGTAATTAGTGAGGACATGGGGCCACAGGAAGGTGAATTGATATGATTCGAGCTCAGACCTGGCCAGCGGTAGGGTAGCCCCTAGAACATAGGGCCCCTTACTCCTGGCCAAAGGTTGTTTCCACTGGATCCATGGGCCCAAGCCTCGGCTCTCAAACCTCTAAAAGTCCTTGAAATCAGGATGGGTTCTCTACAAGGGATTTCAGTGCACAAAACATTGATCAGAAATCACACTCTAGCCTAATTTGTATGCTAAGTTAAATGTGAGGTTGATTTTTTTCCCATTGGACTTCAGACTCCTTAGCTTGGTAACTAAAATTATCTGTGAGAAAAATGAATTATTAGCTAATAAATTAAGTTTATTTGATGGAAAAAAATAACCTCCAACACATGGGAAATGAGGGCAGGAAGAGAGAGGGAGAGGGCTGGGAACGATGATATGATTCTGTTACATGGTCCCCTTCCTCTACATTCAGCCCTTCATAAAGCACTCTTAACGCTTTGTTTCTTGACTAGAAATTTTCTGTTAAGAGGGGGCAAGGTGAATTTAGAAGGAAGGTTGTCGGGTCCAGCCCTGTGGCGTAGCGGTTAAGTTTGCACATTCCACCTCGGCGGCCCGGGGTTCGCCGGTTCAGATCCTGGGCGCCGACCTACTCACTGCTCATCACTCCATGCTGAGGCGGCGTCCCACATAGAAGAGCTACAGCTCTGCAACTATGATACACAACTATGTACTGGGGCTTTGGGGAGAAAAAAGAAAAAAGAGGAAGATTGGCAACAGATGTTAGCGCAGGGCCAATCTTCCTTAAATAAAAAAAAAGAAGGAAGGTTGTGAAAAGGGGATAAAATAAAGAGAGCTTAAAAATAAACTTCTAGAAATTGGTGCAAACTCTCAGCAGGGCAATTGGACGACACCTATGTCAATACCCCTAAAAACGTGTCTTTCCTTTGAACTAGCAATGTCCTTCCTAGGAATCTATCCTAAAGAACTAAAATCATGGTTATCTGCAAATATGCATGTAAGAATGCTTATTGCAGCACTGCTTACGGAAGTGATAAATTATAAATAACCTAGATATCTAATAATAGAGAATTTGTTAAATAATCTGTGGTACATTCATACAATGGAATATCATGTGGCCATGGGAAATGACGGTGTGGAAGAAAATGGTCATTTAAAGATGTTAAGAAATCAAAGTGCCCTGCAAAACTTTATATAAAAACATATGTACATCAAATTGTTAACACTGACCATCCATGGGTGCTATAATTATAGGTGATTAATTTTTTTTCTTGCTTATCGTGTATCTTCTAACTTTGTAAACTGAATTTGATTTGGTTAGTTTTTTTTTCCAAATTTTAAATGCATCTATTAATGTCATGGTAAAGTTAGATAAATCTTTTTAATCAGGTTTATTAATGTGTAGTCTATACACACAGAAAAAATTACATTTTAGTACATAGTCCTATAAGTTTTGACAAACATATGTGACACAATCAAGATATAGATTCCTCGTCACCCCAAAAAAGTGCCTTGAGTCTCTCTGTAATCAATCCTCTCTCCACTCTCAATCACTGATCTGTTTTCTCTCATATAAATAGAATAAAGTAGTATGTAACCTTTTGGGTCTGTCTTCTTTAATTTAGCATCAAACTTTTCAAATTAATTCATACTCTTGCATGAATCAGTAGTTCATGGTATGGATATACACAATTTGTACACCCATTCATGAGTTGAGGGACATTTGGGTTGTTTTAAGTTTTGGGCTATTATGAATAAAGCTGCTATAGATATTCTCATACAAGGCTTGGTGTGGACATGTTTTCATTTCCTGTATATTTCATAAATACTTAGAAGTGGGATTGCTGGGTCGTATGGTAAGTGTATGTTTAAGTTTATAAGAAATAGCCAAACTGTTTTCCAAAGTGGCTGCACCATTCCAAGCCACACCAGCACTTGATATTGCCAGGTTTTTTGTTGGTTTTTTGTTTTTTAAAAGTCATTCTGATAGGTATGTAGTGGTATCTTATGGTTTTAATTTGCATTTCTTTCATGACCAATGATTTGGGGCATCTTTTCATATGCTTATTTGCATCTGTGTCTCTTCTTTTGTTAAAAGTCTGTTCAAATCTTTCACCCATTTTTGGAGGGATTGCTGTTTTCTTATTACCGAGTTACAACAGTCCTTTATTTGTTCTAGATACAAATCCCTTATCTATATACGATTAGAAAATATTTTTCTCCCAGTCTGTGGCTCATCTCTTTACCATATTTTTGAAAGAACAGAAGTTCTTAATTTTGATGGAGTCCAGCTTACTAATTTTTTATGAATTGTGCTTTTGTGTCATATCTAAGAAATCTTTGCCTAACCCAAGGTCACAAAGATTTTCTCCTGTTTTCTAGAGTTTTATAGCTTTAGGTTCTACATTTAAGTGTCTAATTACATATGTGTTTGCAAATATTTTTTCCCAATTTGAGCCCTGTTTTTCCATGTTTATCATATCTTTTGAAGAGAAGAAGTTTTTAATTTGGATGGAGTAAAATTAACCAATTTTTTAATGGTTGGTGTGAATGTTTTTACTTTTATATTTAGGGGAAAAAAAAACATTTTTTCTTTTTCTCTCTTTCCTTCCCTCTCCACCTCCCTTTCTTTCCTTCTTCCCTCCTTCCTTTCTCCCTTCTTCCTCCCTACCTTCCTCCCTCCTTTCTTCCCTCTCTCCCTTCCCCCCTCTCTTTCCACCCCCCACCCCACTTCTCTCTCCTTCCTCGCTCCTTCTTCCCTTCCTCTCTCATTCCTTCTTTCCTTCTCTAACAAAAAAAGTCCTAAGAGTCGCGCAGAGGGCAGCCTAAGATAATGGTCTATGAAAGCCCAGCGCCTCTCAAGGGTTTCTGCTCACTGTGGTTTTCAGGATACGAGTCAGAAGCATAAGGGAGGTAGATGAGCAGGGCTGGTGGATAAAATCACAGAGAGATACGAAGCAGGCTTGTGATTAAGGGGATTATTAAACCCACACACTTCACAGCCGCTCTTCAAAAGCGAGATGGGTACAGATTTTTTCTCTTGTGTCTCAAAATGTAAATAAAATGGGGATTGCTCTGTGGAAATAAATGAATACAAATAAACTCATTATTACTTGGTTTCAGAGGACACATTTCATCACTTTCAATCCAAAAATTTGACTAAGGAAGTCAGTAGAATCATCCGTTGCTGCAGCCCGTTTTCCAGGGTAAGGGAGTGTTTGGACAGGTATCTTATTTCATGGATCAGATAAGGCCGGAGCCACCTCACAAGGGTTTTAGGACTTGCAAGAACTCCAGGTCTTAGCTGATCTCCATTTTATATCACGTTTCATATGAGCTAAGGGCCAATAAAAAAAGAAACATGAAAAGCATAATGCATCTGAACAAAAATACTTGAAATCAATAATGAACTGGCTGAGAAAAAAAATCAACGTAAAAAACATCCCTTATCTCCAGGTTATCATTCAAAGAGCAAAACCTGAGGTCAAACGTAAATTTTCATACACTCAAATTTCAGGAATCACCATGTCCCTCTCTCCCCACCTTTGCTGCAGGCTTGCAACTGGCAAAAACAGTAGGGCTTTGAAAGGAAATTAACTTCCAAATTCTCTTTCCATTCCCCTGGTGTGAGCAGAAACTA
Source organism: Ceratotherium simum simum (assembly GCF_057802395.1). NCBI lineage: Eukaryota > Metazoa > Chordata > Mammalia > Perissodactyla > Rhinocerotidae > Ceratotherium > Ceratotherium simum. Next base: position 31,671,251 of record NC_141907.1, on the reverse strand, counting down.
CCTCAGGACCCTTGGGCAAACAAAGAAATCAAGACACTGATGTATAAGGAGGTACGTGGCTTTGTGAGCATTGGTGTCAAGGTTTTGAACAAACATCTGCTTTTATTGGGCTACACTCTATTTTGATACCTAGAAATAAAGAGTGGAGGATAGACAAAGAGAAGGATCAGTGACATCCAGTATCTTCACCAAATCGATAAAGTATAACACAGTTTGCTCCCTATTTCTCTAGGAAACTTTTGGAGTCTTAGGAAGGGAGGCAATGTATGAGAATTCACATTTCTTCTGAATGTCCAGAATAAAGAAACCTTTAGACAGGACATGAGCCAAATAAATAGGTATGGGGAGGGATCCAGGGCTTTATGATGGCTCCTCTTTATGGACCCTTTAATGACAGGACCTTAAGTATTTTTATAGGTGGACGAAGGAACGGGCCAGGCCTTCCTCAGAGCTCTGTTGTCCTCATAGCTGCCACTTGGCACTTGGCATTTACACACTTGAGTCACAGTTAGTTGTCCTCCCTTGTGGAAATGCCTTTTGCCTTTCCATGGAAATGGCTAAACCTTAAGTTCCCTGAGGGCAGGACCCCCCCCACAGTACAGCACAGTAAATTCTTGTATACAATAGGAATGCAGTAAATACTTACTGATTGACATTTATTGATATAAACACCAAGGGCATATAAATCTTTTAGAAGATTTAAAAATAACTGAAATATTCTCAGACAACTGCTAGAATACAACAATACAAAGTAGACTCCTTCCATGATGGAGTTTTCTTTACATAGAATTTTAAAATTTTGGTGCATCTTGCAACATTATCACATACATAACTTTCAGTTTCTTTTGCTGCCCTATAAGTCTAAGCAAAAACCAATTTGAACTTTTATATTTCCATCCATCCTTAAAGCCATCAAAAAAAAAAAGGCATTATTAAACCTGATGTGTCCGTATATGTAAAGTGATTAGAATGGTGCCTGCCGTACAGATATGTGTGTTAGCAATTATTACTGAAGGCACCTGTGGCAGATTGGATTATCGTTCACAGCTCTTCACTCTCTCCCTGTAAGGGAATTATATGTCCACACTCTGCCATGTGGCTATGCTATGCCTCCCAGAGGAGCCGTGAGGACAAAATAAAAGTGTGCATATGTGTGTGTGTGTGTCTGTTTATATATATATGTACTACTATGTCTGGAACATAGTGAGTGTTCATTAAGAATTTATTGGATGAATAAATGCCTAAACTTGAGGGAAAAAGGACCCTCCCTCTATGTCTTATGTATCTCAATACTGTGACCAGGTCCTTTTCTTTGAAGGATATGTATTAGTCAGCTATTGCTGTGATCATAGTGTATAAGAAACACTGTGTATAGCAAACAGTTATATAAAAAGCATATGTAGAGAGATATCTATACAGATATACAGTCTCCCTGCCTAACCATGGGCTTTATGACTTGCTTTGGCCAAGGAGATGTTAGCAGATATGATATAAACAGAGGTTTTAAATGTACTTTCATGGCTCTGCTTGGCCTCTTAAGTTTCTGAATCCACCACTAGCAGTATATGCCTCTGGTAGCTGATGATCTCACAATGAGAGACTCAGGGAGCTGACCTGAACCCGAATTAAAATAGAGCCGCCCAATCAACCCAGACCCATGACTCAAAGACCTTTCTGTTGTAAGACACTCAAGTTTTTATAGCTGTTTATTATACACTGTGATGACAGCAATAACTGACTAATACATATCCATCAAAGAAATGGACACGCTCACAGTATTGAGAGAGATATATATGACACAGAGGGAGCATCCTTTTATTCTCAAGTTTAGGCATTTATTCATTCAACAAATTCTTAATGAACACTCACTGTGTTCCAGACATGGTAACAGGGATTAAAAATTAATAATATTAAGAGAAAATGGGCCCAAATGAGAGCAGAAGTTTGTTTTGGCTTGTTCTTCCTCCCATAGTGACTAGGTGTCCAAATCCTTCTCCCTCTTCTCACTCTCTCAACACCTACACCTCACATCAACCACATATGTAGCCCTCTCAAATCCCTAAGGGCTGCCTGTCACTTTCCCTAGGCTGGGGGATTTCCGGCTGAAGGTGGAAACTCCACAGTCTCCTGCACCTTCCCTAGTGTCTGCAGCCGACTGTGGTGGAAGCCTAGTTTGGGGACAGCAGGACACTTGGGTGCTACTTGCTACTTGCCCGAGTACTGCTCACTGTCCTGCCTGTCTGGCAGGTCTCGGCATCCACACTGCCATCTGTCACTCCAGGGATCCCAGGGCTGTAGCTTCACCATTACTGAACTGTCTCACCAGTTTAGCTCTTAAGCCAAAGGATCTCTCAATATTCAGCCTGCGTTTTTTTCAGCTCATGTCCCTCTGGGGGTTTAGGTTGCCCAGGCAGTGTTGAGAAGGCCTCATCATGGAAACAGGAACAGAGAGAGAGATTTTGAAGGGTTGCTGTTCTTTCCCTGTACACCTGGGTCTTAATGCCTCCTGTTGCAAAAACTGTGTGAAGCACAGACTTCAGAGTAAGGAATATTAGCAGGGAGAAAGACAGGCATTATAGAATCAAAAGATGGGGATCAATTTACCAGGGAGACATAACAATCCTAAATGTGTGGGCATCTAACAACAGAGCTTCAAAATACATAGAGAAAATATTAACAGGACAGAAAGGAAAAATAGACAAATCTTCAATTATAGTTGGAGATGTCAACACTCTTCTTAGAATAAGCAGACAGAAAATCAGTAAGGCTAGAGAGGACCTGAATAACACTATCAACCAATTTGACCTAATTGACATTTGTAGAAGACTCCAAAATGTCAGAATATACATTCTTTTTAAGCACACATGGAACACTCATCAATGTAAACAATGTACTTGGCCATAAAACAACTTCAACAATTTTTTAAACTGAAATCATGCAAAGGATTTCTAAGACCACAGTGGAATTAAATTAGAAGTAAACGTCAGAAATATATCAGGAAAATCCTCAAATATTTGGAAATTTAATAACATACTTCTAAACTCATAGATCAGAGAGGCTTTCACAAGGGGCATTATAAAATATTTTCAGTTGAAGGAAAATAAAAATAAAGCTTATAAAAATTTGTAAGATGTAACTAAAACAGAGAGTAGAGGGAAATTTATAAGATTAAATGCTTATGTTAGAAATAAAAGAAAGAATGCAAATCAATTATCTAAGTTTTCACCTTAAGAACCTATAAAAAGAAGAGCAAATTAAATCCAAAGCAAGCAGAAAGAAGGAAATGACAAAAATAAGATCAGAAATCAATGAAATTGAAAACAGAAAAACCAGAGAAAAATCAGCGAAACCAAAAGCTGGTTCTTCATAGGGGTCGGCCCCGTGGCTTAGTGGTTCAGTGCGCGCACTCCGCTACTGGCAGCCAGGGTTCGGATCCCGGGTGCCCACCAACGCATCGCTTGTCCGGCCATGCTGAGGCGACCTCCCACATACAGCAACTAGAAGGATGTGCAACTATGACATACAACTATCTACTTGGGCTTTGGGGAAAAAAGGAGGAGGATTGGCAATAGATGTTAGCTCAGAGCTGGTCTTCCTCAGCAAAAAGAAGAGGATTAGCATGGATGTTAGCTCAGGGCTGATCTTCCTCACAAAAAAAAAAAAAAGAAAAGCTGGTTCTTCATAAAGATCAATGAAATTAATAAATATCTAGCTGGACTGATCAAGAAAAAGAGACAAGACACAACCTAACAATATCAGGAATAAGAGGTGATATCACTATAGATCCTACAGACGTTAAAAGGAAAATAAGAGAATATTATGAAAAACTGTACACCAATAAATTGGATAGCTTAGATAAAATGGACCAATTCCTAAAAAACACAAACTACCAAAACTTACCAAATATAACCTCAATAGCCCTATTTCTATTAATGAAACTGAATTTTCGGTTTAAAAACCTTCCTACAAAGGAAACTCCAAGTCCATATGGCTTCACTGGAATTCTACCAAACATTTACGGAAGAAAAATGCCAATTCTACACAGACTCTTGCAGAAAATTCAAGAGGAGGAAATATTTCCACACGTGTGCTATAAGGCCAGCATGACTCTGATACCAAAACCAGATAAATATATTTTCAGAAAAGAAAATTATAGACCAACATCCCTCGTGAAGATCAATACAAAAATTCTAAACAAACTTTTAGCAAATCAAACCCAACAGTGTAAAAACATCGTAATTTAGGGAAGTTTAGACAAAGGAAGGCAAGATTGGTTTAACATTTGAAATGCACCATATTGATAAAAGAAAAAAGAAAAACCACGTGAGCATCTCAGTAGACTCAAGAAAAGCATTTTATTAACTCCAACATCCATTCCTGACAAAAACTCTCAGAGACTAGAAACCTCCTCAACTTGATAAAGAGCCGCTATGAAAAACCTACGGCTAACGCCACACGTAATGATGAAATATCAAATGTTTTCTCCCTAAGATTAGGAACAAGACAAGGATGTCCACTCTCACTACTTCTATTGAACATTCTATTGAAGGTTCTAGCCAGTGAAATTAGGCAAGAAAAAGAAATAAAGGCATCCAGCTTGGAAAGGAAAGAGTAAAACTGTCTTTATTTATGAATGACGTGATCATCTATGTAGAAAATCTGAGGGAATCTATTAAAGACTATTAGAAGTAATATGTGAGCTTAGCGATTGCAGGATATAAGATCAATATAGAGAAAGCAATTATATTTCTATATACTAGCAATGAAAAATGCAAAATTGAAATTAAAAAAAAAACATTTACAATAGCACCAATTCTACCAAAAGTTGTACAAGACCTGTACACTGAAAAGTACAAATATTGCTGAAAAAAATTAAAGAGCACACCTAAGTAGCATGATACTGTGTTCATGGGCCAAAAGACTCGATTTTGTTAAGATGGCAGTTCTGCTCAAATTGATCCATAGATTTAACAATCAAAAAGCTAGCAGGACTTTTTGGTAGAAATTGACAAGCTGATTCTAAAATTCATATTGAAGTGCAAAGAACACGGAAGAGCCGAAGCAACATTCAAAAAGAAGAACAGAGTTGGAAGGCTAACGTTACTTGATTTCATGACTTATTAAAAAGCTACAGTAATTGAGACAGTGTGGTACTGGCATCAAAGTAGGTAAAGAGATCAGTAATAGACACGGTTTTAGAGTGTCCAGAAATAGACACACGTATGTATAGTGAGGACTGACTTTGACAAATGTGCAAAAGTAATTCAGATGAGAAGAATAGTGTTTTCAACAAATGCAAATTTTCTTGATGCCAAAAAAAGAAACTTCAATCCATACCTTGCACGATATACAAGAATTAATTCAAAATTGATCATAGACCTAAATATAAAACCTAAAGCTATGAAAAATAGAATAAAAATCTTTGTAACCTTAGAAATGTTAGGCAAAGATTACTTAGATACAACATCAAAATTCATAAAAAAAAAACTGATAAATTGGACTTTATCAAAATTTAAAATTTCTGCTCTTCAAAAGACACCTCTAAGAGAATGAAGGAACAAATCACACACTAGGACAAAAACATTTGCAAAGGGTATATCTGATAAAGGATTTATATCCAGAATATATAAATAATTCTCAAAACTCAATAATAAAAAAACAAAAGCCTAATTTTAAAACATGGACAAATGACTTGAACTGACACTTTACCAAGAGGACATACTAATGGCGAATAAATACATGAAAAGATGCTCAACATCATCAGTAATAAGGGAAATAAAAATTAAAACCATAATGAGATACCACTTCACACTTCTTAGAAGGGAAAAAATAAAATAACTGTCAATATCAAGTGTTAGTGAGGACACAGAGCAAGTAAAACTCTCATACATTACTGGCAGGAATGCAAAATGGCACAGTGTTTTGGAAAACAGATGGTAGGTCCTTATAAAGTTACTTCCATATACTTGCCATATGACCCAGGAACTTCACTCAGATGTTTATCCCAGAGAAAAAAAAGCATAGGTATGTGAATATTCATAGCTATATTTTTAATAGTCAAAAACTTGAAACAGCCCAAACGGCCATTAACTGGTGTATGGTTAAACAAATTGTGATACATCCATACAATGGAAAACTATTCACAATAAAAAAGAGACCAACTCTCGATACATGCGACAACATAGATAAATCCCAAATGCATTATGCTGACTGACTAAAGCCAGATTGAAAATGCTACACACTGTATTTTCCATGTATATGATGCTATAGACTGAATGTTTGTGTCCCCCAAATTCATATCTGAAATCCAGTGCCCCGATGTGATGGTGTTCGGAGGTGGACAGTTTGAGAGGTGATTAGGCCATGCGGGTGAAGCCCTTATGAGTGGGATTAGTACCTTTATAAAAGAGACCCCACAGAGCTCCCTTGCCCCCTTTGCAGGTGAGGACACAGCAAAAACACGACCTTCTATGAACCAAGAAGCAGGTTCTCTCCAGACACCGAATCAGCCAACACCTTGATTTTGGACTTCCCAGTCCTGTGAACTGTGAGAAAGAAATTTCTCTTCTCTTTTAAGCTACCCAGTTTATGATACGTTTGTTATAACAGCCCTGAATGGACTAAGACATGTGATGATCTGATAAAGTGAACCACATAGGGACGAAAAACAGATGAGTGGTTGCTGGGGTGGAGTGGGGTGAGGAGAAGCATTGACTACAAAGAGGCATGAAGGAATCTTTGTGGAGTGATGGAACTGTTCCATATCTCGCTTGTGGTGGTTACCTCCCTGTGTGCTATTGTCAATACTAACAGAACTGTAAAAAAAAACCAGCAGGTGGGCAGGGCTACAACTCAATCCCTGCTTCCCACACCCTACGTGTCTGAATAGGTTCCTTGAGAGCTGCCAGTGGGAAGTCCATCAGTGGGCTTGTGCTCGGATTTGTACTCCCTTCTTGCCCTACAGTGTGGTATAGTGAAAGGAGCAGGCACTGGCACCCCGTGTCAGCTCTGTCATTAAATAGCTGTGTGGCCGTGGGCAAGTCACCTCCTCTTTCAGTCCTGCTTTCTCATCTGTAAAACGCTTCACTTGTACTATAAATGTCAAGCTTGGTCCAGCTCTAAATTTCTATGATTTTCCCCAAGGCTCTTTCCTTGGGTTACAGAGGGTAGCCTTAGCAGTTTGACTCCAATCTGTCTAGCTTTAGAGTTTTAGGTGTTTTTCCAGACATCAGCTCATTGGCCCTCACAAAATCCTGTGAGGTAGCTAGTTATCTCTATTTTATTGTTTAAGAAACTGAAACCCAGAGAGATTCATAAACTTACCCAGTCACAAAGTTTTCACAAAAGGCAGAGCCAGTACCCTCATCTCCTTTTGAGTTGTTTTGTCCCAACTGTAGATGTCTTTCTAGGTGTCTCTCTGTTCTCCATCAGGTTTAGGGATCTCGTGAAAATGTAGTCCAGTGGTTTTTGAGTCAGATAAGCAAATAATGGACCAAACAGAAAATAGCATTTATATACTATGATAAAGCTTGATCTGCAGAGGTCAACTTAGACCCAGGGATCCAAAGCAGGACCCACTGCCGCTGGCCCTAGTGCCTTATTAATGTGAAATCCTGCAGTAATGCTAATGTTCAACAATATCGACCCCGTCTTGTGGGCCAGGCACCGTTCCAAGTGTTCTCATATGTTATCCCATTTAATCTTCCCAAGAGCCAACGGAGTTACCATAGCTAACCCCATTTGATACATGGGGAACTCAACTCTAAGAGGTTTAAACCCATGCTCCACGGCCCACGCTCTTCCTACTATCCATCAGCTAAATGTTCATTTTTTAAGATCAGAGAAAGATCTACTCCACTGAAAAAGAAGCAGATGAAAGGAAGGAGTAGAAACAAGAAGGAGGGAGGAACAGAGAGCAGGAAGGCCAGCAGACAGATAGAAAGTAAAACAAAGAAAGATTAAGAACAGTATCAGCTCATCTATCAAGGCAGATGCTGGTTGCTTAAAAGACTCATGAAAGAAGCCCAGGAAATAGAACAAAGCAGAAAGAGGCACAGGGCTGTGGGGGCCCTAGCGCCCCATCCCCATGTCAGCACACACGCACTGCCCAAGACCACTGGACCCCTGACCTTACTGGCTGCAGCCTCACATCAGACAGCCCTGGCTTGTTTCACTTGTGTGTTTATTTAGTTTAAAGTCTGCTTTAAAGGGCTCTCCAAGAGAGGCAAAGGGAGAGGAGTGGATGGAAACAACTCTTTAAAAGAGAATTTAGTGATTAGAAAGGAGCCAAGATTAACAGCCCAGATGGATCCAGCAGCCTGGGAAGCTAGCAAAGCCCTGGAGGTGGCCTCCTTTATTTCACCACCACCGCCAACACCACCACCACTGCTTTTGAGCTCCACCCCTCTCCCTCCTTCCCATCCTCTCTCTCTGCCATGGGTGGTGGTCACCCCTAATGCCCAGGCTTTTCCTGTCATAGTTGACTTTGTGTTGAGTGGGAAAGTCTTTTTAAGATAGTATCCACTGTGACCTCAAAGCACAAGTCATTATAAAGAAGTGTCTGATGGCAGAGAGCATGGCATCTCTACCTCTTCTCCATCTCCCAGGTGCTTAGCTGGTGTTAGGCACCTAGAGATGCACCCTGGGTGTAGAGAAAAGAGCAAAGGATCAGGAAATCTGGGTTCCAGCCCTAGCTTTGTCACCATCTAGCCATGCGCTCTCACACCACTCAGCATCTAGGGGACTCAGAATCTTTATCTGTATGAGAGTGACATCTGTCCTGCCCACCTCCAGGGTGGCTGAGGGGAAGAAAAGAGATAAAGCATATGAAAGTGCTTTCCACTAACATGAGGGAATGATAGGTACCCAAGAAATCTTTTGCTGATTGACCGACTGCCCGAGTGATTGATAATGCCCAGGGGGAAAAGGCCTCCCTGGTTTTTTTTTTTTAATGCTTTTCTCCAGAAGCTAAGGGATGATGGATACAGTCTTCAGGGGCAAAGACATTATTACAAACATCAAACTGGTTGAACATTGTGTTCTGGCCAAGGAGTTTCCTCTCTCTCCCTCCTCTAATGGAATTCTTGTCCCATTTAATGTGACGTGTCTGTGATGGAGTCTCTAATTAAAGACTTGCAAGAAAGATAAAAAGTCATTATGTCTCACCTTAGGAAGCACTCACATTACTTAGGGTTTTCAGTGAGAGGCCCCAGGGAACGTCTGTCTTCTGAGACTTGGCAAACCCACCAGCTTTCCTGGACTATTCTACACTTGGTCACCAAGATGCAGACATTCTGAGACTCTAAGGGCCCCTGTCAGCAACATGGTTGGGCACAGTGAGCCAATCCCAGGCTTCAGAAAGAGCTAAGAGAGGGTAATCAAGACCCGTCAATCTTCAAGTCCTTGTGGAAAGAGCAGGCATGTCACTCCTGGGGAAGGTAAATTAAGACATGCCTTGAAATAGGGGTATGGGAAAAGCAGGGATGAGAGGGAGAAGAGGAGGCGCCCTTGTGGCCATGTTTCACTTGTGTCTTAAAACGACAATGTGGCTGCTATATGGAGAATAGAATTGGGAGTGGGGCTAGGGCAGGGAGGTAGAGTGGGGGTAGGGAGACAAGTCAGGAAGCTATTGGGAGGGTTCAGTGAAGAGATGATAATGGTGTAGACCAAAGTCAGCAGTGAAGAAGTGAGAAGTGATTGGGTTTGGTGTACATCTCAAAGATCTCTCGGTGCCCTGGGGCACTCTCTGGCAGCTTTGTTGTGCCAGATACTCTGCTAAGTGCTTTACCTTTAAGATCAGGAACAAGGCAAGTATAACCACTTTTACCACTCATTCAACATTGTACTGGAGATCTTAGCCAGTGTAATAAGGCAAAAAGAAAAACAGAGAGAGAGGAAGGAAGGAAGGGAGGGAGGGAGGGAGGGAGGAAAAGGGGAAGAAAATGCATTAAGAATGGAAAAGAAGAAGTAAAATTGTCTTTATTTGCAGACAACATGATCCTGTATGGAAAAAATCCTAAGGAATCTTTTTTTTTTAATTACTAGAACTAATAAATGAGTTTAACAAAGTCACAGGGTAGAAGGTCAATATAAAAATGATATTTCTACATACTAGCAAAAAACTAGTTTTGGCAACTGAAGTAAAAAATCAACTTACAATAGCATCAAAATATAATATATTATATAGAGATAATTTTAACAAAATATGTGTAAGACTGATACAATGAGAACTACAAAACTTCACTGAGAAAAATCAAAGAGAAGCTAAACAAATGTAGATATATATTGTGTTCATGAATTGGAAGACTTGATAGTGTTGTCATTTCCCTCCAAATTAATCTATGGATTTAACAATATGCCAACCAGTATCCTAACAGCCATTTTTGATAGGAATTAACAAGCTAATTCTAAAATTTATATGGAAACACAAAAGATCTAGAATAGCCAAGACAATTTTTTTAAAAAGTCAGAGACTTACACTACAAGATTTTAAGACTTACTATAAAGCTACAATAATCAAAACTTCCTGGTAGTGGCATAAGAATAGATATTTAGATCAATGCTACAGAATAGGGGGCCCATAAATAGACTAACACAGATACGGTCAATTGATTTTCAACAGCTCGTTTCCTATGGTGGAAAGAATAGTGTTTTAAACACATCATGCTGGAAGAGTCACATGGAAAAAAATGAACCGTGACCTGTAATCACACCATATCCCCAAATTAGCTAGAATGTTCATAGATGCTAAAAGCATAAAACTTCTAGAAGAAAATACGGAAGAAAATCTTTGCAATCCTAGTGTAGACAAAGATTTCTTAGATAGGACACAAAAGCATGAATCACAGAAGAAAAAAATTGATAAATTGGACTTCATCAAAATTAAAACATTTTGCTCCTTGAAATACACCATTAATGACAAGGCAAGCCAGAGACAGGGAGAAAATATTTGCAATACATATTTCTGACAAAGGACTTGACTCTTGAATATATGAAGAACTCTGAACCTAAATAGTAATAAAATAAACAACCCAATTAAAAAATGAGTAAAAGATTTGACACTTTACCAAAGAAGATACACAAAAAATGCCCTGCCTTTTTCAATCCTGACAATGAATACATTGTCCTCCAGGACCACGTGCACGGTCACACACACACACACACAGACTCCTTCCCTTGACTGCTGAAAGTTCACTCGTCCTTTAAGACCCAGTTTAAATGTCTCTCTTCTGAAGTCATATTTGACCCTCGAGGCGCTTTTTTTCCTTGGTGTTACATGTTACCTTGTAAGAGCTTTTCTCATAGAACTTGCCTCACTCTGTTATAATTGTCTGTTTCTGCGTTTGTTTCCACCACTGGAATGTGAACCCCTTAAAGGAGAAGATTATGTCATCTTCATCTTATCTCTACCATCTAGCACAAGGCCTGGCATAGAGTAGGTGCTCAATAAATGTTTAAAAATGAAGGGGAAAAACCTTTCCTTATTTCCTGGAATGCAAATTACATCCTGGTCCTGTCATTTCTCTTAAAGTAGGCTCTTGGGGGGGTTGCCGAGGGAATCCTAGATCCGTGAAATCATAGCATTTTAGAGGTCAGAGGATCTCAGATGTTTACAAATTGTGTCCTGCAAACCTGGGGAGGTGCCTCACCTGCAGGGGCTGAGGGACATTCCTCTGTAACCTCTTTTTAAGGGATGTAGATTATTCCATTGTTGGGGTTTATTAAAAAAGTATTTTTTAGATCTCCTATTAGAAATTCAGATGTTTGCTGAGTTTTTACTTTCATATCTGATACTAGAGTGGGTTTCTGGCATGTCTGACTAATGATTTCTATGATTCTTTTCTAACAATCTATTATTAGGTAGACCCAATTCCCTCCCCTTCTGCAGTTGACTTTGGTATCATTTTTATTTAAAGCCAAGTAATAAACAGTGCATAAGCCAAAAGATATTTCTCCTTGAGGTTCAGTAATCCATGACCTTCCATTGGTTTTCAGACACATTCCTCAGTGTCACCATGAAACACATGATGACCTCCTATGTGAGGTCATTGAGCTCCCTCAATCCTTGGTCCAACCTCCTCTAAACACCTCTGCACATCTCTCTCCACCCCACCTTACTGTTTGGGTATAACACCAGAGCTAACAGGTTGAAGGAGAGGCAAAAAAGTCCTCCTGTGGGTTTATAAAAATTTAATTAATTAATTCCCACCTTAAAGGGAAAATACAACATGTGAAATCCTCCCAAATTCCAGAAACTTAGGTTGAGAGGTTTAGATTTTAAAAAGTAGAGTTTATTATTCTAGTGAAATTAATTTGGTTATGAAAAATGTTATGAAAGAAGACATTGAAAATTTGTTGGGATGAGTTACCAAGTGGATCTTCATTGCTGCAAATGAGATAGAGAATGGACAGAAAGCAGAGACATGTTTTTAAATTATACCTATTTTTAATGCATTCTTACGAGGAAAGACCATATTTCACGAGAAGAGCAAAAAAAATTTGCTTTCAGACCATAAAGTGATATATGTCTATTGCAGAAATTGATGTAGTTTGAATGAGAAAAAAGAAAAATGAAATTATTCTTAATACCATCTTTTTTAGAGTTAATCACTTTTAATCATTTCACAGAGACCTTTCCAGTCTTCCTTTCTCCGTGTGTGTGTGTGTGTGTTTGTGTAACCCAAATGGGATCAAAGTATTGTAGAGTCTGTTTTTCCTCTGTAAACCACATATTGAACATGTCATTAAATTCTCCTATAACATCTATTCATATTTAGCAAAATTTCTTTCAACAATCCCCACCATTGAGCATATAGGTTGTGTCTAATTTGGAGCCCTTATAACAAATTCTATAGTCAACGTCATTGTAGCTATAGTTCTAAGAACAACCCGGATTATTTCCCTAGGATAAATTCCTTGAAGCAGAATTCTGAGTCAAAGGGTATGTAGAAAATTTGAAACAACTCTTTTATTCTTATTCCACAAGAGATAATCTTAATTTAGATTTTGTGAGCAGCCTTCATTAGCCTGTATGACTCTTCTTGGACTTACTCGTGCGAGTTCCTAGTTAACTGAATGATTTCGGTTATTGAACTCAGTTGCCAAGCTGCAATATATATACACCATGAATGAATCACCCAACACAGATTTTTCCTTCTACCAAAAGTCCCCATCAGGTTGGCATTTCCCGGAACCTGTTTCATTCTAATGTAGGCCTGGTGGCTCACATCTTGGCCTTCCTGTTTTCTGCCTCCTAGTGGATGTGTGTGCTTTGACTCACGCTGCCCCCAGATCTCTAAATTTCATTTGGCCTCATCCTCATCCTGTCTTTTAAGTCCAGGGGCATTTTCCACTGGTAAGTCTTTCATTAGTTTCTCTCTGCCAGAATTTGTAACACCTTGACCAATTTCATCAAGCTGTTTCTATCTTATGAATCATTAATAAGGATTAAGTGGGCAACACCCAAGCTGACCTCCCTGGCCCCACCCCATGCCCCACCCTATGTCAGTTCCATCCCTGTATTTCATGACATTTCTGTGCTTTCCAAAATTTCCCCATGTGACCACACGTTGACAGAAGCTGGACTCCACGGTCAGGCCACACAGTGCCTTAACCAGTGACCACACCTAGAACTTGAAGACTCCACCTCACATTTCATTTTCCCCAGGTTTAAATGACCCCCTGTGCTGGAAATCTTCCAGGTACCTTGCCATCTCCACGCTCCACCCTGCTCCAGCTTGCTCTGTATCCCAGGAGGCTGACCTGTAGGGGCTGCCTCAGTAGACTCCAGCCCTCTGGCATCCATCTGGGTTCAGCCAATAGGGAGCACTGCAGGAGATGGGAGGGAGGGAGCAGCATGAGGTCAGGGGATCCATTTACTTAGCTCCCTCCCTTAGTGTTGTTGCCTACTCCTTCCACCAAAGTCATTGCCTTGTCAGGAGCCCTCTTGGCACAGCTCTCTCTCCAGGGGCCCCCATCCTCACCCTCTCCTTGCCCTTTCCACCTTAGGGGTAGTAACAGCCCTGTTGTACCAACCTCAGCTTCCAACCCACCCCCTATGTTTTCCCTATGCCTTGCCCATCCCTTGTAAATAGTCTCTTTATTAAACTCTCCAATTTACCCAGTATGAGAGCGCCATCTGTTCTTTACTGGGACCCTGACTGACACAATATGGCCAGCCCTAGGATAATGCTTCTATGGGTCAGTGCCGGGCATGGCCTAGGTCGATCACCTCTACTTTCAGACAGACTGCAATGACACCAAATCCCTTCTAGAGTTGAGCCTCTCATCCTTCTCTCAGATCCATAAATGTTTAGCTCTTTTGGAGTTCTCACATTTTTTAATACAAAAGAACTTTGAAATTCTCTTAACAAGAGCTATTTCGGATATTCCAGCATTTTCCATTTATTCATTTAACAAATATTTATTGAGCACCTCCTATGCGCCAGATATGGAGCTAGACACCAAGCGCACGTCTGCGAGCAACGCAGACACGCTCAGCGCTGAGAATAAACTCAGAGCTGTGAAACCTGTAACCCTGCGTGTTCTGCAGAGGAATTGCTTCCTGCAAAAAAGGCGCCTTTTCCAACTGGTTGAAGGCCAGTGCTTCCTCCTTTTGAGGGTTTGCATTCAACATTTCATAATATCCTAAAAGAACTCCAGTCCTGAAGTACGAGAAGATAGGAAGGTAATACAATCTAACAAAAGGAAAATTTTGGAAGGGGGGGAACCTCGGTTTTCTTGTAATCAGAGGTTCTCCTTGAGCACCCATGAGGCTGATCAGTCTTGGCACAGCCGCATCAGTGTTGTCACCTTCATGCCGTCTGCCCTGCCTCTGCTCTTCCCATGCCTGTCACATCCTCACACCTGACCCGCCCAACCTATTAGGCAAGGTATGCATGTCCCAGGCTGCTCACAGCCATCATCCCAGGCTCCCTATCTTCTTCCTGACATGGTCTCACTTCCAGCCCATTTCTTCTAGAGAGTGAATCTTGGACTCAGCTGCCTTCACCACCACGACCCCTGGGCCTGTGAAATTGGTGTGTCTTCTCAACCTTCCAGGTCTTTGACTCTTGTTTATTTCTGGTGAGCCTGATCTAGCTCATCCATCTGACTTGCCAGATCTCCTGCTGCCTTAAGGAGCAGCCCCCTTCTTGGTTCTGGTCCCTTAAATCCTAACTCCCAAAAGGAGCTCTGGACTCGCTCCCTCCTCCCTACCCACTCCCACTCTCAGTCAACTCCTTATTAATTTTTCTCCTTCAGATGCCTCAAAAAAAACCCAGTCCTCCTCTTTTTCTCTCTTCTCTGCTCTCTCTTGTGCCTTCTTTCCTTCCCTCCTCTACATTTTTACCTCTCACTCTTCCTAAGAAGAGCTTGCTTTGAAAACTAGATATTTTCCTAGGGATTTGTATGTAATTAAAGTTTACAACATTTGAAATTCAGTCAAATGATGAAATTCGGTTTAAAATAATGATGGTGATGATGATGATGATGATAATAACAGTAATAATAATTGCTGCCAATTACTATGTTTTTTATGTACTAGGCACAGTCCTGAGAACTTTACACGCACCAGCCAATTTAATCCTTCCAGGAGCCCTTGAAGTAAGGACTATCATCCTGCCAGTTTACAGTCGAGGAAACCGAGGCTGAGAGAAGTGCAGTGACTTGCCCAAGGTTACACAGCGAGTGGTAGAGCTGGGACTCCAACACAGGTCTGATGTATTCCAAATTCCAACCTTCTCACTTTCACCACTGCTCTAGCTAAAGGAAGCCTGAGCTAATTTCTCTTGAAAAGAACAGGATTCTGCAACAGAAATATCCCCTCCCCAGCTACCCACTTTGCTAGTTTAAGCTTTTATATAGTGACCTTCCCTCAGCGAGGCACACCCATCCTCCCTCTTGGGTGGGGGAGGACTCGCCAGGTGAACCTCCTATTTACTCTCCTTCCGCCGCTGGTCCTGCACTGGGTGTGGCAGTGGGTGGCGAGCCACCTAAACCACCTCTTTACATCTACGCACCCACAAGTCCTCCCAAGGTTGACTCTCGCTGCAGATCTCACCCTCCTGGCAGCCCCACCACAGGGGACAGCAGCAAACACTCCATGTTGACTAGGATTAGAGCTTCCAATGACACACAACCTCTATATGGTCCATGTTTCTAAAAGGAGTGATTTTCTCCATGAAAATAGAGAGGGGCCACGCACCTGATCAAATTGAGCTATGACAGTTCAATCATTCATTCAACAAATATGTACAGAATGTCAATCATATGCCAGGCAAAGACCAAGGTACTGGGCTCTCTCTTCTAGGAATTCATACTTCTATCAGTAAAAGGAATAAAATATTCTAAGTGCCCGCGTGGTAGACTGGATTATAATCTAGCAAATATTCACTCTCCCCCCTCACTCCCCTGCTCCCTGCCCCGTTGATTTGAGATTTGGCTATGTAAAATACTTTGGCCAAAGGAATGTGGGCAGAAGAGACAACATGCCAGTTTCAAGTGAAGCCTTGAAGAGGCATTGCAAATATCTGCCAGCTGTCTTGAACACCTGCCCTCCAACATCGGAACACTGTTGGCCAATGGGGGGGTGTTCCTTCAGCCTGGGTCCCAGAATGAGAAGATACATGGGCGCAGCCCTGAACCACAGCACCAGCTCACAGCCACTGACAAATCCATAAACAAACAGTATGTATTTGTTACTGAAGTCCACTGAGACTTTGAGGTTGTTTGTTACACAGCATGATCACGACAAAACCTGACTAATCTAGTCCCATAGACAGCTACACTCTAAACCTGACCTGTGGTGTTTTTCTTGTTCTTTGAAATGAAATCTACATCATCCTGCAGGGGATGAGTTTCACTGATCCATCCAAGGCATTAGCAGGACTGCTAGTCAGGTGGGAGAAGCTGTCTGAACAAAACTTACTGATCTACATGTCATATAAACTACCTGCAGAAACCCCAGACACCCACCACCACCCTTTATACAGAGAATATTATTAATCACTGTTACCCACAGACACCTTATTTTCTATTGTGCATTATGAGTTTCTAAAGTTAACAGTAGCCACATCAAGGGCAAGTACTGTTTAAACACTCTGAAGGCTCCAAATGAGTTTAATGTTTATAACCCAAGACCAAAGCAAGCCAGGAAGACTTATGAAAACAGGGACTGTGGCTTTAGGGGCTTCTTCAGTCACCATCTGGTGCGCTGTAGGTGTTTAATCATGTTTTTTTAATTTCCTTTAGTTCAACAAATATTTATTGAGCACATCCTGTGCACAAGGCACTGAAATACAAAGGGAGAGAGCGTGGTTCCTACCATCAACTCACTAGCTTGCCATCTCTTGAAAAGGATGAGATGAGTCCTTACACAGCTACAGTTAAAGACAACACACATAAAGAATTTTGAGAGAAGTACCAAAAATTTGCTGGGGGTAGATTCGGAAAAGAGAAGGACTGCTCCAATCAAAGGGAGAAAGAAAAGAGAGCCTTTCCAACAGAAGGAAGAGAGGTTCAGAGGCTGAATGGACTAGCATATGAACTATGGAGAGAGAACGGAAAGGTTAGTAAAAGCCACCTTGTGGACAGCCTCCAATGCCAGGCTGGTGAGTTTATTGTCAAACCCCAAAATGACACAAACACTTAATTCAATCCATCACATCCATTTTGACCACATCCTTCACTGGGTCCAGAGTCTGAATTTTCTGAAAGCTTCAAGTCGCTAACAGCTTGAACTTCCACAAAAACGACCAGAGGTAAAAGATGCCAATGAAAAGTGAATAGGACAGCAAGATGGATTCTGTGACTACAACTAAGAAGACGTACTATAAGCAGCCTGTGTATATGGCGAAAGAGGAGAAAGAACTTAGCAACCGGTGCAATTGCAGGTATCTTCACTTTGTCTACTACCCTCAGTGCTGGCTGGGTGAGGACCGCTAAGTAGTTCAACGGATAAGTTGAACCTCACTGCCGACTTGGACTAAGGGGTCTCACCTCTCCAGGAAGTAGCATCCCTGTAGGCTGCTGATGGTAGGCCAGGGCCCCGCACACCACACCCTTCCCTGCCCCCACACCTCTTCCCCAGGCTGCACCTGGCCTCGGCCCTCACCTGCCCCACCTGGTTACACCCATGACTGCAACTGGCCAGAAAACACATCACTCTCAGGCAATGACGAAACAAAACGAAGAAACTCAAGTAGTACCAGGTTCTAGGCTGGACCCAGCTGAGCTCGTGTAGCGCCATCTGTGTGCCTCCAGCTTTCTGCTCCCACACCCTGTTGAAACGATCCGCTCATGGGCCCAACTTCCCCACTGGGCTATAAACTGCACATGGATAGGGCCATGTCCTTTCCTCTAGGTGCCCAGTGCCTAGACCATAGATGGCACATGGTAAATAATAGCAACAGCTCTTCTATGTATTAAATGGAAATTAATCACTCACACTTGACATATCATCCCATTGAATCCTTCCAATAACCCCCAATCGTGGGATAGGCGTTATTATCCCCATTTTACAAACAAGAACTTGAAACTCAGAAAGGTTGAGTAATTCCTGCAAGATCACACAGCCAGGAAGTGGAAGAGCTAAGATCTATCTGAGCGTAAAGCCCTCACGGAAGGAGGTTTACACGCATTGAAGGGGACTGAGAGCCAGGTTTCTAGAATAGCAAGACTCAGTGTCCTCACCAGACCAACCTGTTGGGAAAAAGCTTCCTCTGAGCGTTGATGCTTGGGAAATTCACCCAGGCCAGCGTTTGGTAGAGACATACAGGGCCTTTGTTTATTGTCTTGTAACTCTGAAACTGAATTTGAATCTCAAGGGCTGGGTTATACGGAATTTACGGGAGTTGCTCTGTAACTCTTTCCCAGGGTTACACATGCCAGGCCAGGTGAGAGCTTCCCCAAGAAAGCCAAGAGCAGGGGACTGGACGAGTGACAGGGACCAGCAGACAGGCCGCACACACCCGTTGGATGCCCAGTGCACAAGTTCAGAGGACAATGCTGTTGGGAGAAGGGCAGGACCGGCTCTGGACAGAACCTTAGAGAGCTGGCTGGAGGTTAATGGGAATTCGAGTTAAGAATACTGGCCTACTAAAGCTAACATGACTATTTAAAAGGTCATTTGTTTCGGGGAAGTTTTTTTTAATCCACTGGGGAATGAATCTACAATTCTTCCAGATTTTTCCAAGAAAGAAAAGTAGGCCTCTATCACTGCTGGATGATGACCAACATCTGTTTTTTCAGAACCACGTTCCACAGTTCAATGTCCAGACACATCACGAGGCATGTGTGAAACAGCTGGGTTTACAGGCACGCTGACCCCGGTCAGGAGCCATAGATAAAGAGTGTGACTCTAGGCTCTCAGGCTTGGGTAAGAGCGAGCAGGGATCCGCCCTGCTGACACCAGTCTCGACCATCTGGTTCATCAGGATGAAATTATTTTTGTTTGCAGCCACACCCACTGCTCCACCTCAAGAAATAGCAGGTAGCAGCATCAAACCCGGTTTGAACCATGCTAAAAGGCACGCACTCAGAGCGCAGGTCTGCAGCCAGACCCAAGAGAGCAAAACTTCTACAAAAATCCAGGCAGTCACAGGGAAACCTGGACAGAAAGGAGGAGCCATCGGGTCCAAAAGCGCTTCCTTCTCTCTCTACAGGAAGACCAGTTTGGGAACTAGTGAATGATTTACACTTAGACTATTTATAAAAAGGAGCACATTAACTTTCTGGATCACTCATCCACAATAAATTAAGAAAACTCAGTTGAAATGCAAGATTCCAGAAGGCTTAAAACATATATCAGGCAGTGGGTTAATAACTGCAACTTTTTTTAACCTTTGCCTAAATTCAGACTTTAACTAAAGAAATTAGCCCCGTTAAATTAAAGGCTGGCATTTTCTCAGACAAGCCCAAAGATCATTAACATCAGATGAGCAGTTCAGAGTAAGTACTCAGGGAATCAGGAGTGGGAGAGCCAAATGCCTTATTATATCCGAATTTTAGATGCTCCTCTCTCTCCTCTTCCTCCCCCTTCCTGTAAAGCAATGGAAAGTTGCAAGTCAGGTCACTTATTTGTAAATGATCTTGTTTTAAGAACGCAGGATGAATGTTAAAATGATTAATTTAGCAAACGCATTGGGAAGAACTTTGTGTTTGTGAGTTTTGCTGAGTTAAACTGTTTTCAATTAACATCGTTTTTCAACTACACTGATTTGGAGACAGGCTTGGAATAGTTATCTTTCTTTTCCCAGCGGGAACTGCTTGTTGTGCTTATCTCATTAACAATTATGAGTCCAAAATCAATTGACTAATATGAAATGTCAGAGGGGGAAATTGGGATCAGCAGGGTGATCCTGCTCTGCAGAGTGTTCTCGATCTTAGAAAAACCAATCACAAAAGACATAATTCTGGGGCTATCCTAGGCTTTACCTGTAAGGCTTTCAAGTCACATCAAAAGTGAGGACAAATCACCCAACACTAGAATTGATATTCAGTTTGCGTGCTCTGATATGCCCAGGCTACTGCCTATAGTTGTGCAGTGCACAACCTGCACAACCATACAATGCAGGTTTGTGTATGGCCTCACCAATTGTTTATATCCAGTATCTTTCTGATTAGCTGGTGCCCTTGCTGGTTGTTAAACATTATGAATATCACTCTGTTAAGGCCCAAGATCCTGCTGGTTACAGAGGCTCATTCATTGAGGTCTAATTTTTGCTCATTTTCCCTTCACCACTTGGGCCTTGCTTAAAGTATCCCCTGCCAGTTTTAGGGGGATCTGTATGTCAGTGTTCAATCTGCATACAGTCACTTAATCCCCCTGTTTTGGCCATGGTACCCATCTACCTGGTATCTCCCAATCAGAGACCCTCTGTTTTTCCAGAGAATAAACTTCCAAACACCTTTCACTATGCATGACCCTCAAAGGCATGGATTGGAAGAAGGTGATCTAGAGGCCCAATAATTTCTCAAATAGGTTTCACCCTATTTCCTGTATTATCTCCCCCTTCACACACGGTTCCAGAACTATCTATGCCTTTTGTGCAGGTTAGTAAGAAACAGTTGGAGCGAAGGCTTTTTCCAATCTGCCTAGTCAATTATTATGTGTCCATCTATTGTCCAGCTTCCAAAATTGTGTTGCTATTGACTCCTCTCCTGTTCTCCCTGTCCTTGTGAGTTTATTCTTTAAAAAAAAAAAAGTCTTTGCTGTACTTTTAGTTGGTTTTGGGCAGAAAGCTAACTTAGCTAAATATGTTGAATCCACCATCTGAACATGAAGCCAGATTACATACAGTTTTTAGGTCTAGCTATACATCCATTACAGCTGCACATCTAGCTGTATAAGATTTCCTATTCAGATATTTAGTAATCGGTTCTCTGAAATAATCTTGAAGGATTTTAAAAACTATGATGATGATGATGATTGTTGTTGTTAGTTTTAAAGAACAAGAGAATCCAAAAAACTTGAAACACAAGTCCGAGATCCTAAACCCTTGGCAAAAACTGTTTGGAAGTTCTGAGAACATTGGATCTTCTTTGTGATGTCCAGATGGACTGTCACTCTCTTGACCAGAGAGTATGGGTTGTATTATGATTGTAGCCAGCGTGAGGGTGTTTGTATGTCTGACCAAACTCAATGTGGAACCATTGGAAATTGGGAAAGGTCATTAGGATGTTACACATACAGATATGTCAATGGCATGAGTTATAGGCCTGCTGCAAGAAAATACTAGCCAGCCCTGGTGGTCCAGTGGTAAAAATTCAGCACTGTCACCACCACAGCCCGGGTTCACTTCCCGGTCAGGGAACCACACCACCCATCTGTCAGTTGTCATACTGTGGTGGCTGTGTGTCACTGTGATGCTGAAAGCTACGCCACGGGTGTTTTGATACCAGCAGGGTCACCCATGGTGGACAGGTTCCAGCAGAGCTTCCAGACTAAGAAAGACTGGGAAGAAGGACCTGGTCACCCACTTCCAAAAAATCGGCCATGAAAACCCTAGAAATAGCAGTGGAGCATTGTCTGATATAGCACCAGAGAGGATGGTGCAAAAAGACTGGGCAGGGTTCCACTCTGCCGTACACAGGGTCTCCAGAGGCTGGCATTAACACCGAACAAGAAAAGACTAACTTGATTAGCCAGTGATGTTATCTCACTCTCTTGAGAAAAGAAAACAGCTGAACCATTCATTGTAGGTAAGAGAGAAGGACTTATCTCGCAGCTGGGTTTGCCCTACCCTGTGCTCCTTGGCATTTTCACTCACCTCTTAGACCCCAACAGCTGCAGGGGACAGCACCTTATAATACCACCCACAGTGTCCCTCTCTAGACCTCGTGTAGTTCATTCAGCCAGGATTTAAGGAGTTCCTACTGTGTGCTAGACACAGACAGGTAAAGCAAACAAGAGAAAGTTTCTGCTTTCATAGAGCTTTACTCAAGTGAGTGGTAAACCACCATTCTGGCTGCTGAGAAGAGATCATGGAGGCAGAGCAAAGACAGAAGCAGGAAAACCGGTGAGATGCTACTGCAATAATCCAGGCAGAAGATGGCGGCAGCTTGAAGCCGGATAGGAGCAGTAGAGGTGGTGGGAGGTGACTAGTCGGATTAAGAATATATTCTGAAGGGACAGCTGATGCGCTGGATGTAGAGTTTGAAAGAAAGAGAGGTATCAAGGTAACTTCAAGATAACAGGCCTGAACATCTAGGGGCTGGATCTGACATTTGTTGAAATAAGACAACTAGGAGAGAAGCAGATTTGCACAGGGTGACGTCAAGAGTTTGGTTTTGGATGTATGAAGTTTAAGATGCCGACCAGACATCCATTAAATAGGCAATTGGATATAAGAATCTGGCATTCCAAGGACAGATACAAAAGGGGCATATAAAGTGTCCCCTTTGCCCCCTGCCGCCAGCTACGGTGGTCTGAGCTAAATGATGAAGGTAACATTTAGGAAGCAGCCGGGACTTAGCCCATAATAGGATCCAGAAGCTTCTTGCAAGGTAGGTGTTCAGAAGAAATTGCGGACAAATTGAAACTTCAGAGTCAGGATCAACAAACTTAGAAAATCTGGCTTAGACGACCCAAAGTAAAGAGCAAGAAGTTCTTGCACAAGTTCTTTGTGCGAAAGAACATTAGCCCTTGAGAACAGATCTTGCAGAATTCAGAGTCCCAGGGGCAGAAGAACCACCCCCCACCCCAACCCTGAGACCTTGCTGTTTGCAAATCTCACTTCCTCCTACCTGAGTAAGAACATTCCTGTGTTCTTGGCAGCCACAGGGTGAGGCTCTGTGGCTGGCAGATACTTGAGATGTCCTCGAAGATTTATGCTCTTTTCCTGTATATTCATCTAACAGGATGTCTTTTTCTTTTTTTCTCAGAATTTTTGGATCATCCTTCTGTTTACACCATACATATTTTTTGAATACATACCCTTGGGTACATATTTACCTTTGTGCAAAACCCGTATTAGGCACTCCAGAAATATAAAAACATGTAAACTTCAGAGATGTGTATAAATAAGAGCAATAGAAAAACACTGTTGAAGAGAATCTTCAAACAAAGTGCAACAGGATTTTTAGCAGAGGAAAGATTCCTGGCTGGATGGTCAGGGCAGACTTCTCAGAGGGAGTGCTGTGCGAGCTGGGCTTTAAGGAATGAGTGGATTTCCCTTCAGAGAAGATGGAGGGAGAGGAGAGCCATCTAGGTGTGGGAACCCCATATGTTAGGAGACCTGATACTAACATTCCCCAGCCTTTCAAATTCATGCTTTCCTAGCTGGAGGATGGGAGAATAGGAGGAATGTTGTTTAGGGTACAAACTTGCAGCTAGTAGATGTCAGTCCTGGAGAGCTAATGCACGGTGTAGTGAATATAGACAACAGTATTGTGCTATAATCATCAAACTGGCTAGGAGACTGGATCCTAATTATTCTCGCCACAGAAAAGAAATGGTCATTATGGGACATGACAGAGGTGCTAACTGTTGCTACAATAGCAATCATGTTACAATATGTAAATGTATCAAATCAACATGTTATACACCTTAAATTTACACAATGTTATATGTCAATATATTTCAATAAAAATAAATAAATTCGTGTTTTCTTTCAATAAACATAAAAAAGCCACATCCTCATTTAATGTCATTTGAATCACAAAATAAATTAAATATCAACGCTTCAAAAAATCAAAGCAATTAAATAAAACAAAATCCTTAAACTACATCTACCCCACCTCCCGCAACTCTCTCCCTCTCTCTCTCTCTTTCCCCTCCCCCCGTATACCTACCCAATTCTTTTTTTTTTATTTGCTGAGGAAGATTGTCCCTGAGCTAACATTTGTGCCAGTCTTTCTCTATTTTGTATGCAGGTCGTCAGCACAGCACAGCCGCCAAGTGGTGTAGGTCTGCGCCCAGGAACCGAACCCAGGCCATTGAAGCGGAGTATGCCAAACTTAACCACTAGGCCACAGGGCCAGCCCCGACCCAATTCTTATTAAGGAAACAAGTTATATAAAGGTGATTCTTTTCTTCCAAAGCCAGAGGACTATGAACTAAACATCCCCCCTCCCTCCTCACCTCCCCATGGCGTTACAAGTAGTTTAAAAAACACAAACAACAAACACACACAACACAATTTCAGGCAATGCCCTGAAGCAATTGGGGGGGTGGGGCAGGGCTCAACATTGTTTCTGGCAGGAAGAAGAGATCCAGAGAAACTGATAATCAGAGTTTTCATTTTCTTGCTCAAATTTAGGCTGAGTATATCTAAAACTAATAACTTGGCAAGAATACCACTACAGACAGCCTCTTTCCCCCATTAAGTATGGAAAGTGTTTGAAGAGTAAAAATATATATTATATTTGATGCAACAAAAGCAGACACTTTTAAAGAAAGATGCCTGGTCTCATGAGAAGTGCCAAACAGCCTATGAAGGATCTAGATTTGGTTAGCAACGTGCCGGCAGGCACAATCAAAGGGACTTGTGTATGACACACTGAAAGCCCCCGCTGTAACAAGCCTCACTCACAGAGCAAACAGGGGCTAACAGAACCTCTTCCTCAAACCAGAGGACAGGAAGGCAGGCCCCCCAGCCCCACTCTCTGAAAAGACCTGCTGACCACAGAGTTCTCTCACGACAAAGTGGAACAACGGGCATTAGAACTCCACCGTCCAAATAAATACAGGGCTTATTTATGTGTCTAATAGTTAACACGAGGTGCAAATGGCATGGGTCACATGGGTTAATTCCAAAAGAAAACACATGCAATTGTGCCATTAATCATTGACTTGAAATCTTAACTCCCACTACAGGCTCGATTCTCAGACTTTCTTCCCAAGAACAGTAATAAAGGAGGGTGGTACCAGATTGAGCTCCCAGCAGCTTTTTAATCAGAAAAAATTGCCGGGACCGTAGATTTAACATTGGCAATTAAGCTTCATGGGCTAAAGAAACGCACTAGCCTGGTAAATTTCCCAAAAACCGTATATTCAATAATGCCATAAGTTGGAATTGCATTGCACAAAGGCAGCTGATTCTGTTACAAAGAAAGTTCATGAAAGTTCACGCTGAATTTGGCAGGCCAAGGCAGGGCACTTTGGCAACTCCACAGATTTGGATTGCAGTTCCTTAAATCTGCCCTCAGGATTCCGTTCTCCAGAGGAATGGTTGGCAGCAGGAAGGCCCCTCTGTGATTGATTTATTAGCTCCTATACTTTATTTGCAATTTCACAGGGTATTGTACCAGGGAAGAAAAGACAGTTCCGTGGAAATAATTCAAGTCTCATGTGGTTTGACATTTTCTGCTAACCTTATAAACCTAAGCCCATTATTTTTTGGAGCTTGTATGAGGAAACTTAGGAAGAGCTGGTTTGGAGGGTATAACTGGGAGAGACGTAGTTTTTTGGGATTTGTTTCAAAATCTCACCTTTGTCCTCCAGGCCTCAAAACGCATGGGAAAGACAGCCCTTAAAAAAGAAAGACAAAGAGGGGCCAGCCCAGTGGTTGTAGTGGTTAAGTTCCCATGCTCCACTTCGGTGGCCCAGGGTCCATGGGTTTGGATCCCAGGCACGGACCTACACACCACTCATCAAGACATGCTGTGGCAGGTGTCCCACTTACAAAATGGAGGAAGATTGGCACAGATGTTAGCTCAGGGACAATCTTCCAAAAAAAGAAAGAAAGAAAAAAGGAAGGGAAGGGAAGGTGAGGGGAGGGGAGGGGAGGGGACGGGAGGAGGAAAGAAAGGAAAGGAAAGGAACGGAAAGGAAAGGAAAGGAAAGGGGAAAGGGGAAAGGGGAAAGGGGAAAGGGGAAAGGGGAAAGGGGAAAGGGGAAAGGGAAAGGGAAAGGAAAGGAAAGGAAAGGAAAGGAAAGGAAAGGAAAGGAAAGGAAAGGAAAGGAAAGGAAAGAAGAATGAGATTGAGGGACAACTTCATGGAGTGGTGCAACCTGTTGCACTAAATAGATGTCAAGTTAATATTTGAGTCTCCAAGCACAGGGTCTGGCCGTTTCTTCCAGGACCTGAGGGCACTGTCTAATCATGGGATCAAAAACATTGTTGGCTCCCTGTTTCTAACAGAGTAAAATCTAAGCTTCTCCACTCTTTGATTCTTATTTAGCATTCTAGTCTTATCTCCCACTACATCTTCCTCCCCCAATTTCTTCAACACTACTCACCCATATCCACAGTCATCCACTGCCCTCTTCACCCCTCTGCTCCCTGCCTTCCTGCCCACCAGCAAGCACTCTCCTAACACACACATGCATTCGTGCTTATGCACACACACACACACATACTTCATGTCGACCGTTTACTAAGAACCTCCAATGTGCCACATACTGAGTTAAAATCCTCCCAACAAACCTACGAAGTAAGTATTTTTCCCCCAGTTTTATTGAGATATAATTGAAATATAACATGGTATTAGTTTAAGGAGTACAACATAATGATTTGATATATGTATATACTGTGAAATGATTATGATAATAAGCAGGGCTCAACATTGTTTCTGGTTAACATCCATCACCTCACATAATTACAAATTTTTTTTCTTGTGATGAGAACTTTTAAGATCTATTGTCTTAGCAACTTTCAAATATACAGTACAGTATTGTTAACTACAGTGACCACACTATACGTTATCCCCAGGACTTATTTATCTTCTAATTGGAAGTTTGTACCTTTTGGGTAGGTACTTTTTACTTTATTTTATTATTTTTTTCATCAAGGTAACATTGATTTATAACATTATATAAATTTCAGGTGTACATCATTATATTTTGATTTCCGTGTTGACTAATCACGTCCATCACACAAAAACTAATTACCATTCGTCACCATACACATGTGCCCTTTTATTCCTTCCCCTCTGGTAACCACCAGTCTGATCTCTGTATCCATGTATTTGGTTGTTGTTGTTATCTTCCACTTATGAATGAAATCATACAGTATTTGACTTTTTCTGTCTGACTTATTTTGCTTAGTATGATACCCTCAAGGTCCATCCATGTTGTCACATGGATGCACTATCATCTTCCTGGAACTTTTTTCTTTTGGACTGCTAGTTTAGTTTCCTCCCCAATATCTTCCTTTTTCATGGTTTTCACTCTCTTTTTGCTGGAGTACAGTCTTAACCAATTTTTTCAGAAAAATTATATGAGGTAAATTTTTTGATTCTTTGTCCGAAAATGACTGTATTTTGCCTTCACACTTGAATGATAGTTAAGGGGGGCATAAAATTTTAGACAGAAAATCATTCCATTGTACATATCCATACATTACAGGTGAAGAAACTAAGTCTCAGAGAGATTAAGTGACTTGCCTAAGGTCACATAGCTGGTAAGGATTATAGAGATGGAGCTAGAACTCCAGTTTCCTGACTCCTGAGTAAAACCACTACCCTCTATTCTCTCCTCCCAACTCCCACAAATCTGCCTGTTCAAATATAATGTTTTATTCTTATTTTTTTATTAATCCATCACGCTAGGATGGCTTTCCCACGCCTCGCATTGAAAATTCACCTCTCCTTCTCCTACATTCCCTTTGTAGTTTAATTTAACCTCTAGTAGGACACTTAACAAAATCAATTTTATGTCAAAGTAAATATGTATCTGCCTCCCTAAGGATACCAAGCACAGACTAAGGCTAACGCATTTATGAGTCCCCAGCAATGTCTGTCATCATGCTTTATACACAGCAAATGCTTAAAAATATTTGTTGATTGTACCAAAAGAAAAGAATTCCCGGACCTCTTCAACAACGTGAGCATGCCAATAGAGAATGGGAAAACCTCAGTCAACACTGTGTTTTGTTTTAGATTTCTCTCCTTACTCTTGAGCAAGAGCCAGCACAGCTAGTGATCAGCACCCTGACCAAATCTGCTTAATCCAGGATAAACCAGAGGGTCTGGGAGAACTTCCAGGAGCCCAGCAAGCCCTGTGTGGAGATGGATGGCAAACTCCAGGATGTCTCCATCTCTTCACTTTGTCTCTCCTCCCCAGCTCTTCCTTTTTGTTCAGTTTGTTTTTGTAATCCAGAACATCAGCAAATACATTTCATTAGGTCAATTATTCCATCAATAACTGAGGCCTGGCCGAGGGACAATGCCCCACCCAATGAACTTAATTCAACTAAACTCACTGTAGTGGCAGAGAAACGATCTTAAAAGTGACACACTTTTGGGGCTGGCCCAGTGGCATAGTAGTTAGGTTTGCACGCTCCACTTCAGTGGCCCAGAGTTCATGGGTTCAGAGCCCAGGTGTGGACCTACACACCACTCATCAAGCCATGCTGTGGCAACATCCCACATATAAAGTAGAGGAAGGTTGGCACAGATGTTAGCTCAGGGACAATCTTCCTCACCAAAACAAAAGTGACACACTGGAGAAAAGCAAACCAATATAAAAAGTATATATATATTGTATAAATATATTTATTGTATATTATATATACAATATAATAAGTATATATACATATATATATACACACACACACCAATAAATATATCTGACAAAGGATAGAAAGCAAAATAGAGGAAGAGAGGCAGAGAACTTGTCAAAAGGCTGGGTAGCATAAAGTTAATGGTAGAGGTTTTTGGAGCTAGAATCAAAGCTCTACCACGTTTAACCATGTCACCTTGGATGAGCTATTTAATTTCTGTATGTCTTGTTCCCTCCTCTAAAAAATAGAGAAAAAACTAGCTCCGATCTCATAGACTTTTGTGCGAGTGAAATATGCTATTTCATGCTAAGTGCTTAGAACAGACATTTTTCTAAGCACATAGTAAGCTCTCAATGATGCTGTTATGATTATGACCAAAATTCTACAAGAGCTGTGTCTATGAATCTGAGAAAAGCACAGGTCTTTGAGTTAGAAGACCTGCTCTAAATTCCAGCTCTGCCACTGAACAAGCTGTGTGAACTTGGGCCAGTCCTATCACCTCTCTGAGCTTTAGTTTCCTCATCTGCACTTGGACTTGGCTCTCTCAAGTCCTACTCTGCTCCGAGGGATGGGAAGGGCCCTTCCTTGTCAGTCTCCCTCCTCTCCTTCAGTTCTTCCCTGGGCTCCAGGTCACTCTGTGCTGACATCAGTTGTCCTCCCTGGATATGGCGCAGGTCCCAGGCGTATTATCATCAGTCTTTGGTCAATTCTCATTGGATGGGTCCATTCACCCGAAGCAGACTCACCAGCCATCATCAGCACTGAGTCTACTCAATCATAAAGCACAGCTTCTTCACCTCATTACCCAGCATCCAGCTTGGGGATCTTAGTGTAAGCATCTCCCACCCAATGGCTCTGCGGCCTCTTTCACTAGAACCCTGGCCACCAAACAGCAGTCTATCCACTGCCAGAAGCAGGAATCTTAGCCCTCATAATCTCACACCTCACAATTGCTCCCAGGGTGCCCACGGAGTTCACGTTTCTGGTTTGAGGAGCTCCTTCCAGAACTTGGAAAATCATGAACCTTTTCAAAAGTTCAAGTCACCAGCTCCCAATATCTCCTCAAATTGTCTCAAATGACTCCTGTCTCAGGGAAGCCTGTATGTCCTTTCAGAATCCCAACATTGCACTATTATACGTAATTATTATACACTAATATATTTAATATCTGAACACACTAAAACTAATCATCAAAAAAGTGTGCCCATGAGGAGAAAAGAAATATTCTCTGTCAACAACACTTTCCAAATAACTTGGACCTCAGAATCTGTGCATACCAGTGCTTTAAAAAAATACCTTGAGAAAGACTGATTTTCAGTCTAAGGTTTTATGCCTAGCTTAACCATCGTTCAAGTGTGAAGGCAAAGGGTAGTCATTTTCAGACAAGGACTCAAAAAATTTACCTCCCAGGTATCTTTTTCTGAGAAAATTAGTTAGGACTGTACTCCAGTAAAATGAGAGTGAAAACCAAGAAAAAGGAAGAAATTGGGAGGAAACTAAACTAGCAGTCCGAAAGAAAGAAGTTCCAGGAAGATGATAGTGCAGCAGGCCTAGAAATTACCCAGTTAGGCACAGAGAAGCTAGCTTGCTCAAGGTCACACTCTACTGATGGCAGAGCTAGGATGCAAACCAAGTGGCTCAGCTCTGGTGCCCATGCTCTTATGTACTCTCTAAATTTTGGCATGAACGTTTTTTGGTTTCTTTGTTGTTGTTGTTGGTTTATTTATTTTTTTGTGAGGAAGACCAGCCCTGAGCTAACATCCAATGCTAATCCTCCTCTTTTTGCTGAGGAAGATTGGCCCTGGGCTAACATCTCTGCCCATCTTCCTCTGCTTTATATGGGACACGGCCACAGCATGGCTTGACAAGCGGTGCGTCCGTGCGTGCCCGGGATCCAAACCTGCGAACCCTGGGCCGCCGAAGCAGAGCATGCGCACTTAACCACTGCACCACCTGGCCAGCCCTGGTGTGACAGTTTTAATATTATAAAATTATCAATTCTGCAAAAATTAATATATGTATAAATTTAATGCAGTTTGAATTGAATCTCAAAATATTTAAACATTTCTTGAAATGTTTAAAATAATTTTAACATATATATGGAAGAAGGGATATGGCAAGAAAACCAAGAAACACAGAAAAGAGGAACAGGAAAGGGGGACTTGCCTTATCAGATAATAGCACATATTATAGATTCATTATATTCAAATCAAATATTGGCATAGACATAGACAAATAGATCAGTGCAACAAATAAGAATACGGAAATAGATCTCAACACACATGAGAATTTAATATGACAAAGCTGGTAGTTGTATTCTGTGTGAGCAGGATAGATTACTTAATACATGATACTGACAAAACTGATTATCCTCTTGTAAAAAAGATTATTATGCCTCCATCTTAAATCATATGCAGAACAAAATTCCAGGTTGAATAGACTTAAATATAAAAAGCAAAATGATAAAAATCTTACAAGATTATTTAGGAGACTACACATAATCCTAAAGTCGACAAATACCTTTCAAACTGAGATTGGAAACCCTTAAGAAGCTTGAAAGTAAAAGATGAACATACTTAACTATGTAAACATTTTTATACATTTGTGGACCAAAAGTGCCATAAATAAAATGAGTATAAAAATAATAGATTCAAGATAAAATTTATAACATATGACAGACCAAAGATTAACATCTATACTATAAGAGAGCATTTACAAATTGGCCAAAAAAAAAAAAAACCTCAGAAAAATACACAAAAGGTAGTAAATAGACAATTCAGAGAAGAGCTAGTCCAAATAGTAAAATTATTTAAATTAGCTATGGTCAGGGAAATGCAAATTTATACCACAATGAGATATCGCTTTACTCCCATTATATGCCAAAAGGTTTTTAAATTGAAAGCATCAAGTGACTATGAATGGAGTAAAATCTATGGGATGCAGTGAAGAAGATACTCTCATACACTGCTGATAGAAATATAAATTGTCATAGTCTTTTTGGAAACAATCTGACAATGTCTATTAAAATTTAATAAATATCACGTACCCTTCTACCCTTCTATTCTACTCCTGGGAATCTATCCCATAAAGTTAAAACCACCAGTACAAAGGACATGTTTACAAGGATATTTACTGTAGCCTTGTTTGTAGTGACAAACCTGGAAATAATGCCCATCAATGGGGGAATGGTCCAGTAAACCATGTATATCCATACAAGAGGGGATTTTTATAACCATTAAAGGAATGCATTAGAGCTGTATCAGTTGGCTTAAATGGATTTCCAAGAGGCATTATTGAATGAAAAACACGTGTGCATAATATGAACCCATTTTTGTAGCATAAATAATGGCAAATATTCATTTGTACAATGACACACGCATGGAGAAAAATCTAGAAGAATATATCCTGGGTTGTAACATGAGTTACTTAGCGGAGGATGAGGTCTATGGGTGATGAATGAGAGACAAAGAGAAGCTCAGGAGAGGAGACTCAAGCACAAAATGACAAGGAAAAAAAAGACTAGGATATGTTCAGATTTATGAACTAATGCTCTAACTAATAAAGAAACCAATTTTTTATTATTCAGAAGTTAAATTGGAAAAAAAAAACAAAAAAGACTGCCTATGACTCTTTTTCTCTCCTCATCAGGGAGAAGTCTGTGCTGTAAACAAGCTGTAGGCTGGGTCCCTCTGTGTGGGTGGCATAGCACCCACAACTTCTCAGAGCTCCAGAGACTTGCAGTGAGGGGGAAGTTTGTCTTACACCCACCTCTCCTCATATTCCTTCCCTCTCCCCAGGTCCCACTCCCCTGCCTTTCCAGAGTAAAGACACAGAGACAATATGAACATAATCATATCTGTTAGTGACGCAACGAAGGACCATCAACATTAGCAATGAAAAGGGTTATTTGCTGTCTAGAGGTACATTCTGAAGTATGTGAAACCACCTCAGAAGATACACGAGACCCAAGGATCAGGTGCAGACGCTGGAATTCGAAGCCAGACACCTGGGAGCAAAAGACATGGGCAACATGGGAAGAAAAGAAAGAGGGGATGAACTGGAATGACTCTATTTCCTGAAGCAGTGCGCATTAGACACCCAGAGCAACCCTCCGACTGCAAACAGCTATTACGCTTAATAAAACATTTTAAAATGTATCTTTGTAAGTGTATCACTGAGCTGGTAAGAGAGGACTGGCTCCTTAGAGGCCAGAAATAAAGTGAAAGTGAGAATTTAGATAGGCAATCTGCTGTGCTCCTGGGGGCTTAAGCCAAACACTGGTGTCACGGAACTTTCGTTTTGACAGTTACAACTCAAAAGCTGGGTCTCATCCAAGAAAAGAAGTATAAAGAGTCGTCTTGTAGATCTGAGACTCAAAGACCAATGCTGACAGGATGAGGGTGAACTAGAAATAAACCTCCCCCACAGAAGAGGAAAAAATATGAAGAGCAGAAATCAATACATTGAAATATAAACATATAGCAGAGAGGATCAATAAATCCAAAATTGGTTTTCTGAAAAGTCTAATAAAGTTGACAAGCCTCTGGCAATACTGATCAAAAAAGAAAGAGCAATCATTTAAAAAAAATCATATTATGAATGAAAAGTCAACTGTAGTTGCTGCAGATATTTAAAAGATAGGATATTATAAATGGACTTATGCCAAAAAAATTGGTGAAAAGGGAAAATTCTTAGAAAACATAAAGTACTAAAATGTTATCAAAAAGAGAAAAAACCTAGGGGCCAGCCCAGTGGTGTAGTGGTTAAGTACCTGCCCTCCACTTTGGTGGCCCAGGGTTGGTGGGTTCAGGTCCTGGGTGCAGACCTACACACATCAAGCCATGGTGTGGTGGCATCCCATATGCAAAATAGAGGAAGATCGGCACAGCTGTTAGCTCAGGGCTAATCTTCCTCAGCAAAAAGAGGACGATTGGCAATGGATATTAGCTCAGGGCTGATCTTCCTCACCAAAAAGAAAAAAAGAGAAAACCTAATGATTTTACGAAAACTAAAAAAAATCAAATTCATAGGTAAAAATCTTCGCACAAAGTAAACATATCATACCAGTCTTTAGATAAGTTCTTCCTCTGAATAGAAAAATAGATAAAACTCATCCATTTGATGAGTCTGTCATAAGCCATACCAACAACCAAGGACGGTTTGGAAAAAGAAAACTACAAGACAGTTTTACCCATGAATATTGAAACAAAATCCTAAACAAAGCATTTGCAAACTGAATCCACCAATAAATAATAAAAAAGATAGTACAATAGGATGAATCGACTACATTAACAAATGAAAAGAAAAACATCTCTTGATCAACTTAATAGATGCAGAAAAGCATTCAGTAAAATTCAACGTGTACTTATGATAAGATTTCCTTCAAGACTGGGGACATGCCAACAATCTTCACTCTCTCCGTTTCTATTCAATGTTACCGTGGAGATCCTGGCTAGAAAAGATAAAGAATCTCCTGAGGATGCATCCAAGGCTGACTTTGTGTAAAAACAGGTGACTGGAGGGGAAATGTTTTAAAATATCCTTTGCGTGCTATGTAAATTCGAGTCCTGCTAATTGTCAGGCATTTGTACACAGCGTGGCATTTTTGGAGGGACATGAATAGAAGGCCCACATGCCTGACAATTTTACAGGTAAACTAAGAAGAAACATTGGGGGAAGAGAAAGGCTATTAGACATTGTTGGAATTTCATACCCTACTCAGCCTCAGTGAATCACAACACACAGTAGGACCAGTCAGCCCTGTGAGTGCAGGAACCACATAGCTCTCATTCCTCACTGTGCTGCCAGCAGCCACAGCCTGCTTTGCATGCAGTCTCGAGCTCAGTAAAGATCTGCTGGACTGACTAGTCGAAGTAGAAGACTCCTCTCCTGGCTATGCACACATATTACCTCTGCAGCTAATTTCTGCAAGCGGTTGCTAGAAATAAAAAAATAAACACCCTTGTGCCAAATAAAACTCTTTCTCAAGCAACATATCTGGTCTTGTGGATATTTGGTCTGAGATATTTCCAGCATCCCCCTGGAGTTTAAGCACTTCTGTCCAAGATCATGTGACTCCACCAGGGGAGAAAAAGTTGGGAGAAGAGACCCCTTCGGCCATAAAACAATTATAGGCCTTCCATGATATGTGAGAAATTGCAAATCAAATTGCTTTTTAAGTTTCGAAGCAGTATGCCTACACCACTGTCTTATTTTTATAACACTATTTGTTCCATCTCAGTGTCCACTTCAAAAATAAAACTTCCCCTACCCCTTCCAAGTTAGTTTTTACCTTTCATCTAAAAAAATACTTGCAATTTCCAAAGTTTCTCAATTTTGACAGTCCTCAGACTCTGGACTAAGCAAGGCTTTCTGTAAAAATTACGTTCCCAACTCAAGGGGATTTTGGCACTTCCGACAGCTTCAGTTCTGGGGCAGCTTGAATGTCCTTCCTCTTTCTCTTCCACATTTGCTTCCTTGTTTTTTGTGTTTGGGGAAATTTTTTTTTTCCCTGAGCCTTAAGTTGCAATCTCTCACTGTTTTAAAAAAAAAAAAAGATCTTACCCTTCCCATCACCACCACCTTCACATTGCCTTTCTGGTTTCTATTTCCCAGAGTCCTTGTAGCATTCCAAGGACAATAATGGAGAGCACACTAGACAGGAGTTAGGAGACTGTGAACAGTCTCTCTTCTGGGTGTGGAGAAAAAAGATTGAGTTGGGTGAAGGGTCCTGGGCTCTGATATTAACCAATTTATCTCATCTTGAGCAAGACATAGCCCCTCTGTTGGCCTCAGTTTCCTCATAGGTAAAGGAAATGTTGGTCTACAGCAGGGATTCCAGAGCCAGGCAGCAAATGTAAATGAGGGAAGCCAACTGAGTATAAAGAAAGTCCTGGTGTCCAGAAGGCAATAGGGAGTGGTGAGGACTGTGGAGATCTGGCGAGCATAGGCACCTCCTGAAGAGAGGCACTTCTCAACTACAGCAACTTCTCTCCACTACCCTGGAAATGTGAGCTCTGTGTTGCCAGTCTTCTGATTTTTTAAGAGAGCCTTGAAATATGGATTTTTGTTTGCACTCTCTTGATTTTTAATTGTTGGCTGAAAATTTTGTAAACCATCACAGGTCTCTTTTCAGTAAACCCCTAGAGTCTCTTTTATGTTTAATGTTGTATGACCTAAGAATATGCCTGATTGTTCTACTGCCCTGAACTTTCAGAGACCCTTCCATAATCTTACCTCCAGTTTTCCTGAATGTTGTTGGAGCTTTGTTTTGGGATATCTGAGCCTCGGATCTGCTTCGCTGCAGATCTGGGAAGTGACTACTTCATACTGAGGGGAGAAACATTCCAGAGCTAGGATTTCATCACAGAGACTTCAAATGCAACACTACTTCTTCCCGAGTCTCCAGCCTGCAGGCCCACCCTACAGATTTTGGACTTTCCAACCTCTATAATCTCATGAGCTAATACCTTAAAATTTCTCAATACAGATATAAATAGATATAGATATAGATATACTAAACACACACTCACACACACACACACACACACACACACACACACACACATCCTATTGGTTCTGTTTCTCTGGAGAGCCCTGACTGACATAATACCTCATTGGGTGCTTGTAAGGATTACATGAGATAAGGTTTGTAAAAGACCAATCACGTAGTTCCTGGTATGTACAAATCTCTCAATAAATGATAAAAAGGGACAAATGATTCTAGCAGACTCCATTTCTTCCCTCTTGCTCTCCACTCCCCTAGAACCCAGTGTCCCTGGATGCTGGCACTGTTTCACCGCAGAGCTGCTATCTCAGAGGCTGCAGGTGGATGCAGGACTCAGTTTAGGCTGGAGGAGGATGGAATGACATGCCACCCTTTCCACAGTATTCTGGGAGCAAAGTCAACTATTTCAGAGCCGTGGGTTCAGCTGTCACCTTGGGATACCTGCAGGTTTTAGGACTACGATGGCCACCTTGAGTCACTTCTAAAACTGGGAAAGCCTCAGGTCAGCCTACTCAAAGGTCACCAGAAGTTAGACCAACCTAGACAGATGGAACACTAAACAAGAGGTCCACATCCTAAACCCTCTCCAGATAGTCAGACTCCCTGACCAGGCTACCATTGGGTCAAAAGTAAACCTGTCACAGTATGTGCTAAATCAATAGACCGCAAGAGGAAGCAAAGAAGATAGAAACACATTTTCTGAAAGGTAAGCCCTTATACATTCTAACTGCCCCTCTCAGCATCCACTCGTATTTTCTTAGAGTCCGGAAACCCGGCACTGTTGGGGATTCAGCCAAACCAAACACAGCATCCCAGCACCCACAGCTTTGCTCTCTCCGCCACAGACCCTGTTTCAGTGGAGGAGTCTGAAAACTTTCTGCCTTTCTCCCGGCAAGCTGCTTACTAGGAGTGGCAGCTATAGGCTTCTGCCCCGATTGTTTTTTGCTTGGACAACCTATGCTTTTACAAACAGATCCCAACTGCTGTGAAGTCGTTTCTGTCCTGGATCTCCATCCCGGGCCACTGTACTGTTTTCATTTCCTGTGCTTCTTCCCTTCCTTGTCATAATATTATCTTACATTCACGCGCCACTAGTCAGCAGGCAGGGTGGTATACCATCATTTGGCATCAGTTGAAATTCTTTCATCTGACTTCTAATCACAGTCTCTCTAAGGCACCCTGTAGCAGCGAGTTAGGAGTGAATGTTACAGGAATGCAAGGCCTGACTTTCGACGTGGTATGTATTTTCCAAATAGGGCGCCCCATGTTGAAATTGGTTTGTGAGGAATCCTGTGGGCCCAGCAAGGAATCAGGAAGTGGAATGTGTGCCACAGTGAGGTGTATATGGAATCCTGAACCTCCCTTTCACCTGAGTCTAAATCAGGTAAGTTACCAAAACCCCAAGAGCATGTGGCCTCAGGCCTGACCCCATCCAAGACTCCATCGCCCTCCCATGGGCAAGCTGCCCATGGTGCTTCTTCCAACAGTGACTTGCAAACGCTTCTCTCAATCATTGTTAGAGACTTGCAGTCTCACTGTGCCACTCCATATACAGCACCAAACATAGGTGAAATCAAGAGTCCATATTTTATCTAAGACCTCCCTGATTATAAGATTTCAGAGACGTTAAAATAGGGGGAATGGCTAATGGTGACTATAAAACATCATTCATTGAAGGACACATTCTAACTTCAGAAATGTTAAAAGATGACGGGGATGTGTCTAAAATGGACAAAATACAATATTATGGACCTGGTAGTATTTTATCAGCTAAATTATTCATTTGGGATAAAAGGCATCTATATTCTTTCATCTTATCTTATTAATAATGTTGACAACTACAAAGATCACATAGTATATTCCATTGTTATTGTGTTTTACTCTTTATAACATACATGAAAAGACAATACTCAGATTTCCTCCTCCATCCATCCAAGAGAAATCCTGAAGTTGAAGAGGAGAGAAATAACAGCACAGGATGTGGAAGAGAAGGATTTGGTGGGGGCAGGGACAGACACAACTTGAGGAGCCGAGGGTATGACATATACATGCATCAGGAAAGAGGGTTTTCTGTCTTGGTGCTTAGATCTGCTTTATGGCCTTCAGGAGACACAAGGAAGGAATAGAAGTCCTTTTTACTTACTCTTGGCTATTGAACTGTGCTTCCTAAGTAGGATACCATTTTGAGACTGAACCATGTGGGTCCAGGTTTTTAATATTGATGCTGTGATGTGAGCAGAGTAGACATCATTATCCCTCATTATTGAGGAAGAAACTTCATCTCAGAGATGTCAAATGATTTTGTCCAAAAGCTTGCATGAGTAGTAAGTGGCAGGGATGGAAATCAAATCCAAGTTTTTCTGACTCCAAATTCAGTGGTCTCTCCCTGTGTTCCTGCAGTGAAATACTTAAAGCATAATCTTCAAAATGCTAATATTAATCAATTTTTCACTGAGTAAATACACAATTCTTCATATATTCAAAATAGTAGAAGGGGCAATGTCGGTTCAGAGATGTAATAAAACATGATCCTTCAATGAAGATATTACAACTAAATTGGATAAGTGTTCCTATGTTTGAACCAAATGATCAACTGACCTGTAAATTGTTCCCAAAACTTAGTATATCTGTATATTGCCAATCATGAGACTATTAAAATTACTACTAAAAAGAGTTGCATTGAAAGTAGCTAGGAGAGTGGATCTTGAAAGTTCTCATCACAAGAAAAAAATAATTTTGTAACTATGCATGGTGACAGATGTTAACTGGACTTATTGTGGTGATCATTTTGCAATATATACAAATATCAAATTATTATGTTGTACACCTGAAACTAATATAATGTTATGTCATCTATACCTCAATAGGAAAAAAAGAGTTGTGCCCATCAATTCCACACCTAAGT
This sequence comes from Ceratotherium simum simum, assembly GCF_057802395.1. Classification (NCBI taxonomy): domain Eukaryota; kingdom Metazoa; phylum Chordata; class Mammalia; order Perissodactyla; family Rhinocerotidae; genus Ceratotherium; species Ceratotherium simum. Next base: position 31,631,896 of record NC_141907.1, on the reverse strand, counting down.
ATTCATCCAAGAGAAATGAAAACATATGTCCACACAAAGACTTGTATACAAATGTTCATAGCAACATTATCCACAATAGCCAAAAAGTGGAAACAATCCAAATGTCCATTCACTGGTGGTGGATAAACAAAATGTTGTGTGTCCGTACAATGGAATACTACTCAGCAATAAGAAGGAACAAAGTACTGATATGTGCTACAACAAAGAGAAACCTCAGATACATTATGCTAAGTGAAAGAAGGCAGACATAAAAGACTACATGTTAAATGATTCCATTTTGTGAAATGTCCAGAAAAGGTAAATCTATAGAGACAGAAAGCAGATTAGTGGTTGCCTGGGGTTGGGGTTGGGAAAAACAGGCACAAGGGATCGTATTGGGATGACAGAAATGGTCTGAAACTGGATTGTGGTGATGGTTGCACAACTCTGCTCGTTTACTAAAAATCATTGAATTTATACACTTAAAATGGGCAAACTTTATTGTACCTCAATAAAGCTGTTAAAAGAAGAAAAAGGAGGAGGAGATAGAAGGAGGAGGAGGAGGAAGAAGTGTGTTGTTATGGTGAAACTCAAAGAGATTAATTAGAAAGTGGAGAGAAATGGGCGAAACTGGCTTGCACCTATGGGAGGGATTGTTAACTGTAGGAACAGTTTTGAAGCACCAATAGTGAATGCTGAAATATGTGAAGAGTGCTATGGCTATGCAATTGATGATAATCAATGAGACAGGAGGAAAAGTAACTAACAGAAAGGCAACGTCATTTTTTTGTATATGGGTTGCCATCACAGCATGGCTTGATGAGTAGTGTAGGTCCACACCCAGGATCCGAACCCACAAACCCAGGTCCAGAAGCGGAACATGCTAAACTTCACCACCACACCACCAGGCTGGCCCCAGAAAGGCAAAGTTTTGAGTGCTAGGCTAGAGGACCAACATCAAGTTTTAATGCCCATTAGTGTAAATTCAGGCAATTGGAAGTTTGTAAGTAGTCCATTGTCAGGACCTAACCTGTAGGTAAGATGAGGATACATAGGTTCTGATCATCGTGTTTTGCTGGCCACGCCACAGCATTTTGGGTAAAATCCCTACCATGGGAAGCATTTGGTAAATTATTGTTTACCATTGTACAAAATAAATTAATCAGCTTTACAATCTATTGTTCCAGAAGAGTTCGGTTCTTGCCCTAGGTAAGTGCTTGATATCTGGATATAGTTTAAAATACGATGCTTTGAAAATACTTTTTATTTTTGCCTTTATGATCTATAAAATTGTGTGCCTTGTTTAAAGTAGGGTTTTATGGTGCCAAATGAGTAAACTTCTATTGACGAAAAATTCAAAAATCAAAAGAAACACCGGGTCCTGGTAAGGATTAAAACAAACAGAAGGGAGTATTAAATTCTAGGCAAACAGTAGCTTCCTTGTATCACTCAGAAAATAGAGGGACTCAGAAAAGACAAAAGGAAACACTGAGAAAGATTCACAAAGGTACTTGTTCCCCACAATTTCTGCGCCTCCCTCCACCCTGCCTTTCTTCCTGTCCCCTCTACCAAACCTCCCAAGAAGCAAAAGAAAGGAGATGAGTTACTCAATCCATCTGTCTGCCTGACTGGGTGACTCTCAGAAGGTAAGTTCAAACCTTCTGCAATATTAGAAGGTCCCCATGAGGAGTGGCAGAACAAATATGGCTGATCATGTGTGGGCATACTCCAGAAGAATCAAAATCCACCGAAGTCTTCCAGATTACTAAAGCCAGGACTTAGATCTAGAGAGGGTGAGAGTGGGTGACAGTACTCAGACAATCATGGTCGTAATCATGCAGCAGCCCGAGCCTTCCCATCTCTGAAGATGAGCTGCAATTAGGATCTTCTATGAGCCAGGCACAAGTGTTTTACAAGCATCATTTCATGTAATCCTCACTGCTGCCCTCTAAGATTCACACCATTAGGCTACCCTTTTGTAGAAAAAGAAACTGAGGCTTGGAGAGGTTTAGTTTACTTTCCCAAGGGCACACAACTAATCCGCAAGACCCCTAAGCTCATATCTTTTCCACTGTGCCACGGGTACCCCTGAATCAGACCAGGAGTTGGAGTTCACATTCCTGTTCTTCTCCTCCAGGAAGATGAACTTGCCAATTGCTTGGAGGTGGCCAGGCTAGGGAGGAGAATGTCAACTCTGTCAAAGAACAAGGAAAAGCTGCTGTCACAGATCTGGGGATCAGGGGAGTGACGCTGAGAGACGTTCCCATGGCAGATGGTACATCAGGTCTCTCTCCCAATCTGTGCTTGTGTATTTTTAAAAATACGTTTCTCTTAATTTTCTCTTGTTTGTTTTGGCCCGTTTTAAAGAGTATAGAATTTGGAATTGGAAAAACCAGGATTCAAATCAGGGAGCTCTGCAGTATAATGTTGAATGATCTTCGGGAATTTACTTAAGCCCTGAGCCTCATCTAAAATGAGGATAATTGATCATACCTACCACACAGAGTTGTTTAGAGACTTAAATAAGATCATTCTTTAGAGAAGGGCTTTGTAAGGTGCTATATGTTAATTATTATTTTAAAACTCCTGACCCTCTCATTCTTTGTATTAGCTACTCCCCCTTCATTTATGCCACCCACCAATTTTATAAAGCAGCCCCTACATCTTCCTTCATCCAAGCTGTTCAAAGAGAGACAGGGGAGGGGAGGAGGAGGGCAGGCGGAGGGGACCCGGACAGGATGTGGCTGAGGACAGAGTTGTATTGTTTAACACCAGCAGCCTCCCTCAAGCTGTCATTAATCAGCACATCTGATTAATGACAGCATAATTTTTTAACCAGCCAAGAACTAATCTATTTGTTCTAAATCAGCTTGTGTTTCCCAATCTTCTTGCAAACTAGATCATGCAAGCATCTATCAAACTCCTTGAATTCCGGGACACCACCCTCGTGACCCTCCCTGGATCTGCTAGTCCAGTTTTTTAACAAAGGAAATCAGATTTGCTAGACCACGTTCATCCTTACTGAGTTTACGCTACCCCCCATGGATCACCTTTAGAAATGCCCACAAGCCACTTTCTGAATTTGTTCTAGAATGTTCCAGGGGAGGTATCCCTCCTCAGGGTGATAGGACTTGGGAGACTCCTGATGGCATGCCAGGTGGTAAGGAGAGCAGGGGGTTAGGCACCAGGCTTTGTCTGGGAGCCACATGCAAGGTAGTCTGTTTGAACAGCAGGAACCCCCATGGCCATTCTTTCAAGGAACCCTCAAGCCATCCCTGAGGGGACCCAAATCAAAAATCCAGGGTATAGGCAAGTTGAGAACTAAGGTAGTCAGGCATTAAAGAGCAGCACAGACCACAAGGGTATAAAACCAAGACTGGGAGCAGAAGGGGTAGCTGAATATTACCCGCCTGAGCTGAGGAATTAGCATGAGGATGTTCGGATGAACTCCACAGTCTCCCACTAGTGTCCAGACTGAGTTATTAGCCCAGCCACAGGAATGGTGGCTTTTTCCCTAGAATGCTTTTTTTTTTTACAAGGCATCCATCCTTGACTCAAGCTTATATAGCTGCAGGTACCCACTTTTGCTCACTGCTTGCAAATTCATCTGTTTGTGTATGTCTAGTCTTCTGACCCTTCCCTGTCACCCACAGTTTTTCAAAAACTACTGGCAGCTCCTCTTCCATCACAGTGTCAGTTCTTTCAACAGAGTTGAGTCAGGGCAAAGAATATGGGCTTCGAATGCCAACAGACCTGGGTGTATGTCCCTGCTAGGCCATTTACTTCAGTGAGACTTTGAGCAACTACTCGATTTGAGCCTCAATTTTCTCATCAAAAAATAGGGAAAACAATAATCCTACCAAATAGGATTGTTGTGAGGCTTCAATGAGACAATATGTGTAAAGCACGTGGCACTGTGCCTGCATGCCACGCACGTCCCACACGTTCCTACTGTGGATCGCATCGTTATTCCCCACTGTTCACTCCTCCTGGAATCAGTATCTTTTGCCATGTGACTTTGCAGTTCTCCTCACTGGAGATGGCATGGACCTCCTATCCCATTGCTGTTGGGCTTGGCTGGCATGTGACTTGCTTCAGCCAGTGGAACGTGGGCAGAAAGAACAATGTGTCCCTTCTAAGCCTAGCCTCATGTATTATGTATTTCCACTCATCCCATTTGTGTTTCTGTCATTGCCAGGGGAAGGGCGTGCTCTGGGAGGCCCGCTGGTACCAGCATAATGAAAGACTCATGGAGCAGACCTGGACCCAGCCCACAGCGTGCAGCCACGCCCAGCAGAGCTCAGCCTAGATCAGCCAAACCCCAGCCAGCCCACAAACATGTGAACAAGAAATAAGTGCTTATTGTCGTCCACCAGCTTCAGAATGGTTTTGTTCAGCGGCATTAGTGTGGCAACAATTTACACTTACCTTGTCCAGGGCTTGGAGATTTAAGCTTCTTTAAAGCTGTTAAAGGGCTCATTTCTCTTTTCTCCAGTTCCCACCAAGCCTTGGTGTAATGGAAAGAGCATGAGTTTTGGAACTAGAGAGGCTTAATTCACAACAAGCCTCCACATCTTACTGGCTAAGTACCTTAGGACAAGTCACTTAACTTCTCCGAGGCTCATTCTTCATCTGTAATGTGGGAGTGAGAATATCAGCCCCTATTGGCATGAGGGTTAAATGGCATAATTTATGTCACACGTGAGGACAAAGCATGGGTTCCCAAGAAAGATGAGTAGCTCTCCCCTTTTATCTATAAGCTTATTGTCCTTTGTGCAGTTTGGAGACCCTCCTCTCCTGGTCTAGATAGAGTAAACAGAAGCGAATAGAGTTTGCATACCGAACAGAAGGGTTGAGGCGTTTGGCTCTCTCTCAGACTTCGGTTCATTCATTCACATGTATGTGGTACCTGTCGTGTGCCAGGCACTGTTCTAGGCCCTGGGAATCTGGTGGCCAATAAAGCACTACTACAAGAAGTCACTGCTCTCATGGAGCTTACATTCCAGAAGAGGTCAAAGTAGATAATGAATAAGAGAACAATAAATAAACTAGATAATTCCAAGCAGCAATAAATGCTATGAAATAAATATGAAAGGGGGACGTGATGAGAGTGAAAGAGTGGGGGCAAGTGAGCAGGGCGGGCCTCGGTGAGGCAGTGACACCTTCTGCTTTTCCAACAGCAGAAACATTCCTGTCTAGTCCTTCTTGCTCCACACTTACCCAGAGAAGCTCTTTCTGTCTTCAACACTTTCACAAGTTACATTTTCTTTCTATCCTTAACCACCTGCGACTCTTGGTACAGATCCAAGCAACTCTTCTAAATTCCTGCTCGATCTTGTGTTCCTCCTTCCTCCTTCTGTGCATGTCAGGATCCTCTAAGTTACCTTGGGCAGCCACATCCCCCTTTTTAGACGCCCCCTCCTTTTCGTCAACACTGGCATCAGTTTTGGTTTCATACATCATTCCATTTTTGAAGGCTCTCACCTTGTCATGCCATCTTCCCTTAAAGAACCTGGCATCAGTCTCATCTTCGGACACTTTGAAATCTGTTTTGTATCCTACAATATTTGACTATCCCTCAAGTCTCCATTTGGGCTCTTAAGAACCTCAAGTTAAATGAAGATCACCTGAATTGTCCTAGCCCATGTCAACCTCAGCCTTCTTGGTGGCCAGAGGAGAGCTCACACGAGTAGCTTCCCACTCCTGAGTGATGCAGTCGTCGGGAACACATGCCAATAATTTACTAGATGCTTTCTCTGCCTTTAGCAACATGAATTTCCAGCAGTTATTTAGACTAGACTGGTGATTCTCAGAATTTATTAGCCATATAAACAACCTGACTGGCTTGTCAAAAATACTGATTCTGATTCAGTAGCTCCATCACCAGGCCCAAGATTCTGCATTTCAAACAGGCTCCCAGGTGCTGCTGGTGCTGCTGATCAGCAAAGCACATTTGAACAGAGGGTTTCAACCCTCCATCATGATGGCCACGTACCTTGAGGCTGGAATCCGTGTGAAGAAAACGTCATCTCTCTACCTCTAGATACCTTTGCCTAGAAAGTAGTCCGGGGCCCATGCCTGCAGCAGAATTTCTTGTTTTATGTTCTGCCTCAATTTCAGGGCCACACCCCCCAATTTCCTCCCTTCTGCATATTATTCTCTATAATCATGTCGATTTTCCCAATTTCATCTGGACATTTTATTCTAGTATGTTAATCCAGGGCACAGAACACCAAATCTTGTTTTTGAACTTCAAGATGACAGCTGACAAGGAAAGGGGTACACCTTACTAGGGCACGGAAGAACATGGGAAGGACAGAAGATCTGCCACTGTAGTTCAAAGAACATAAAATGACACCTGACCCTTAATGGAGAAAAATGCACAGATGAAACCCTAAAACCACATTCAAGAGAAAATCATTTGTTTATATAACCAGAAGAATAACAGTGAGAAAACACCCAGTAATTTTCAAGGATTAAAAAAAGAGGGGGGAAAAAGATTATGAACAATACTCATTCAGGGCCAGCCCCATGGCTTAGCGGTTAAGTGTGCGTGCTCCGCTACTGGTGGCCCGGGTTCGGATCCCGGGCGCGCACCCACACACCGCTTCTCCAGCCATGCTGAGGCCGCGTCCCACATACAGCAACTAGAAGGATGTGCAGCTATGACATACAACTATCTACTGGGGCTTTGGGGAAAAAAAGGGAGGAGGATTGGCAATAGATGTTAGCTCAGAGCTGGTCTTCCTCAGCAAAAAACAGGAGGATTAGCGTGGATGTTAGCTCAGGGCTGATCTTCCTCACAAAAAAAAAGAAAAGAAAAATACTCATTCAGTTATTCATTCATTCGTTCACCCACTCAATTCAACTAACACTTGTTGAGCATCTATTCTGTGCCAGGCTCATCCAGGTGCTGGGTATGTATGTTGAAAACAACAGAATCAATCCCTTTCCTCACGGAGCTCACATCCTGCAGAGAAAGACACTATAGACAAGGCAGCAGACAAATAGATACATAATTGCAAATAGTGACTGGCTCCGAAGGAAACAAGGTGTGGTGGTAAAGAATGAATGGGCAGGTACCCACTGTCCATAAAGTGGTGAGAGGCCCCTCTGGGCAGATATTGTTCAAGCTGAGAGTCCAAAGATGAGAAGCAGTAAGACCTGTGAAGAGCCAGAAAGGTGGTAGACGAAGAAAGAAAGATAACTTCAAGGAGAAGGAACAGTATTTGCAAAGGCCCTGAGGTGAGAAAGAATCTAGCGGGTTTGAGAAACTGAAGTGAGTCTGTCTGGTTGGAGCCTAGTCCAATGGGTGGGGAGAGTGGCAGGAGAAGAAGTTGGGAGGGTGGCTTACCGTCTGGGACATTCACACCAATGGACTAACCATGGCTGTTAAGCAAAAGGAACTTGAAATCCTAATGCAAGAGAGTAAATCTATAATCTGGTGGGATGGGACTTGTTTAAACAAATACTTCCAGAGTGCCTACTTGTTCCAGGATTGGTATATGGAAATAGACCACAGATTAAACAAAAGAAAAGGATCTGATCAGATGGAATGAGGAACACTATCAATCACTGTTGAGAAAGTTGTTTATTTGTTTGGATAGATATGAAGCCAAGAAAGGAATTTGGTAGAGAGTGTTTATGTGGGGAGTGGCAGGCATCAGTGCAGTCATGCAATGGGCTGGCCTTGGGTCATGGAAGCAAGAAGGGGATAAACATACTACACGTGCATGTGTGTATGCACGTGTGTGTGTGTGTGTGTGTGTTTGTGTGTGTGTGATGGGGGTGGTGAGGGGGAGAGCAAGGGCAGGACAAAATAAAACAAAAGCCCCAAAGAAAAAGCAGGTGGACTGGAGAAAGGAAAATAGAAACATTCTCACACCTACTCCAAGACCGGTCATAGGATCCTTGGTAATACAGGTGAATGAGGGCACAGGTGCGAGGATGGCTGTCGCAGGAAGGAAGCAAAATGTGGGATGCGAGGAAATCTACGTAGCTCACTGGGCAAAAGGCATCCCTAGGACCTCACACACCAAACTCAGCAGCTGCTAAACCATCTGTTGGATTTAAGAGAATCAAGTCCAATGTGGCCTGGGCAAGACTCTACATTTTAAGTCTCCTCAAAGCCCAAAGTCAGTACAGCACTCTCTGAACCCCCCAGGCTCAGACGCTCCAGCTAAGGCAGCTCCTGGCACTACCTGCCCTGGGGCCAGGTCTCTCCTCTTTGGAACTTCCCCAGGAGAGAAGAGAGAAGACACAACTCAATCCTGCCTTGGCAGGGCTTCTTAGAGTCTCGTGGAGGGGCTGAAGGAAGCGGGAGATTTGGTTGCATGTGGGCTTAACTGATCCACACAAGTCCACTGTCTCAGCGTGGAGCACACGGAGTTGACCAACCATTTATTGACTCAGTAAGACATTCTCCGGGCCCTTTAAGAAGCAGTCTTAGTATACTACCTGACAAGTTTTAATTAGAAATAACTATCAACAATATTAAAGAAAATTTCAAAAAAGCATGTCCTACAGAATCTGACTGAGCTCACCCAAACTTTTTCATTTTTGCCACATCTGTCTAGGACTTGTTCACATGCACAAGTGGCCTCACTTGTTGCAACCATCACACGGGTAAACTTTTGTCCCTTCTTAATTGTCATTGTGGCACACATTGCTACACAGATGGGGCTCCTCTTACACTCCCAGATTTCTACGGTCTCCACAATTCCTGTTTTGAAGGGTCCCCCACATTTCTCAAGAAAAAATAATTTTTTTCTCCTTTAGTGGTTTTGAGGCCAAGTTTTGGAGTCAAACAGGCCTGGAGTCAAACCCTCACTTTGCCATTTACTATCTGGGCAACTTTGGTTGAACTGGCCTCTCGAAATATCAGATAATAATTAAGAATACAATTCATTTACAATTGCAACAAAAAGAATAAAATACCTAGGAATAAACTTAACCAAAGAGGTGCAAGATCTGTACACCGAAAACTGTAAAACATTGCTGAAAGAAATTGAAGAAGACACAAAGAAATGGAAAGATATTCCATGGTCTTGGATTGGAAGAATTAACATAGTTAAGATGTCCATACTTCCTAAAGCAATCTATAGAGTCAATGCAATCCCTATCAAAGTTCCAACAACATTTTTCACAGAAATAGAACAAAAAATCCTAAAATTTATATGGAACAACAAAAGACCCTGAATAGCTAAAGGAACTCTGAGAAAAAAGAACAAAGCTGGAGGTATCACACTCCCTGATTTCAAAATATACTACAAAGCTATAGTAACCAAACAGCATGGTACTGGCACAAAAACAGACACACAGATCAATGGAATAGAATCGAAAGCCCAGAAATAAACCCACACATCTATGGACAGCTAATCTTCGACAAAGGAGCCAAGAACATACAATAGAGAAAAGCAAGTCTCTTCAACAAATGGTGTTGGGAAAATTGGATAGCCACATGCAAAAAAATGAAAGTAGACCCTTACCTTACACCATACACAAAAATTAACTCCAAATGGATTAAAGACTTGAATGTAAGACCTGAAACTATGAAACTTCTAGAAGAAAACATAGGCAGTACACTCTTCGACATCGGTCTTAGCAACATATTTTCAAGCACCATGTCTGACCGGGCAAGAGAAACAATAGAAAAAATAAACAAATGGGACTACATCAAACTAAAAAGCTTCTGCACAGCAAAGGAAACCATCAACAAAACGAAAAGACAACCTAACAATTGGGAGAAGATATTTGCAAACCATACATCTGATAAGGGTTTAATCTCCAAAATATATAAAGAACTCATGCATCTCAACAACAAAAAAACTAACAACCCAATCAAAAAATGGGCAAAAGACCTGAACAGACATTTCTCCAAAGAAGATATACAGATGGCCAACAGGCACATGAAAAGATATTCAACATCATTAACTATCAGGGAAATGCAAATCAAAACTACAATGAGATATCACCTCACGCCCGTCAGAACGGCTATAATTAACAAGACAGGAAACAACATGTGTTGGAGAGGATGTGGAGAGAAGGGAACTCTCATACACTGCTGGTGGGAGTGCAAACTGGTGCAGCCACATGGAAAACAGTACGGAGATTCCTCAAAAAATTAAGGATAGAACTACCATATGATCCAGCTATTCCACTGCTGGGTATTTATCCAAAGAACTTGAAAACACCGATGCATAAGGATACATGCACCCCTGTGTTCACTGCAGCGTTATTCACAATAGCCAAGACTTGGAAGCAACCTAAGTGCCCATCAAGGTACGAATGGATAAAGAAGATGTGGTATATATACACAATGGAATTCTGCTCAGCCATAAGAAATGATGAAATCCAGCCATTTGTGACAACATGGATGGACATTGAGGGTATTATGCAAAGTGAAATAAGTCAGAGGGAGAAGATCAAATACCGTATGATCTCCCTCATTAAGTAGTAGATAATAACAACAATAAACAAACACATAGGGACAGAGATTGGATTGGTGGTTACCAGAGGGGAAGGGAGGAGGGAGGAGGGCATAAGGGATAATTCGGCACATGTGTGTGGTGATGGGTTGTAATTACTATTTGGGTAGTGAACATGATGTAATCTATGCAGAAAAAGAAGTATAATGATGTACACCTGAAATTTATACAATGTTATAAACCTATGTTATGCAATAAACAAAAAATAAAAATAAAAATATAAACCACTCAAAAAAAAAAAGAAAAATTAATTATTCGAAATACCATCCATAAAAAAAGGATAGTGACCGTTACCTCGTAGAGTTGCCATGAAAATTAAATTGCAATACTGAATATAAACTAAACATGGAGACTTGGTCATAGTAAGCATTCAGTAAATGGAAGCTCTTCTATTAATAGCATCATTTTTATTATTCTTTTTTGGAAATTTCAAACAGGATACAGCATAGCACAGAGGAACTCTCAGGAGTGTAACATCTAAGTATCTCAGCAGCAGAGAAGACCAATTACTCCCTTCATTGGGGAGAAGAGCCGAAAGGCTTAAGGGGGTAGACGCTTCTCCAAATCAGGCCGAAACAGTGCCCAGGCACTGACACCACACACTGCTGCAACCCACCCCATCTCTCTGCACCTGGTTTCCCTCCCAAACAGCGATTCACCCGCTCTAATCCCATTGCTTTCCCTCAGGTCCATATATCACCACCTTTTGTAAATCCACTTAACACTTTGGGGACACCAAAGCATTAATCAGTCCCCTGAAGCAAAAACATTTACCAAAGCTCCCCTGGCTAGCCTGAAAGAATTGATGCAGCTCAGAAGAGCAGGTCTTTCACAGCAAGAACCCCCCACCACCACCACCACTGTGTTCCCTGCTCATTGATAGTCTCCTCCTAAAGCCCACTGATGCAGATCTACCCTTAAGCCAAATTTAAGGATGAATGCTCTTCATAAAGTACTCAAAGGTATTTGACACCTAATGTAGAGAGAGCAAGTTGGATATGTGTATAAAATAGTCAATATGACAGTTATTATTTCTGTAGGGAGGAAAAAATGAGTCAGTATAATCCTCTTCAGCAAATTGATTATTAAGCACTCATTCACCTAACCACTTTTCTTTTTCCTCCCCAAAGCCCCTGTACATGGCTGTATATCCTAGTTGTAGGTCCTTCTAGTTCTCCTATGTGAGCCGCTGCCACAGGCTGAAAACTTACAGACAAGTGGTGTGGTTCCGCCACCAGGACATGATCCCAGGCCACTGAAGTGGTGAGAGCCCTGACTTTAACGACTAGGTCATCAGGGCTGACTCACCTGACCACTTTTTGTTGAACATCTATTATGTGTTAGATGCTGAGGAGGATACAAATACTAATGAGGCATACAAGCCACTTCTGGATGCTGACAGCCTAGTAGGAGAGCCAACATAGGTATTATATATACATATATATAGTGTATATATGTATACACACACACACACAAAGGAATAGGCGATAATGCCAGAGGAAAGGTTCAAATAAACTGTTATGGGAGTTCAGATGAGGGATCCATTTACTCCAGCTGCAGCCTTCCCTGATTATCCTATTTAATATCACAACCTGCCCCCACCTCCACTCTCCCAATCTCCATTTCCTGCTTCCCCTGGCACTTATCACCTTGTAGTATACCATACCATTTATTTATTTATCCTATTTGTTGTTTGTCTGTCACTCCCACTAGAATGTAGTCTCTCTCCATAAGGGCAGAGATTTTTGTCTGTTTTGATGTACCCTGAGTACCTAGAATAGAGCCTGGCACATAGTAGGTGCTCAATAAATTTCCCTAACTGCAAGGCAAGCAGGACAGGTGTGGTGAGAGACGGCCATCCCTCCCTCCCCATTCATTTAGTAAGCATCTACTGAGTATCTTCTCTATGCCAAGCATTATCCTGGGCCCTGGAGATGTAAAGAAAAGAAATTTTCCATTCCCTCCAGCGGCTGGCAACCTGGAAAGAGGACGAGGACCTCTCGCTTAGACAAACAGCATGAGCAAAGGCTCTAGAGGCAGAAGCACGGGGCCATGCTCCAGAGAAGGTGCAACGCTGGGTGTGATGCCGATCTGCTGGGAATAAGGCTGGAGAGGCACCATGGGCACCAAACCCGGAGAGCACAGAACCCCTGGCTGAGCAGTCCCTGCTTGCAGCCCAGCCCTTACAATCCTCAGAGATATAAGCTTCATTTTTAAATAACCTCCTTAGATACAGACATAAGACTCCATCAAAGCTGATAAATCAGACTTAGTCCGAGAAGTGGAAAGTCAGACAGCAGGAATGCACAGAGCTCTCTTCCTTGCATCCCATGTATTTTTTACGTTTCACGCTTTGCCTGTTTTCAAGTCACAGAGGAATGGGCTCACACATGCAGACACGTAGAGAACACACTCCAGCTGTTTCCAACTTTGCACAGATTATTCCAGCCAAGAGAGGAGAAGGCCAGGTGGGGTGAATGCACCTGCCTTACTCTCCCATTGCCGGGACACCTTGAGAGGAAGAAGGACGGCTTATCCAAGCAGCACATTCCGGGAGAGACCAGGTGTGGGTGGCAGCTCCCAGACTCCCGTACGGCTCCCCCAGCTCAGGCCTGAGTATACCCAGCAGTCAAAATCACTTGTTGGACCTTCTGAGTGCAGAGCTCAGTGCCAGGCATGGGTGAAAGCCAGAAAAGTACTAGAAGAGACAGTCTGCAAGAGCTCATGTCTGACCCCAAGGAAGGAGAGAGGAGATGCTATAAAAATAAATGCTTATAGGCATAATTAGATTGGATGGCTGTTCTGAGCTCTGGAAAAAACAGTGTATAAAAATAATTCTGTTATAAACTGACACTTTCCTATATATAGCAAATACAAATAATCATCCTCTTCCCCAGCTCATCTTTTTGTGAGTTCCTGTTTTTAAACGCTGGGTTTTCTTAAAAGCTCACCTCAGAAGCAGAAGTTCTAGTGGCAGCTACAGAGGAATGTCCAGCCATCAAGGTGACCTGGAGGTCCCCACAGGGGGAGATAAGGTGGGGGAGGGGCTGTTGCAGGAACTGAGTGATTCACCCTGGGAAATCAGGCCACTTGGGCAAAATCGGAAGCACACGTTCCAGATTGCTGCTGCTGCTGGGCTTCTAGTCCTGTTCTCTGGCAGGCTGGAGGGTTCTGCAGGAGAGTGGACCCCAAAGCGCTCTCCAAACCTTCCTGCTCCCCACCCTTTGCACCTGCTCTGGAGTTCCTTAACAGCCTCACTGTAAAATACCGAGGCTTAACGGCAGGGGAGAAACCACGTACATTATGTGGGTATAAAGTCATATACAAATCTCCGGGTACTTATATGGTCCCAGGTCTGACGTGCTGTTGAGGGTGTCTTTCCCTGTGAGTACAAGTGTGAGTGAAAAATCCCAGTCTCTCTTCCTCTAAGCAGCTCAGCAAAGAAAATGAGGCCCCTACCAGACCTCTGCACTGCTAAAGTTAGACCCCTCCAAGGAGGGGCTGAAGGGGCTAGAGCAGCTCACTGCTAGGAATGCACGGAGGGTGGGGTCAGGCAGGCGTGAGGGCTCCCTCTTCCAACTCGCTAAGAGACTTCCAAGCTGAGTCTTGTCAGGAAATGCTACCTGGTGTTAAGCCTTGTAATTCTACCCAAGAAGCCTCATTTCCCATTTCTTTTTAATTGTTTCCTCCCTCTGTCCATGGGAGCAATTTAAGTCCCTCTGATTCCCCTAACAGCCTATTGGATGACAACAGACCAGAAAAGAGAAGACATTCCAGAAATAGGAAACCACTGTGAAAAATACCTGCTTAGAGTTTCACTAAGCCTTGGGAAGTGGAACCACTCCCTGGTAATTTAATTATTCGGAATGTAAGGGGATCTGAAATAGCAGTGGAATATATTTTTGGTAGTCTTCCGGCTGCTCCAGACAGGGAGTGTGGATCCCGTCATTCACTTAGCAAGCATACATTGAATGCCTATACCATGTTAGGCATTAACAATAGCTGATAGCTGATATTTAATGGACGCTTACAGGCAAGGAACTGGGCTAGTACTTACTTAGAGTATATTGTCTAATTTAATCCTCCCCAGCGTCAATGACTCTTGCCGTTATGACTCCAATTTATGATCAAGATAATGAAGGCACTGAGACGTTAAGTAATTTTCCCAAGATCACAGAGCTGAATCATGGAAAAGTCAGGATTGAACCCAGATCAGGCTCCAACCTTAACTGCTACACTCCACAGCCCCTAGGAGAGATGTGCAAACAAGATTGTGCAACCTGCCCTGTAAATCTGCTCCAGGCTTTGCCCTCAGAAAGTCCCTTATAGGGATCTTGAATTTCTCCTACTTCTGTTACAGTCCATTTCCTCTTGCTCAGCGCCAAGGGGAGCTGGAGAATCGGGCGTGGCAGCTTCTGAGAAGTGTCAGGGGAAGGGGCAGGGACTGTCCTAGAGCAGGCATTGAAGGGAGAGATGCATTCATTATACTTGAACTGAAACACCTCCAGTGGAGGCCACTTGTAGCCACTGGGAGCCCTATCTACAGCCCTGGTTGAAGGCCCCACTCCTCCCCACCCTCAGAGAGCAAAGGTTCATTTGCCTGCTGAGAAGTCGCAGTTCTGCCTCTGATGCAACACCTCTGGCATGTTGTCAAGCTGACGGCGCTCAAGGAAAAGGGCAGACAGTGCTTTTGTAGCCATCCTGAGAAGAGGCCCTTAAGTAAACAGTGTCTTCCATGCCTTGGAACCCCCACAAACCTGGGGG